>NC_058051.1:27043954-27414787 GCF_020085105.1 Siniperca chuatsi | reverse complement strand
CTATCGTAGAAAAGGTTTCAGTCGTAGTCATCTGGACACTGTTTTCAGAATCAAGACGTTTCGACGTTTTCTGGTTCCACCTTCTTAGAAGTGAGGATTTGATGCTTTTCTTTGTCATACATGATAGTAAACTGATTCTCTTTCGGTTTTGGACTGCTGATTGGGCAAAATAAGACATTTGAAGACATCACATTTAACTCCAGACCTACATAAGTAACATCATTATAACATCACTTTTTCCACAAACAACAAAAATATTTATTTGTTCATGCGCAGCCTATATGACATTTTAAATGTTTTCTTATTTGTTGTAATAACAATGTTTTATGGTCATTTTTTATCTGTTGTCGCCACTATCAAAAGTGCAAGCCCAGTTTGTGGCAAAAGGAAAGGTTACCATTTCAATACTTTTCTACATTTTTGGTATATTTAAAATAATTATCATTGTTATTATTTTTACATATACAACAGTGGGGTCTTTGGGACCCCAAACAATGAGGAAGTAAAGCCAGTATCAACAAAACAACTCCACAATCCTGAAATCTAAACAGCTGCTAACAGTTAAAATGTCAAGCTTGTATGTTATTTCTTTAGTCTGCTTTGGCTGCAGATTTAAGATTTTAACCAACAGTGTCCTTTCCTGAAACTGACACATTGCCTTGTGTGTGCGTGTGAGTTGCTCTTCAACTTCCACTTACATTGCCCAGATTTCTGTTGTTTGCTGACAGAGGAACCCTTTGGCATACTTTCTTTTCCTGCTTTGAAACACAGAGAAACAGCTGCAGAGACTCCTGTCAGTAATGTATTTGTGGGGTCTCTAGTAGGTCTTAAGAGATGTTTTAAGCTCCTTATATTGTCCCAATGAACTAAAACGTTCATAAGAGTGCCTTTATAGCTCTTGTCAGCAGCCCTTTATTTTTCTCAAAGGATTGGTCACAAAATGCAATAACACTTCGACAAGTCATAGCAGTTTCCAGTCCACCTATTAGTTTTTCTAATCCCATTTATAAAGATAAGGCAGGTTGTGCAAGGAATGACTCTTGACAGAAATGTGTCTGCTTATCTGAGAGCCTTGGTTTCACTTGTGTTTGCGAAAACCAAGACTTTGGCATTATATTTTAAGAATTGCATCACAAGCTGTGAAACTCTGTGTAGTAGAAGAAGTAGTGTCTCAGTCACGATACCTCAGATCTTCCCAGTATTCACAAACGTGTGGTATTTTATTCACATTTGGTGAAACCAGCTATTGATCAAATAAGAAACACTTACAGAAGGAAAGTAATATGCAAATAACCGAAACACAATTGGAACAACAACATTTTGTCCCTTTCAGCCACAAGAGTAGCATCAGCTGTATTGCTGTTGGGTGATAAGGCCTGGTTCGCAGTCCATGTTTCAGTTCACCCCAAAGGTGCTGTCAGGGTTGTGTAGACCAGGTCTTACAAAACTATTCCTTTATGGACTTTGCCTTGTGCAAGGGGCCATTGTCATGTTGTGCACCTTCCCCAAACTGTTGCCACAAAGGTTGAAGCACACTACATATCACTATATGATGTAGCAGTAAAGAAATACAGTAGTTTGACATTTTGGGAAATACACATATTCACTTTGTTGCTGACACTTAGATGAGTAGATTGATACCACTCATGTTTGTAAGCCAAATTTGAAGCTACAGCCTGCAGCTGGTTCTCTTAGCATAAAGACTGGAAACAGGGGGAAACAGCTAGCCTGACTCTGTCCAAAGTTAACAAAATCCAGCTACCAGCTCCAATTAACATGTTATATCTTGTTTGTATAACCGAAGTATAAAAGTGACAAGTTGTGGTTTTGTACGGGACTGTATCTTGGCCGGGTGCAGTGACTTTCTGCAGTTTTTTCATACTTTGGTTTTTGTATGAATGATGTGTAAATTAGTGAGCCTTAGAGGTGCTGGTAGACACATTTTGTTATCTTTGAACAAAGCCAGGCTAGCTGTTTCCCCTTTCCAGTCTTTATGCTAAGCTAAGAAAGCAAACAAGCGTATTTCCCAAAATGTCAAACTACTGCTTTAAGATTTCCGTTAATTGGTGTTAAAAAAGGTCTGAAAAGATTGGCTTACCCAGAGTTGAAGTTACTAAACAGAGAGTTGTGGCACAGTCAAATCCTTAGTGACCAGTCCTGGAAGCGCTTCACTCACAATGATCTATCCCAAGTCTCCAAGAGCTCTCTGGCTTGTTGAATCTGTCAAAGCTGTCATGCCTGGACATTATGGCAGAGTCCGTACAGCAGAGACTCTGGTCAAGGACAAAACTTTCACCAGGACTGTAGTTCAGCTCAAACTGTCCAACTAACTGCCCTCCCCAAGGATGAGAAGGACTCTGAGATGGCCTAATAAGAGACAAAATCTATCTGGACATATTTGGGGACAGCTGCTAAAAAGGCCAGTAGTCGCTGATTTGGCTTGTACTGTAGGGTCCTCTGCTATTAAGTGTCCAGCAGGTGGCATAGAAACATAACCTAACAAAATAATTGCTCTCTGTTTTGACAACTGAAACTGAACAGCCACAGACCAAAAGTACACAAAAGTATATGGACATACTTTCAGCCATAGTGTTATGCTCCAATAAATACTCTACATGGAACAAAACTACACCAATAAGATCGAACAGGGTTCCAGGAACTTTAACTTTTGGTAAAGAAATGGTCATATCATCATACATTTATTTGTTTTGTATGTTTTTAACCTGTCTTGCCCGACTTGAAGATCTGTCATCTTGCCCTTTTCCCTTTCAACGAGGAACACAATGGAAATAAGCTGTATTTATCCTCTACAATTTAATTGTATGTCAAGACTTTGTGATTACAGTTGGCCCAGGTTCAGTCCCTGGCCAATAAAAAACCTTTTCTTTTCATCCTCCATCATATCAAAGCAGTATTTGTCTGCCTATCCTTTCATCTACAGCACAGCATTGATTTCTCAGTGCTTTTCAAACACTGCACCAAGCTTTTCAACCTCCGTCACATCAGAGCAGAGTAAAGTAGGTCTGTGTGATGGAGGAGGAGTGTCTGCCGGACATTTCGCAATACTTCCTACAGATCTTCCCACATTCATAAATCACTGCTACAGCTGTTTTAATACAGGGCTACGCATGTAAACGCCTTTCTAATTGCAGTACATACTTATACATTTGCATTGTTCAGTTAATATCCAAATCTTGTAGAGCATGTTCACAAAATGTTATTTAATATGACATTAAAAATTGTCATAACAGGAAAAGCACAGGTGTTACTAATAGCATTAATGATGGCTCTGTTCCATTAAGTATCCAGGATTTTTAGAAATACATACAGTAGGACAAGAGTCCAAGTCCCCCAAACGCTACCTGCGTTTTCAGTTACAGTTTCTGTAAAATTGATTTCCCTACATGAAGGTCTAATTGCTGCTGCAAAGCCTTTTCCACAGTGAAAAGAAACAATTCTGGTAAAGAAATCTGACTATTTATTTATTAATTTTTGTTGGTCTAAAGGTCGTCAAATTTAAACCTCTATTGATAGATGTTTTTTGGACCACCTGGGGGCAACGCAACAAAGCGTAAACACAACACTGATATATTATCACTATATAAAGTTAAAATGGTAATGTGTTAGCAAACTGTTGCTTATTTACACATCAAGCAGACATGGGGCAACATTAGCATTCATTTGGAGTCGTATTTGTGTCCACCTGACAAATGTCCAGTATTGACTCTACCTGTTATCTCTGGTTTGTTCTCCACTAACTTCTGATAGAAATATCTGGATCTGTAGCTGCTAAATGCTCCACTGTGTTCACCAGCTAGTCGCTAACTTTTGTTTTAACTGAACACTGCTGCCATCTGTAGAGCTGAGAGGAACTGCAGAGTTGGTAATTATCTGTGCAACCCTTCTCACATTACATGTGATCATTTGATCCAGTTTTAATATAAAAATATTGCTTAGAGCAGCAGGTCATGTGAAGACCAGTTCCGTAGACTTGTGAAACAAAACTGTCAAGATATCTGTAAGTTGATGATTATGAGATATTATTGTATCACATATAAGTGTACAGCATTAGTTGGGTAAAAACATATATTCTGTAATTTAAGGGGATAAGAAAAAAAGCAAACAGGAAACACTGTGTCTCACTATGTCAGTGAGTAACAGTGGTCACGGTTGCTTTCAGGCAGCTATGATGAAATGCAAACTTGTTCCTCAATTTAAACTATCCTTACTTGGCCACTAGAGGTCACTTATACTCACACCACATAAAAAGCCTCTGTTCAGCATCTGGTTCAAGAGCAAGTGCAATGTGTCCTTTGATGTATAAACCCTGGCTTTAAAACTTTTAAAACATGTTAAACATGTTTAAAAGTGTGAAAGCCCTGTTCCTTTACATTACACCCTCACACTCATAAGACGGGGTGTAAGTGAAAATGGTTCCCAGAAACTGATCTAAAGAAAATCTATAAACATTGTGAGAAGTTACAATGCATGCCTGCAGACTGTTTCCAAATTAGCTCTGGGAAAGCAACAGCACACCCAGACTACTCCCACACATTGGCAACTGCAACGTCATGCCATCACTGAACCATTTCACCTATAATTCAGTTAAACAGCACTGTGGTGTGTCCAGGACTCTTTGTTTATCTCAGAGCTGTGGTCAGTCTTTTACACTCATGGACACTGAGCTGTACTCAAAATGTTATTGGTGTTGTTTCTGGAAATGGATTGGAATAATTCACCTTGTTAGAAACATATGAAGAATTAGGTGTGTGATGTACCCCCTGGTTCCCAGAAAGCAGATTAAACTAATCAATCATGCAAACATCAGCTGATGTCTTTCTAAATTTCTTTAAATGTCCTTCTAATGTTCCCTCTGTAGTGTGTCATATGCTTTTACTTTCAGAAGAATCATATGTGTCCACAGCTCAAAATGATGTTTTCCAGTACAGTGTAAACGTGTCTGTAATAACTTTGTCCTCATTAAGCTCACCAGCAGGGGCTAGCCTGAGTAGGCGTCCTGTGTTTCAGATGTCTCCAGCTGTCTGCAAAATATATCTTCCCTCTACCTGAAGTTAGCACAATCTCTGTTAAAAATATTGACACCGTGTACCATGCTAGGAAGTGGTTGCCTTGGATGAATCGAATCCTTGTTCCTTATTTATTTGTTCTCATTTATTTTTAGTAACTGAAGCTAGAAATGGATGTGTTGTTGGTTTAGGTGTGTCAACGAATGGAGGAGGCTATTTCTACTCTGTGTTGCTGTAATCAGCTTTCCACAAACACCTCCTGAATCTGGGTTTGGACAAAAAAAGTTTACATAATTGAGAGGATGATGGGTCAAGTTTTTTTATACAGACCGATATTACAACCAATGTGTCAGGGGGCTTTATAACAACATCAATCGACAAAACAAGACTAAGAATCTTCAGCCATAATAGTCTCGGTGAGGCTATACTTAGGCACAGTGGTGCTTTGAGTTAAATGCTAACATCAGCATGCTAACATGCTCACAATGACAATGCTAATATGCTGGTGTTAAGCAAATATTATGTTTACCATGTTCACCATCTTAGTGTAGCATGTTAGCATGCTAACATTTACTAAACACAAAGTGCAGCTGAGGCTGGTCATTTGGTCATAATAGATATAAATTTTTACCTCATGATGGCGCTACATAAAAAGTTATAGGATAACCAAAGTTATTAAAATCTTGAGGGGGACATTAAAGTTTATGGCAATCCAGCCAATGGCTGTCAAGACATTTCTCTCAAAACCACAAATGTCAACCTCATGGTGGCGCTGGAGGAAAAGTCAGAGCATCACCAAAGGCATTAGGATGTATCATCGGTGAACCATGAATGTCTGTACAAACATTTGTGCCAATCCATGCAACAGATGTTGATATATTTCACTGCATATGTAAAAACTTTGACCTGTTTGGTGGTGTCAGATGAAAGGGTGGGGTCTCACCAAAGTCAATATGGATTCATCTTCTGGGCACCATGAATGTCATTGGCAATCCATCCAGTAGTTGCTGAGATATCTCACTAAAAAACAAAACTATCAATCTCATGGAGGCTGACCAACAGACTGATTGCCATCCCTTGAGAAATCTCAGATTAGGAAGAGATTCAAAGAGATCCCTCGCCCAATTATTACTGCACATATTGTACCTGTCCAAACCCCGTTTTCAGCACCATAGTTTAAGGTCTGACATGTGAAGCTGCACAGGTTAAGAAGTTGTCATTTGTTATTAGAGCAAGATTCTTCTTCTCTTTGGGTTTTGATACAGCATGTGATGTTGTGCAGACAGTTCTACCTTTGCTAACATCAGTCCGTGCAGCTGTCATGATGAGTAGGTGTGAATGAGCGTCTGGACGATCTGTGCTTTCCTTTTGTTGCTGTAGACTTGGCAGTGAGTTCAACCCTGCGTACGTCAGGAGATGACCTTTGGTCAGGATGCTGTCCTTATCGTCGGCTCTGGATGTTCCTGTGGCAACACTGTGGGATTTTCACACATCGAGCTGGAATGCCTGGAATTTTAGGTGTCATATTAGGGAAAACATTTTGGCTGCGGCTAGAGTTATCCATGTTGGAGGAGCCCCGGCTATGAGTGTGTGTGTCTCTTACTGTAGGTGCTTACATCTGGACCACATCTTGACACATTAATCATATAAAGGGCAGTAATATGCACATGCCCAAAGAACTTACATAATCAGTTCTTGAGAAAATTCCCTTTCTCTTGGACGTTTCCATTTTGTGGTTTTTGATTCTGTTTTAGGACGTTTTTAGACTTTTGGTGTGTGGAATTTAGGTAATTACTGTGTTTAGTCTCTGGCTGAGTGTCTAGGTGGAATTAAATCATGTCTCAGTTTGTTTGTTTTTTGGGATATATTTAGACCACTCATTACAATTTAAGTTATAGCCTATTACATCATATAATAGCTGTGCACCTGCAGTATTTCCTCTGCAGTTTCGCAAGAGTGATTTCAGAGGAAACGCCTGGCCATCTTAGTGGTGAAAGTACTTTTGCTGCTGTTCATTATGTTATGTAAATGTTGGGCAAATGTTCCATCCCTATTAAAAGTTTTATGACTGAGTTGTTTAAAGCTGCACTTCTTCCACTTTTCAGGCTACTGTCAAGATTCATACAACACAAAAATGAGAAAGTCATCAAGCTTTGCCATTTGATTTCAAAGCCAATGTTAACGAAAGATGACATTATCTACAATGTTTTAAAGAAACTTCAAATCAATGTCCTTGTAAGAGGAAACTCTTTGAGCTGCTGAGTGTGTTGTAGGAGAGACATGAAGAAAGACGGAAGAGAAGCAGACAGAACAGACACAGTGAGCATTTATTGTGTTTTGAATGGACTAGGACAGCTCAGTCTGTGACCTACAGGGTGTGGTGGTGATCCAGTGATGCCTGTCATTACATTCCCTCTCCAAGATCCTTACTGGAATAATGAGTCAGTATAACTCAGTACATCAACATCATGAATAGACTGTAACTCACGTGTGCTTTCTGACTCAAGGCTGCAAAGCTGGACTTGCATGCTGTTTGCTAATCTGCCCTCTTCATTAAAGGATACCTGCAGATCAGGCAGATCCAACCTGCCAATGACTGGAAAACTTTCAGCGACACATGGTGCCAAAACCTCAGACACCAATTACCAAGTGCACTTGAAGCTGCTCTGCATGTTATGTGTCAAATATTGCCCTGGGAAAAGATTTGAGTATTATTTGTGGCTATTACAGCCCACAGCCTGTTTATTCTGAGACACACTCAGATCAGTCACAGCCCACGAACTGGCAAACTTGAATATTGTCTGGGTTTGCTGAAGTCACAAATGTTGGGGGTATAAAAATATTTTTCAGAAAAGCACAAACCTAAAAATGTGTAGGGTATTAGCAGGGTGCTTTGAACTAAATGCTAGCATCAGCATGCTAACATGCTCAAAATGACAATGCTAGCAGGTATAATGTTTACCATATTTGCCGTCTTAGTTTAGCGCATGAGCATGCTAATATTTCCTTATTACAACTAAACACAATGCACAGCTAAGGCTTATGGGAATGTCATTAGTTTTGCAGGAATTTTTGGTCATTAACCAAAGTATTGGACAAATTAATAATTTGACCTGTTGATGGTGTTAGGTGTAAAGGGGATCAGGGGATCACCAAAGTTAGTACAATTCATCTTGAGGGGCGCATACATTTCATGGCAATCCACCAAGTAGTCGTTGAGACGTGGCACAAAAAACACAAATGTCAACCTCATGGTGGCGCTAGAGGAAAAGTCAGGGAATTACCAAAGTTAGTAGGATACATCCTCTGGGAACCATGAATGCCTGTAGAAAATTTCACGGCAATCCATCCATTAGTTGTTAAGATATTTTGGTCTGGACCAAAGTAAGGGACCGAAATTGTTGATCACTAATGTGATATTAAATCAACACCTGATGCTCTCTGATTTCTGTGAAACTATCTTGACAAATTAAATATCGACAAAACAGAACTGCAAGGTTTCACATCTGTGAATGTGATTTAAACACTGCTACTCTGAGTATCATTATCAATAGTCTGAATCTACCCTGAGGTATTTTTGGGTTGTTGGACCCAAAAGCTTTTCTGAACATGTGTTAGACATTTTTGCTCAACAGTGATAGATTTGGTAGAGTGATTTTCCTTTCTTTCAGCACTGCATTCTTTTCTAACATTTACAGGACGAATAATATTTTCATTACTTTGATCTACAGTTTTTGCATTTGTGAATCAGCAAGGAATCCAATGGGCTTTTCCCACATACCATCACATACCAAAATAATATTCACCCAAACTGAATGAGGGTCATTGTACAAGATTTGTGGGTTTCTTCAGAAGTGTCCCCTGTCAGTGAGAGTGAAACTTGGAGAGCGCTCCAAAATATAACTGCTCTGGAAAAAATTGTTGAGCCTTCTCTGCCTCTCTTGGTTTGAATTGGCAGATACTGTATGATTTCACTATGACTGATACTGGCAGCAGTTGTTGATGTTATGACTTGGCTAAATCCTTTGCACACAGTAGTTGTTCATAGATCAAGAATAATGAAGCTAGACTAACAGTCTATTCATACAATGTGTCCTACAAAGTATACTTAGGATCATACAAGATGCATGTTGTATTCAAAATCTTAAGCACTGAGAGAGGCTTTTTCATACAAAATAATAGCCTAAGCAAGATTTCAGTGATACAATAGTTTGAGATATTCTTCCAAACTATGTTACAGTGGAGCTGCCTATTACAGTGCAATCCTTCCAGCCTCTTTCATTCTTGGAGAGCATGGAAAACACATGGAGTGGTGGCAAGGAAAGCATCGTTTTCAGAGAAAGCTGAATTTGAGGCCTTGCAGTGCATCTACACTGGCTGGCCGGCTGGAGCCCACCTGCCTGGGACACACATACTTTCCTCTTCTCTATCTTTCTCTCTGTCTCCTTCTATTTATAACTCATCACTGAATGTCTTTACTGTCCACCCAGCTCTGTGTGAAATGTCTGATGTTGAAATTCAGAAATCTGGTTTTACTTTTGACTGAATCCCTTAACCATGAATAGCTTACTTTATGTTTCAATGACTGCAGCCTTTTTGCTATAGTGTTTAGATTCAGGCATGTTGTAGCTATGACTGCATCCTTGTAACATGCTATATGTATGTAACTATGATAAGAAATGTTTTTCTGTAATGTCCTTTTATGCATTTTTAGCCATGGCTGCTTTAGGGATGGCAATGTCAGTAGGTAGACACCACTTTGGTCCAGAGTGACATATATCAACAACTACTGGATGGATTGCCATGAAATGTGGTACAGACATTCATGGTCCCCAGAGGATCAACACTAATGACTTTGGTGATCCTCTGACCTTTTTTTCTAGCACCAGCAGGTCAAAACTTATCCAGTGAAACATCATAACATCTACTTGATTGATTGGAGCAAAAGTTGTTAGAGACAATCATGGTTCCCAGATGATGTATCTGAATGAGTTTGGTGATCCTCTGAGCACCATTATCACGTCAAAATGTTTCCAATACTTAAGAGCCACGTTGCATGGTTTACAGTTGGTGGTTACATGGTTTGTTTTGCCCTATTAAGACTTGTGCTCCACTACTCTGTCCTGCTATTGGACAATTTGGGTTGTTTTTCTTCAAGTGCACTTAGTGCAAGTTAATGGAGCAAGATGTGGAGCAACAATTTTTCTTACCATAGATTGTAGACCATATTTTAGTTATAGGAAAGCCAATTTCAGGATAAGGTCAGTTTTGATAATCCATCATTGTATATGGATACATTTTTGTTTTATTTTGACCAAGGGGAGTCATTAGCCTCCAGAAGTGACTGTTGACTACATGAGTCAGAACCCTTTACATCCTGCAACACGTGGCGAGGAAGGTTTTTAACAAGTTGCCACTACACTGTGGTTTATGAGAAACACCTGAAAAACGTTCCCATCAGCCTCAGCTGTGTTTAGTGCTAATTAGCTAATGCTAACATGGCACACTAAGATGATGTCAGTAGTACATTACACCTGCTAAACATCAGCAGGTTAGCATTGTCATAATGAGCATGTTAGCATGCTGACATTTAGCTCAGAGCACCGCTGTGTCTAGTACAGACTCATGGAGCTGCTAGCATGGACACAACACAAATGCTGCATGGGTTAACGAAGATGCCTCTGCAGTAATTCAATGAAGCAGCTCAGCTATGTTCTGTCTAACACAAGGTGTCCTTGTGGCCTCTGAGGAGGTCCTTTGACAGTGTTTGCTTCCAGGCTCCTATTTTAATTCTCTTCAGAGGCAAACTTCTTTCACAGTAGAAGAGATCATGATGATTCAAGTTCATGCCAACCTCAGACATGCTGCCCTTGCACCATGGTAACCAGAGGGAAGAGGAGGATTTAATCTCTTTTAAGTCTGGCTGAAGTTACACATGGGTTTCAGAAGTATTTTAGATTTCGGGAGGAAAGATTAAATTGTGGGAATATCTGCTCTATATCTATCCTTTCAAAAGATCGGCTACTATATGTAACTGACCAGACAGTGAAGCAGCAGCTTGTAAAAACATTAGCAAGATAAAAGCTTAAATCGGAATCGTCGCCACAAAAGCCCTGGAGGTAGTGTGACTTATAAACAACTGGGCTAATGTATTTTTCTCCCCTCAGCTCGTGTTAAGCTGTGTAAACTTAGAACACCACAAGACTGGAAAGAGAGGGAGGAGAGGAAAAAGAGGGGAAAGACTTGGGGGTGGAGGTGTGTGTGTGTGTTTGTCTGGAAGTGGAAATGGGCAGCAGGGAGGAGGAATGTGAAACATTTCTGATGCTGGTCCAGTGGCTGTTTACACGGTAGTCAGCCTGTGACATCAGAGTCCAGACTTTATAAATGTCAGCAGGCGCAAGAATGAGCAGTTAGCAAACAGCTGCACTGGTCGCACCACACTGCCACACAGGTTAGTGAGACAGACTGAGCTCCATCAGCAACACAAGCCCCCATGGACCGACTGCTGTGTGACTGTGTGATAGCTCTGGCTGTACTGCTGTGTGTGGCTACACAGGTGAGGCCTGTTCCTGCTTACTCAACAGTAGTTTGTTCTGAATGAGACGATTATGTGGTGTGTGTGTGTGTGTGTGAGAGAGAGAGAGAGAGTGTAGGCGTGGAAGTTCAAACAATGAAGCTGATTTCGTGTGATTTTTCTTGGCTCACTTTATTGTTACGAGATTGGTAAATATTATTGAAGATTTTTTTCTGTATATGTAATAACAGAGGCAGAGTCTCAGTGTGATCGTTAATTCATGATCTGTAGTTATTTTATTTATTTTACGTATGGAGGAACTTCTTGTCTACCCTGAGAAGAGTGATTACAGTCATCCTGTCTGGACAGAAATAAGGTCACAGACAGCTCTGTGTGAAAGATATGCAACTATGATGAGACAAGTAGGGCTGTAACTAACAATTTGAATTTTTTAATATCTGTCGATTATTTTCATGATTAATTGATTGGCTGTTTGGTCTATCAAATGTCAGAAAATGATTGCCCGTCACAATTTACTAAATTGCTATAAAAGTTACTTGTTTTGTCCGGATAACAGTTCAAAACCCAAAGATATTCAGTTTATGATCACATAAGACAAGGAAAAGGAGCAAATCCTCACATTTGAGAAGCTGGAACTAAAGAAGTTTTGGCATTTATGCTTGAAAAATGAATCAAAAGAGCGAGAAATGATCATCAAAATGGTTGCCAATTAATTTTCTGTTATTAATTGACAAATCATTTCAGCCCTAAGGATAAGCAAATCAACTTAGTCAAAGTCATGTTGACATAACTCTTATGGCACCAGATTGTCAGCATATTCAAGGACAATTTTATCAGCTTGCTCTCTGGTTTAAAGTTGAACAGTAAAGAAATAATGTGTTATGTTTTTACAGTGTATATTTGTAGAATTGCAATGCAGTAGCATTATCTTGTGCATCAGTGAGTGAAAAACAAGTGGTGAACTGTGTTTCTATACAGTGTCACAAAGCAATGAAGGGATTTTTCTGCTCCAGTTAAATTGGCTCGTCCAGATCTCGCCTGTGTTTTGGATCAGATACATGTAATTGAAAACAGTGGTTTGGCCTGATGGTGTTGGATACCGGCGTGCAGTTTCTGAGAATACCAATAATATTTTCTTTATGCCTCATGTGAAAATATAGTCATGAGGATAATAATTTAGATGATGATTATGATAAATGTGGTGCTGGTGATGGTAAAGATGATTTTCTAGTTTTTGATCTATCATCATCTAACCTGTTTTCATGTGTGTTGTCCCTGCAGGTGTTGTGCCAGGTGTGTGACAGGCCCTGCCTTTGCCCTGGACCTGCCCCCCGGTGCCCCTCAGGAGTCCCACTGGTGCTGGATGGCTGCCGGTGCTGCCAGGTGTGTGCTCGGCAGCAAGGCGAGCCCTGCACAGAGATGTTTCCCTGCGACAGCCAGAGAGGACTGCAGTGCGACTACAGCGCCAGCTTCCCCGGAGACCCTGGGGAGTGTGTCAGTGAGTGCCTCTTCTAACAAGCAAACAACCAGGCCCATGTCTGTGTGGGTAAGACAGAGTGGAGGACATACAGCCTCAGTCAGTCAACATGAGTGGGACAAACAGATAGTTCATGTTTAAAGTCTGCTCAGCAGAGCGGGACGGGCTTCTGGGTGACGGCGCTCTGCCAGAACTCCAAAACGTTTCACCTTCTATTTCCAGGACTGCTGTTGACACATTTCCTCTAATGACTGCCCTTTGAGCATGATAGATTGCAGAGACAACACTCATGGATTGAAAAACAGACTCCTCAGTTTCTCAGTAGAGAGGACTGGTTTCCCATAAAACTACATTGGCAGGGACAGCAGCTCCTGTGTCCTCACCGCTCTCTCTCATTTTCCCCTGCTGTGCCCCCCCCCCATATATCTTAATAATTTCACTTCCTGTGCAGGTGTGGTTGAGAAAGTTAAGACGACATCTGTGCTGTGTGTTTCGTACAGGTCAGGAGGATCTGGGATGTGAAGTCAACGGCATCACTTACCATGAGGGCCAGTCGTTTCAGCCCTCCTGTGACACTTACTGCCACTGCAGAGGTGGAGGGGTGAGCTGTGTGCCAGCTTGCCCTCTGAATGCCCGTCTTCCCACTCCAGACTGTCCCAACCCACAACACATCCGGCTACCAGGGAAATGCTGCAAGGAATGGGTGTGTGAAAACCTCGAGAACACAGTCATTCAGGATGTCATCACAGGTAAACTCTACAGGTGGATGGATAAGTTACGAGGGTTAAATCAACCATTAAAGGAGGAAACTATCAAATATCCTCCCATGCAGGCCTTAATTTACATTTTAAAGTATGTGTCTTACTAGCAGCAGCAGTAATACAATAGAAGCTTCATGGTAGACTTTGAAGAGTTCAACATTTAAAAAAATAAGCTTATTAGCTTTCTTATCTGGAGTTAGATGAGATGATTGATACAACTCTCATGTCTGTACAGTAAATATTAAGCTACATCCAGCAGCAGGTTAGCTTAGCTTAGCATAAAGACTGGAAATAGGAGGAAACAGCTAGCCTAGCTCTGTCCAAAGTTAACAAAATCTGCCTATTAGCACCTCTAAAGCTCTCTAATTAACATGTTCTGACTTGTTTAATCCGTATAAAAACCCAAGTGTAAAAACAAGCATTTGTGGTTTTCACCTTGCTGCAAGAAAGTAAATAAGTATATTTCCCAAAATGTTCCTTTAAATTTTATCCTGACATCAGAGCTGGATATTTACAACATATTGTCCAGTGTGAGGAATCTGGTGCCAGATGTATCTCCACATACAATATCACTGGATTTCACAGCTACAAATGTTGCTCATTGATGATCAATCCATGTGGCAACATAATTCTTCCTAATTCTTCCAGGGTTTGTCACTGGTGGTCATGTCTGGAAGTTTTTACTGGAGCATTTTTGCATTAAACTGGGGTGTGTCCGGCCAAAGGAAAACTCACAAAGTCCAAATATATCCCACATTTTTCTGGAAAAGTGAAAACATATTTTTTTTTTGCAGTCACCAAGTCTCCTAGTTTCATAACAACAAGCACTCAGCTGTGTAACAATTAAACATATGAAACCATGTAGAGACTATTACCCCATTTGAAGGAAAGTGTGTAAGTAAGTGAGAGGGGGTGTTCGAGAAATGAAGCCACTCTAAAAACATCTGGAATTCAAAACACTGTCGAAGTCAAACAACATGATGAGAGCAGCAATGGAACATTTTGTTCTTAAATACAAAACTTGCGATGTCATTCCTGAAGATCAGCTGATTATTATGACTTATACATGTTAGTTTTGGGAGGAACAATATGCTGTTTTGGATTTTTATATTCTCAAAAGTCCAAAGCACTGGATTAGATTTGAATTGAAGTTTTTGTGAGCAAAAAACAATCAGATGAGATATTAAATTTACTGGATGTGAGTCACTGGGGTGAATGAGTCCAATCAGCATCTCGTTTAGTTTAGTTTAGTGCAGAGGTTCTCAAACTGTGAGGCTAAAACCTGTTATTGCGCATGCTGCAACATGAACTGTGGATGCGATTTGAATTTGTTTCTAACTCTAGTCATTGTTTTATTTGGTTTCTTTAGCCATGAGACCCACCAGGTTGTGGCCAGCTCTCCCAAGGGATCATCCTCTCAACAAACTAGTCCCACCTGCGTCCACCTGTATAGAGCAGAGCACCCAGTGGAGTGCCTGTTCCCAGAGCTGTGGGGCAGGGGTCTCCACACGGGTTTCTAACCAGAACCCAGCCTGCAAGCTGCAAATGGAAACTCGGCTTTGTAAAGTGCGGCCTTGCCATACAGTTCAGCCTGCGTCAAGGAAACCCATGGTGAGCTCCAATCACATTGTGATTTCTTCTGATTCCCACTGCCTGAATCAGGTTCTATCTCTTCATATATTCCATTATGTTGTTTGGTTTTATGTGCTGAGTTTGGGTCAATACGTTAAATTTATTGTTAAATACAATAAAGGGAAACAGAGTTTCTCATAAACATATATCCAAAACCTGAGCAACTGTGTGCATATAGATACAACAAGGGGTACGTGAAAATATGTTTATTGTGATTAGGGTGAACAAAAGTGACTTTTACAAAGAACTGAGTGAGTGACTTTTATAATGAAGTCTGATGATCTGCTGACTGAAAAAGTCCTGCAGTGCTAAGTTGTAGTTAAAGGATTTTCAGCCAGTCATGAATGCCATGTTCGTGAATTAGTGGAAAACGTATGTCATTGTCACTTCTGATCAGATTTTCTTCTTTGCCATTCAGGCTTACTGGTTAGATAAGTTGACCTATGAGTTTCTACATTCCTCTATAGCATCTCTGCAGCTCAGATGTAGTTACATAACTAAAACTGAACTCCCAGTAAAGCATTGATTTGGTGATTTGCAGGACAAAAGAAATTACAGCAGCTAGGATAAAAGTGGAATAAATTTAGGTATAGATTTAATGTTTTTAAGATGTCTTGCTGACATATAACTGTAATTTTAACAACATTTTAATAGCTATATTTTAACATGTAGTTAGCATCTGCTCCACAATGAAATATTGCCACTGAAATGTTGAAACAACAGCTATGTGTAACCTAGATGTCTGAAAAACTTTTCAAAAAAACCTAGCCTAGCTTTGACCTAGACACCTAGGCATCTTTTGACCTGCAAATACCCAAATCACTGCATTGCTTACTGGGATTTCTTTCTGACTTGCCTCTGTATGTGTTTGTTTGTGCATGCTGTTTTCCCAGTGGGGAAGGCAGAGGCGGTGCAAGGCCAGCTACACATCACCGGGGCCCATTCGGCTCGTTCACCAGGGCTGCTACAGCACTCATGCCTACCAGCTCCGATACTGTGGACTGTGCACAGACTCTCGCTGCTGCACACCTTATCAAACCACCACTGCTGAGGTGACCTTCCGCTGCCCCACCGGCAGACTGCTACAGCGAGCTGTGATGATGATCCACTCATGTGTTTGTCATAACAACTGCCCCTACTCACCTTACAGTAACCCTGCTCTGTGGGGATACAGGCCCTGATACAGGCCCTGATTGGCCCGTATGAGCACTGATTCATTCAGAAGACTTCACTGACTGATTCGAGGGCCGGACAGTGAGAAAAACATTATATACCACCAGGCGTCCTCCATTCAATGGACCTTGAAAGAGAAAATTAGAACTGTAGATAAAAACTGTGATTGAGTTGTGATGAACGTTGACCTTCACACATGTACAATCTGCACTTCTTCACAACTCCTTTATACTCCTACACCTTGGGAAGCCATTATACTGGTGGTTTTGACCTTATCGATGAATCAAAATGATTTGGCATCTAGAGAAAGCATGCAAGCAAACTTAATTACTGTATATAGCAGTTTTTAACACAGATGCTACAAAGTGCTTTATGGGAAGAAGACAGGGGAAAGAGGGACATATAAGAGACAGAGAAAATATATAAAACAAGGGGAAATAAGTGTATAACCCACAAAGTAAAAGTTATAGAACTAAGAAAACAAGTGGGCTGTAAAGATTCTTGCATTTTTTGAACTCGGCAGCTCACACCAAAACAATCTAGATGGATAAATAGCACTACAGGTAAGAGGGAAAATATGTATTTTTGATTTTGGGGTGAACTGTCCCTTTACAAAAGATGCACTGATTTGTCTTTTCTGAGACTTTTCCTCTTAGAGGTCAGAGGTCACAACAACTCCTTTAAGTACAGAGGTGTCATGTAATGCCTTGTCTGAAGAGAAACTAAAAATGGTGAGGCTGCTGAACAAGCATAGTAGTCAAGGCGTGCTGCAATAAAAGCATGTTCGACTTTTTCCAAATATTTGGGCTGAAGTTGGGCAAGCTGATTCTTGCAATATTCCTTATTTGGAAAAAGCAGGACTGAACTGGTCTTATGGATCTCAAAATGTAGGTTGGGATCAGAAGTAATCCCTAGATTTTTTTTTACACTGGGTTAAAAATTGTCCCAATTAAATTTGAGTAATTTTGCATAACCGTATCTGGGTCAAGAAAAATAATTTCTTGTAATTCAAACATTTTTTCTAACCTAAACTATGAATTGAGGACAATTAGCCATGATGTTAATTTGGTCATAACGATAGTTTTAAAGACAGATTTTCACTGCTAACCACCCAACCATATGTCTTTAAGAGCAAATTTCAATGGTTTAAAAATATGTTTGTTTGATTTATGCCACAGAATGACCCCAACCTTTGTGTTGACAGATATTGTTTCCTGACGTGAGCAATGCAACTTTTAACTTGTACAGTTTTGTTTGTGTGTTTGTAGTCAGATGACATTGCACTTATTTCTTCATTTTCTGTTTTGTTGTAAATAATCCTGGACAGGTGTCTCTTATATATAGTGTTTTTTTTTTTCAATATCCTGCATTTTTACTCTCAATGATGTTTGTGTTTTTGATTTATATATTTTCATAATATAGTATTCACAGATTTATTCAGATTAGTCACAGACTGTAGCTTTTTACATACCTTTTCCCAACATTTCAAGTCATCACTCATCAATAATTATTGTACAGTACACTTCTTCCTTTGTTGATGAGATGTTAAAAACTTGTTTCAAGCGCACAGAAATACACAACACCACAGAATTCATTTTTGGTATTTCATATGAAAAATTAAGCCAAATTAATTAATAGTATTATTATTAACTTCCTTACAATTCCTCACTTGAGCCTCTGAAAGCTTTTTCAGTCAGACCAGATCACCTCATTAGACATCCTGACATCTAGTGGACAAAAGAATATACTGCTGAGAGTGAGGACAGTGCAATAGCTTTATCACCAGAACATAATACATTTTGAAGTGAAGACTAGAGGTGAGCTGCAGCTGTAGTTTATTGTTTTTAATTTGAGGACTGTTTCACACCATGTCTTGTCCCTTTCTGCTTGTTCCTGTATGACAATCCTAAGCAGAGAAGGGCTTTCTGGCACAACTTCACCTACTTTCAAGGTGCATGGAGAAGGGAAAAGTCTGAAGAGGTCAAAACTCCAGCAACACCTGTAGTATACAGAACAACTTTATTGTCAGACCACACTTTTGGGCTTGTGACACGCCCCTGCAATTTGCATAAAAAATCTTACTTTCTCTGAGTCATAACACAGTCAACTCTGACGACAGACATGATACACATACAGTGGGTAGGGAAAGTATTCAGACCCCTTTAAATTTTTCACTCTTTGTTTCATTGCAGCCATATGCTAAAATCAAAAAAGTTCATTTTATTTCTCATTAATGTACACTCAGCACCCCATCTTGACAGAAAAGAAATGTATTAAAAAAGAAAAACTGTAATAGCACATTGTCATAAGTATTCAGACCCTTTGCTCAGTATTGAGTAGAAGCACCCTTTTGAGCTAGTACAGCCATGAGTCATTGGGAATGATGCAACAAGTTTTCCACACCTGGATTTGGGGATCCTCTGCCATTCTTCCTTGCAGATCCTTTCCATTTTCGTCAGTTTGGATGGTGAACGTTGGTGGACAGCCATTTTCAGGTCTCTCCAGAGATGCTCAATTGGGTTTAGGTCAGGGCTCTGGCTGGGTCAGTCAAGAATAGTCACAGAGTTGTTCCGAAGCCACTCCTTTGTTATTTTAGCTGTGTGCTTAGGGTCATTGTCTTGTTGGAAGGTGAACCTTCGGCCCAACCTGAGGTCCTGAGCAGTCTGGAAGAGGTTTTTTTCCAGGATCTCTGTACTTGGCCGCATTCATCTTTCCTTCAATTGCAACCAGTCGTCCTGTCCCTGCAGCTGAAAAACACCCCCATAGCATGATGCTGCTACCACCATGTTTCCCTGTTGGGATTGTATTGGGCAGGTGATGAGCAGTGCCTGGTTTTCTCCACACATACCGCTTACAATTAATGTCAAAAAGTTCAATCTTGGTCTCCTCAGACCAGAGGATCTTATTTCTCATAGTCTGGGAGTCCTTCATGTGTTTTTTGGCAAACTCTATGCAGGCTTTCACATGTCTTGCACTGAGGAGAGGCTTCCGTCGGGCCACTCTGCCATAAAGCCCCGACTGGTGGAAGGCTGCAGTGATAGTTGACTTTCTGGAACTTTCTCCTATCTCCCTACTGCATCTCTGGAGCTCAGCCACAGTGATCTTTGGGTTCTTCTTTACCTCTCTCACCAAGGCTCTTCTCCCACGATTACTCAGTTTGGCTGGACGGCCAGGTCTAGGAAGAGTTCTGGTCGTCCCAAACTCCTTCCAATTAAGGATTATGGAGGCCACTGTGCTCTTAGGAACCTTGAGTGCTGCAGAAATTCTTTTGTAACCTTGGCCAGGTCCGTGCCTTGCCACAATTCTGTCTCTGAGCTCCTTGGGCAGTTCCTTCGACCTCATGATTCTCATTTGCTCTGACATGCACTGTGAGCTGTAAGGTCTTATATAGACAGGTGTGTACCTTTCCTAATCAAGTCCAGTCAGTTTAATTAAACACAGCTGGACTCCAATGAAGGCGTAGAACCATCTCAAGGAGGATCAGAAGAAATGGGCAGCATGTGAGTTAAATATGAGTGTCACAGCAAAGGGTCTGAATACTTATGACCATGTGATATTTCAGTTTTTCTTTTTTAATAAATTTGCAAAAATTTCTACATTTCTGTTTTTTTCTGTCAAGATGGGGTGCTGAGTGTACATTAATGAGAAATAAAATGAACCTTTTTTTGATTTTAGCAAATGGCTGCAATGAAAAAAAGAGTGAAAAATTTAAAGGGGTCTGAATACTTTCCGTACCCACTGTATTTTTAGATTCAGTATAAGACATTAATAAGAGCAATAGTCAGGTGGCCTTTTGGCTGGTCAGTATCCATCCCAAACACTGCTATTATTAAGGGCTTATTCCTGATCTGTAATGCTATAATAAATTATTTGATAACCACAAATAAAGCCATTAATGACAACATTTATTAAGTAAGCATTAAGTATTGTGTATCGGACTTTCAGTTGGCACATTAAACTGTATAGGATATTTCAAGATTTTATTGCAATAGGATATTACAAGAGGATTATTTCTCAGTCCCTGCAATATTACTGATAATACAGTATCAGAAGAATACATCAGCTCACTGTTACTGTGAGCTAGCTGTGCGCTACTATAGGATGTGGTAAACCTTAGTTTCTAAACCCCACAAGGTATTGTCAGAGGAGTCAGAAAAAGAAAGAGAATCTACTGTACACGTGAGGCCCCACACAAGTACATATAAACCTTTATTTGTAGTCTAAGCAGTTGCTTGAACTCAGTATGGATGACTTTGTATGACGAACCAGCCAACTCATTTCCTGTATACTGGCAGGTGCAAAAACTCAAATGTAGTTGTGAAGTCAGTAGTTCCAGACACAGGAAGCCTTTTCTGAACCACCCACACTTTAAATCAGTTTCTAACTGAAGAGAAGACTAGCACACTCTCCGAAAGAAGGTACTGTACTAACTGCTGTCCAGAAGAAAATGGATAACACAACTTGTCCTCGTGTCAGCTTTGACTTTACACACAGATTCCTGCCTCCTGTTTACATCTTAGTATTCATCATTGGACTGGTAGCTAATGGATGGGGACTGAAGTCTCTGCTGCACAACTGGAAGAAACTGGGTAACGTCAATGTTTTTGTTCTCAACCTTGGACTTGCAGATATTTTGTATCTGCTCACACTCCCATTTTTGGTGGTCTACTACTTTATGGGGAGTAAATGGATCTTTGGAGATGCATTCTGCAAGATAACAAGATTCTGCTTCAACCTGAATTTATATGGCAGCATTGGGTTCCTTACTTGTATAAGTGTGTACAGATACCTGGCCATTGTCCATCCAATGAGAGTGATGGGAAGAATAACTCTGACTCACTCTGTGGCTATCTCGATCACAGTTTGGCTGTTGGTGAGCGTTCAAAGTCTTCCAGACATGTTCTACACCAAAACATTTGGAAACACCACTGTAGGATGTTACGATACCACCAGTAAGAGACATGTTGAGGATTACCTGAAATACAGCTTCGGAAGGACACTCACTGGGTTTTGTATCCCGTTCCTCATCACACTGGGCTGCTATGGACATGTGATTGTCGTTCTCTGCCGCACAAATACCATTGACAAGATACTGAAACAGAGAAGCTTGAAGTTGTTGTTCATCTTGATCCTTCTCTTCTCTGTTTGTTACATCCCCCATCATGTATTCAAGAACCTCAACCTCTTGTCAAGAGTGCTGTCCAAACGGAGGATTTGCCATGGATGGTTTAATGGAGTCTACATTGCTCATCAGATAAGTCGTGGCCTTGTGTGTCTGAACAGTGCTCTCAACCCTCTGGTTTACCTCCATGGAAATGAAGATATTCCTGCTCAGCTCAGACGACTACTCCAGCAAGCTCGTCAAGCTGTCATACGGCTCTCAACCACCCCTAGTCAAATCCCCCTGGTGTAAATTTTCTGATATGTGAATTAAATTTAACAACTGTATTGCATCATCTACCACCATAACACGTTTATTATAGTGGGTCAAGATTTTAATCTCTGTGGTGACCATATTGCTGTTAAGAAGAAAAAAGAAAAAGAAAATTCACTTAAACTATTCTGAAAATGTGACTGTTCACTTTCTTAGAGAATAGGACCATGTATTGTGGTGGGGAGGCTCAGTGCTCGGCATGATCTGCATTGTGTTAAAACAGGTACTTGCGAATGTATAAATAAACAGGATATGAGCTTCACTGACTGCAACAGATGCACGTGTCAATAGTGGTACTGGTACTGTATGCATAATCTCTACCAAGCACAATGTGCCTTCGAAAGAAAACAAGACATATTACAGATGTAAACAACTATTTCAGCATTATTGTGCAAAATCTCTCCCACTCCAACTTGATTTTACTGTATGGAAATAGTAGTAATTTTGATTAAGTATAGGTTGAGAAAATCCAACAACCCGCTGGCTCATTAAGCCCTTTAAAAACTCATTGGGTGGCCAGGCTACTTGGTTCCTTATCTTTATCTGATTTGTAATCACCAACATTTGAATTTGTTTTACAATTGCTTCCAGTAAAAATCTCAAAGGCCAACTGCTGTCTTCAACCTTCAGCCGTTCTTTTAAATCAAGGCTGAAGACTTTTCTGTTTGCCGCTGCCTTTTATGAAATCAAATGATTCATTTCTTACATGGCACTTTAACGTTTACGCTCCTGTTTTATCTTGTTTTTATTTTCTGTTGAACTCTTTTTAATTGTATTTAAATGTCCTTTAATATTGCCCTATGTCGCTTTAATGTTTTATGTAAAGCACTTTGACTTGCCTTGTTGTTGAAATGTGCAATACAAATAAACTTGCCTTGCCTTGCCTTCTATCTCCCAAATATAAACTTACTGTAACAAGACTAAGAGTCTACAGCCATGCTAGGGGTGAGGCTGTGCTTTGAGCTAAATGCTAACAGGTTCACAATGGCAATGCTACTGATGATAAGCAGGTGTAATGTTTATACCAAGTTCGCTATTTTAGTTTGGCATGTTAGTGTGCTAAGATTTGCAAATAAGCAAAAGAACACAAAGCAGCTGAGGCTGATGGGAATGTCATTAGTTTTACAGGTATTTGGTCATAAACCAAAGTTGTTTGAATGTGTTTAGCAAATTTCATGGCAGTTCATCCAGCAGTTGTTGAAATGTTTCACTCAAAACCACAAATGTCAACCTCATGGTGGCGCTAGAAGAGGAGTTCACCAACGTTGTTAGGATTCATCATCTTGGAACCATGAATGTTTGTACCAGATTTTGTGCTAGTTTGTCCAGTAGTTGTTCAGATATTTCACAGAATAAGTGAAAACTTTGACTTGCTGATGGTTTCCAGGAAAGGTCAGAGAAAAATCACATTTGTTACGATTAATCCTCTAGGCACTGGGGATATCTGTACCAAATTTCTTAGTAAGCTAATTCATCCAAAAGTTGTCAAGATATTTCAGTAAAAGCCAAAAATGTCAACCTGCTGGTGGCGCAAGAGGAAAAAGTCAGGGGATCACCAAAGTCAGTAGGGTTCATCCTACCATGAATGTCTGTACAAAATTTCAACATTATCATTAATTTGGAGCCGTGTTTCTGGCCACTTGGTGAATGTAGGTCTATTCACTCTCCCTTTAGCTTTGTTTTAGATTTGGCTCTTTAACTGCTAAATGCTCAGCTATGTTCACCAGCTAGTTGCTAACTTTGTCTGTCTGCCCTGCCTCTTCCTTAGAGCTGAGGGGAAATTCAGAGTTGGGTCATAATTCTCTGTAATTTCTAAGAGAGATCCCTTTCATTTACACTTGTCATTTGATCCATTGTAATTACATATATAGCTATAAGTCATAAAAATGAGGATTTGAAACTTGACCTGGGCTGAAAATGATTTATGTATTTTAGTCTGTGTATTGCACCACCATTATAATACTGAAAACTGTGTTTTATTCAGGGCCTCTGCAAAATTACACTCCAAAGTGCAAATCATTGACCAGATTAGACTAAGCAAGCTGCTGCTAGTGCAGCAGAACCACTGTTTTATTTATTTTTTTATAAAATTTATATTAGAGACCATTTAAGTGTTGTGGTCCCAGCAATGTAAAAACATTGAAAACATGTTGAAATCCACAAGATGTTCTGTGTCATTATAATTGACATGATCAGCAAAAACCTAATAGACTTGCACTTTAAAAGTTTATTAAGACCTAAAACTTAATAGACTTGGCCCAGTCAACATAAAAACTACTCTGTACAAGTTAAGACTGAGATCCTGATACTTACATGCACCCACTGGCTTTTCACCCACTTTGTTACAATCTCTTAACACAGTGCAGTAGGTGGAATGAAAATGCATCCTGCATTTTATCATTGGATCTACCCAACTTAGAAGATCACATCTAGATTCTAAGAATAAAAAAAGTTGATTCAGGAAGCAGTCTTTAAAGACGTATTGCTTCAGTTACATCAACCATTCTAGGCACCGTAGCATACTTGCTTTACAGTATTTGCTGCTTTTCAGAAGGCAGAATGAAGAACACCTCCTGTCCGCATGTCAGCTTCGACTTTGGACACAGATTCTTGCCTCCTGTTTACATCTTAGTATTCATCATTGGTCTGGTAGCTAATGGATGGGGATTGAAGTCTCTGCTGCACAAGTGGAAGAAGCTAAAGCTCATCAATGTTTTTGTTCTCAACCTTGGACTTGCAGATATTTTGTATCTGCTCACACTCCCATTTTTGGTGGTCTACTACTTTATGGGGAGTAAATGGATCTTTGGAGATGCATTCTGCAAGATAACAAGATTCTGCTTCAACCTGAATTTATATGGCAGCATTGGGTTCCTTACTTGTATAAGTGTGTACAGATACCTGAGCATTGTCCATCCAGTGAGAGTGATGGGAAGAATAACTCTGACTCACTCTGTGGCTATCTCGATCACAGTTTGGCTGTTGGTGAGCATTCAAAGTCTTCCAGACATGTTCTACACCAAAACATTTGGAAACAGCAGTGGGAAATGTTACGATACCACCAGTAAGAGACATGTTGAGGATTACCTGAAATACAGCCTCGGATGGACAATCACTGGGTTTTGTATCCCGTTCCTCATCACACTGTGCTGCTATGGACATGTGATTGTCGTTCTCTGCCGCAAAAATACCATTGACAAGATACTGAAACAGAGAAGCTTGAAGTTGTTGTTCATCTTGATTCTTCTCTTCTCTGTTTGTTACATCCCCCTTCATGTATTCAAGAACCTCAACCTCTTGTCAAGAGTTCTGTCCAAACAGAGGATTTGCCATGGATGGTTTAATGGAGTCTACATTGCTCATCAGATAAGTCGTGGCCTTGTGTGTCTGAACAGTGCTCTCAACCCTCTGGTTTACCTCCATGGAAATGAAGATATTCCTGCTCAGCTCAGACGACTACTCCAGCAAGCTCGTCAGATGTTCAACCGTCTGTTTTTGTCAAACTCTGGGCGTGTGCCTGTGGCAGAAATCACAGATGAAGTTTAACAAAAGAAATACATGCTTAACAGTAACATGTTAAACATTATACTGTATATGTCATAATTGTCTTTCTAATATTAATTGCCATGTCTATATTATGTTCATTTTTGTGCTATGCAGTTTATCAGGAAGGAAGAATGACTTATAAACACAAATTGTTTTTGTATTATTATTAGTATGTGAATTGTTTTATATAAATGTGTTTAGTAATTTCTTTTATGCTCTGTTAAGTAAAGTACAGCGTGAAATATCTGACTTACAGTTAATTATTGGGGGATTTTAATGCTCTTGGTGTCATGAGTTAGAAAGGACCAAATTTGTAACTGTTTCAAGTAAGATGTTTGATTTTGTGTATGATATTGAATATTTATCCACATTCTTTATGATCACAAAGCTGTTATTGTGTTGTTTAAAAAAGGGATTCAATCACATCTGTTAAACATGTGGCCCAGTCTAAAATTTCATTTGTAGACAGATATAAATAAGCCGTTAGAGATGAATAAATAATATGTAAAATGTTTTAGAAATGGTATATTAAAATCAGTTCATGTTATTAATTTTAGCAGTTCATTGTGAATTTAAAACTAGAACCATAGTCAGTAAGATACATGTTTACTGTTGTTTTAATAAAGTTAATAGAAATGCAAATACGTTCAATGATCTTGGCCCTGTTCTTCAAATGTGGCATAACTATTTCAGGCTACAATACAGTGACACATTAAATTAAACTTATGCCCATGAATCTATTGTCCCAGTGCATGGTTGATAGATAAGATAACTTGCAGTAACGTAATGCAGGATTCACAAATCAATCTTCAAAGTGCTTTCAAAGGACCTGAATGAGAATAGACAAGATTATTTTAGCCTGATAACAGCTAAAAATCAGTTAAAGGGGCAAAAAAAAAATAAAAATAGGCTACCTTCTGGGTTAATTTGAATGTCAAATCAAATGCCATATGTGCTGGCTCCATTGGTCTTTTAACAGTCAGAAGCGTGCTCAGGACGAATGCTCGCGCCTACGGAGCGCGAACAACAGGATGCTGACTGCAGTTCACTTTATGGCCATCGGTGTCATAAATATCAAGGATTTTCTGAAAACTCCACACAGTACCTTTAAATTAATTATTAAATAATACCGTATATAAGGTACTCCACTGCAATTAGAAATGTATAAGTTTATTTATCTGCTAGTTCTTTATTTATTGATGATGACACAGTTGTCTTTCATTTCTGCAAAATATCGAAGCCTATTCACAATGCCTCTTGGTCAGTAGACACCAAGAGTTGTAATGAACAGTTTACAGTATTATTCAGGACCTCTGCCAAATGATTCTCCTAAATGCAAATCCTAGACCAGGCTGGACTAGTCAAGGCATCTGACACACTGTGTTTAATCATTAAATCCTGTAGCTGCAACACGTTGCCATTAGCCATGCTTAATTACTGCAATGTTGGCTGAACTGAACGGTTTATTTTGCCCATCTGGTAATCAACCGTGGAAGAGGACATTTTGCAGTTGTGCATTTATCTAGCCATTGTATTTGTGACTCTGCAGTTCCCCAGAACTCTATGGAGCATTTTAGTGTCTTTCAAATCATTGTTTTGGATTTGTGGCGCGCAGCATTACTATTGTGGTTCACTATCACTGTTCACAACAACTCTGTTTCCAGCCACAGAAAGCAGGTGTTATTAGCAAAAAAGCTTTGATAATCCACTGTACGCTACCTGTCCAGCACCAAAGGTCGACAAGCAAAGTTAGCAAGTAGCTGGTGAACTGTGGAGCATTTTAACAGCTAAAGAGACAGATATTTCTCTCAAGAGTTGGTGGAGACCAAACCAGAGCTAGACGGAGAGCGAATGTTACACTTATTTTGCCGGGTGCATGCCACATACTGAGTGAAGTATAGTTGTGTGAAGGTGTTTGTTTAATCTGTTCATTGATTGATCCAGTTTCCCTGTGCCAAATTCCCCTAATTGTCTACTCATTTCTCTCACTTGCATCATCATTTCATTTTCACATTTTTGCTCACAAAACCCCATATGATGACCTTTCTGCTTACACCACCCTCACAAACACACACACACAAAAAGAAGAACTATGTTGCACTGCCACACATATCTCTTTCACTTTTGTGCTCATAACATGATAAACCTTTTGATAGAGGTTAGCTAAAACCTTGACTTTGAGACCACCCTCTGGCCAATTTTCACATTAACTTCACTTTAATTCAGACTTGCCCCAAACAACTTAAAAACAGCTCTGCACAATATTGTTTAAAAGTCTGTACAAGTCTTCAGCTTTCCAACTCTCCTGCACAGTTTTTTTTTTATTCTTATGTATATATGTAATATAGATGTAGTGTGTATGTATATATGTTCTATTTTTGTGAAACAGTGGACCATACATGACTGTTAACAATGATAAAGCAACTAAGTGTTCAAAAATAATTTAAGTATGTATGTAAGTATAATTCTGCTTTTTGTACGTAGAAAATTGTAATTTTAAGTGTAAAAAAACTGCCACAACGTTCCTCCACCCAAATCAAACACAGCATTTTGTAAAGGGAAAAATTGGAAGAAATAAATATGAATTAGTTCATTTTTTGATACTGTGAACTTAATTAAAAATTCTAAATTGTGAATGAATGTGAATTAGCAGACAAATGTTCCAATTAAACAGGAAATTCAGATTAACCACCTTGGTGTTTCACTTCTTTATTTTCAGACCTGGTTTGTAAGGTGTTAATGACCACATTACTGAATGTTGTTGGGGGTGGGGAGGCCCAGTGCCATGCATGGTCTCGTGGTTTAAAACAGGAACTTGTCAGAGAATTGTGTCTTATTAATATACATTTGGTGCTCTTGTGAGTATTTTAGGGAGCAGGGCAGTGTATGTTGGAATGACTCAAAATAAAGTACAGTGTGTGTATTCATGGTAATGAAGGAACATGTCACCCAGTGCAACGGTGTGGCTCACTGATGTGTTTTGTTATAGTTTTTGGAAAACAATGGAGCTCTTTGGCACAGAGGAATAACATATGTCAGGCTATGATACACAGACGGCACTTGTTAGTAGGATCAGTTCATTGGTGGTTTTGGTCTTTTCATGGAATCTGTTGACAATAAGACAAAAATAGAAAATGACCAGACTTGATCTTTAATGGACAAGGTCAGCATTCAGAGACTCGACAGACTTGCATCTTGACTTGTTGGATTTGGTTTATTAAGACCTGAGACTTGACATGGCCCCAAAATCTGAAAAGCAGCTCTGTACAATACTGTTAGACATGAAAACTGAAACCCCGATGCTGACATGCACCCATTGGCTTCTCACCCAGTTTCTTTCTATCTGTTCACACAGAACAGGGGAAGAATGAGGTGTCATTTTACACCTTACCTTACATCTGATTACATACATCATCTATTGATATCATGCATTTATACTTTGTGTTGTTACACTGCTGCTACATTCGAGCCATCTATGGACATACTGAGTGTCACCTTAAACCTTAAAATACCATTTTATTTTTGCATCTACCCGCCTTAGGAGATCACATGTATAATTCTTTTGTTTACTCCCACCTTGAGGAGATTCTAAGAAAAAAAAAAGTTGATCATGAAGCATTCTTTAAAGATACATCGCCTCAGTGATGTCAACCATTCAAGACATCATTGCACCACTGTAATTAACTGTCAAGATTTTATTTGCTGCTTTTCAGGAGACAGAATGAAGAACACCTCCTGTCCGCATGTCAGCTTCGACTTTGAACACAGATTCCTGCCTCCTGTTTACATCTTAGTATTCATCATTGGACTGGTAGCTAATGGATGGGGACTGAAGTCTCTGCTGCACAACTGGAAGAAGCTGAAGATCATCAATGTTTTTGTTCTCAACCTTGGACTTGCAGATATTTTGTATCTGCTCACACTCCCATTTTTGGTGGTCTACTACTTTATGGGGAGTAAATGGATCTTTGGAGATGCATTCTGCAAGATAACAAGATTCTGCTTCAACCTGAATTTATATGGCAGCATTGGGTTCCTTACTTGTATAAGTGTGTACAGATACCTGAGCATTGTCCATCCAATGAGAGTGATGGGAAGAATAACTCTGACTCCCTCTGTGGCTATCTCAATCACAGTTTGGTTGTTGGTGAGCGTTCAAAGTCTTCCAGACATGTTCTACACCAAAACATTTGGAAACATCACTGTAGGATGTTACGATACCACCAGTAAGATCTATGTTGAGGATTACCTGAAATACAGCTTCGGAAGGACACTCACTGGGTTTTGTATCCCGTTCCTCATCACACTGGGCTGCTATGGACATATTGCTGCAGTTTTATGGACAATGAAGAGAACTGAAAAGGTACAGAAACAGAGAAGCTTGAAGTTGTTGTTCATCTTGATTCTTCTCTTCTCTGTTTGTTACATCCCCCATCATGTATTCAAGAACCTCAACCTCTTGTCAAGAGTTCTGTCCAAACAGAGGATTTGCCATGGATGGTTTAATGGAGTCTACATTGCTCATCAGATAAGTCGTGGCCTTGTGTGTCTGAACAGTGCTCTCAACCCTCTGGTTTATCTCCATGGAAATGAAGATATTCCTGCTCAGCTCAGACGACTACTCCAGCAAGCTCGTCACATGTTCAGCCATTTGTTTCTGTCAAACTCCGGGCGTGTGCCTGTGGCACAAACCACAGATGAAGTTTAACGAGAGTTAAGATTTTAACATTGACTTTGTTGGGACCACTGGCACTTTACAGATGAATATGTTCATTTTGTGTTATTTCACCTGAACTTTCATCATGACGGTCGCCTCCTGTAACGTCACCAGTCACTTCGTGTGACTGTGACCTGATACCCTGATACCGCATTGACCTGCTGCAACAAAACTGCATTGTTCGATCTCTTTCTCCTCTCTCTTACGCCCAGACACCGCATGTGGAAACCGCATAGCAAAGACCTTTTGACTGCATCGGAACCACAATTCTTCCCCGCCTGGCTGATCCACAACCGACGGAATCGCCAGCTAACAAAGCAGAACCAAACAACCCTTCTCCCTCCATGGACTGGTAACGTTAACATTAGCTTAACTGCGCATACCATAGCATAGCAGTATACACGGATAAGCACAGGACTACATTAACTTTTGTCAATGCACATGTATTGATTTGGCTTTTCTGAGGTTTATTGTTGTGATGTATTTTCATCATTAGGTTATTTGGTAGCCACATGCTATGTTGATGTTAGGTATGCCTCACACAGAAGCAAGGTCTTGCATGCAAACTAACTATCCTCTTTCCATTATCCTACACAGATCACATACATGCACCCAGGCATGCGCATCCTCACACACACACACACACACACACACACACACACACAGCTCCCATCTCACATACACACACACTCCTTGTGTTCTTTAGCTTAGTGCATTTAGTTAGTTAGTTACTAGTGGTGTAAATTGATTACAATGTGAATGAGATTGTCATTTTCTCAAGTATTGCATTCTTTGCTTGAATAATACTTTTTCTGTAAGGTGTTCCATTTTTGATCTTTGTGTTTGTCATGATGCTGTGACCACATGCTGACAAATGTTCCAAATCAAGGGGAAATTCAGATAAACCACAGCACTTGGTGTGTCACTGTTCTCTTTTAGAACAGGTTGGTGGGGAGATAAAGATTTTATGTGGTTGGGGGTGGGCAAGCCTAGTTCCATGAATGATCTCAATTGTTTCAGATCAGGAAGTTACCGTGGCTGACAAGGGAAAAGGCACTGCAACTTAACGCACTGCAATTTAAGAAAACAGTATGTTTGTTTTCTACATCCCAGAATTTAGGAAACAAGCTACAAATACAGAAATGAGCTGCAAAAACACACACCAGAACCAAATACACAAATGTTGTGTGTGTTGTGGGTTTCTGTATTTGCAGCTTGTTTTCTAAATGCTGGGATTTAGAAAACAAACATACCTTCCAGACCTAGACAGTGATAATCATGTATATTAAAGGAAGATTCCAGTTCATAACAACCTGGGTTTTATTTTCATAGTTTTGGCCATCATTTATAACACAATTGCTAAGATCTGGGAACTCCGTGACATCGCCACGACAGACTCGGTCAGGGCAAGAAACACAAGCATTGGGACGATCAGACAGGTTGTCAAAAGCCTGCAGTTTAGCCAGTTCAAACCACTTCATTTGGAGGTAAAAACAAAAGAGAGTGCACCCAAATATCAATAATTATCCCTCACTGAGTTTTTTCATTTGAACCAGGGAGTCAGCATGTAAATTGTGATGGATATTTACAACAGACTGTTTGGTAATAATCAGAGGTGGGTAGAGTAGCCAAAAACTGTACTCAAGTAAAAGTACTGTTACTTTGCAAAAAAGTACTCAGGTAGAGGTAAAAGTAGTCATTAAATAAAAAGAGAGAGAAAAAACACCAGCACACTACTATCTTTTCCCTCCAAGGCTTAGCCAGCCCATTGCATGCTCTCTATTGATTCAGAACAGGAAGTAGATAATGTCCTACAAATACACTGTAAACGGGATGTCTTTTATGTATACTAATAATACATATAGATATATACTGTATTTATACCGGTCGCTATCTGGCCACCACAGACCGCTGGGTTATTTCCAAGATCTTAATTTAGCTCTCATTGTTATTTGTCAGATTAATTTTTTGTACATTCATACATTTCCTTTTATAAACACTTGGTTTGTTATTTTATAGTTATCAGTTTCATTTGAACAGCTCACTGCGCAGTTACCTGTATTTCCCACAAGGTAGCAGACATCCTGTGCAGTTTGGTCAGTTGCCTGTGCACAGATCCATAGGAAACGTCTCAAATAAAGCCAGTTCACCACCTGCCGTAAAGCGCTTCACTAGCATGGCGTCCACGGAAGAGAAATACATGCAAAGAGTTTGAAGAACTAACAGAAGCTGTGGCAAAAAATTTGTAAAAGTTGTAAGAAAACTATCTGAATATCCTGCTTTTACTGCAGGTACTGCGGAAGGAGTTGTTCATTGATGAGGGAAACTTTTCTTTCTTGTATTTAACTTGACGTGTGCCTTGTACACTAGACCTTTGCACTACAGGTACTAGATTTACTCAAAAATGTCCTCACTTGGTGCTAATTATTTTAAAAGATGTGTTTAACTCATTGTCTATATCAATCATCTTGTACTGTTTATGCTTTATGTATGTAGATATATATATATGAACTGATATTTTCGTACATTTCTTTATAGTTTTCACGTTTTTTGCTACGGTGGCTGAGAAAAACAACTCAGTGAAGCATCAGTTTGAGACTGCCTGTGTTTGCTTATCCAAGCCAAGGGCTGTTACAAATACCTTTGTGAAATACCTTTTCCTGAACCGCATCGCTACGGTAACACCGCTTGAGAAAACGTAAAAACCAACGAGCTTACTGTTCTGTACTTCCCAATGTCTCTTAGAATTTGAGCAAATAGTGAAAGGTATGAACTATGGCAAAACATCAGGAGGGGATAGTAAACACTCTAGAGTTTTTGTCTTTCTGGCTCCACTTGGGGCCTCTGTTGCTAGGCTTATTAATTGCTGCCATTTTAAAAGTGCATTTCAGATATAGCTATTATATCCCTCTGACATAAAAAATGCTGCATCTGTTTCTAGTTTCCGCCCTCCCTATATTTTTAATTCTGAAATAAAACTGTTCCTGTTAGATATTAGCTCATAGACTACAAAATGTTTATATATATATATAAATAAATATAAATATATAAATTATATATATATATATATATATATATATATATATATATATAATTCTACACCAAGACATGACTAACCTTTCTTTAAAAAAGGTTAGTCATGTGCATGCACGCCCGCTGCTGTCAGTGGATGTAAAGAAAGCTTTAGACCACCTTGAATGACATTATCTATGGCAGGCTCTTCTTAAATTTGGCTTTGGAGAACAATTTAATTTCTTATTATGATTAATGTGTGTGTGTGTGTGTGTGTGTGTTTTTCGTCGCTTCTATCTGCCAGCGCAGGCTGATGAACCACACTGCGAAACTAGAGGCCAGAGTTTGGCCTCTAAAAAATTCCACTCAAAAAAGGAGCTTCATACTTGTCTTCTTCTTTTTGTTTAGTATGAGTAATGTTAACACTTGGCTCACTGCAGCTGTGTGAGTCATTGTATCACACAGGTTTATTTATCTGCTAGTTCTTTATTTATTGATGATGACACAGTTGTCTTTCATTTCTGCAAACTATCGAAGCCTATTCACAATGCCTCTTAGTCTGTAGACACCAAGAGTTGTAATGAACAGTTTACAGTATTATTCAGGACCTCTGCCAAATGATTCTCCTAAATGCAAATCCTAGACCAGGCTGGACTAGTCAAGGCATCTGACACACTGTGTTTAATCATTAAATCCTGTAGCTGCAACACGTTGCCATTAGCCATGCTTAATTACTGCAATGTTGGCTGAACTGAACGGTTTATTTTGCCCATCTGGTAATCAACCGTGGAAGAGGACATTTTTAGACCAAACCAGAGCTAGACGGAGAGCGAATGTTACACTTATTTTGCCGGGTGCATGCCGCATACTGAGTGAAGTATAGTTGTGTGAAGGTGTTTGTTTAATCTGTTCATTGATCCAGTTTCCCTGTGCCAAATTCCCCTAATTGTCTACTCATTTCTCTCACTTGCATCATCATTTCATTTTCACATTCTTGCTCACAAAACCCCATATGATGACCTTTCTGCTTACACCACCCTCACAAACACACACACACAAAAAGAAGAACTATGTTGCACTGCCACACATATCTCTTTCACTTTAGTGCTCATAACATGATAAACCTTTTGATAGAGGTTAGCTAAAATCTTGAATTGACCTTGACTGAGACCACCCTCTGGCCAATTTTCACATTAACTTCACCGCGTCTGCTAAGCATCAAAAATAAACTTGGGATCTATAATTTTATCTAACAGTGTTTTTTCTTTAGAATGAGCATTACAGCCTCACAGAGCCGCTAGCCTTGTTTTGCAGTTTGCTTATTTAGACCTGAGACTTAATTCAGACTTGCCCCAAACAACTTAAAAACAGCTCTGCACAATATTGTTTAAAAGTCTGTACAAGTCTTCAGCTTACCAACTCTCCTGCACAGTTATTTTTTTATTCTTATGTATATATTCTGTAAATGTTTCTCAAAAAATATTGTCTCTCTTTTAATAATCGGCTTTCTAATATTAAATGTCTATTGTAATTTTGTTTTTGTGAAATTGTGTTTTGGGTCACAGAATCTGATGCGTCACAGATTTTTGAAACGACACATTAAGCTGAATCATCTGACCAGTCTGGGAAATATGTGCGAGTGAATGATGATCACAAGAAATCATTAAAGGTGTAAGACCACGAGCCAACTGCCGCAAAGTTCCTCCACCCAAATCAAACTCACAGCATTTTGTAAAGAAAAACAATTGGAAGAAATAAACACGAATTAGTTCATTTTTTGGTTTAGTTCAAAATTCAAAATTGTGAATGAATGTGACCTAGTTCGTTTAAATCTGTGTGAAGTGAACTTTGAGCTAGCTCTTGTGAAGCGTGAACTTGCACAACACTGGCGCTTTTCAAATGATAGAATAATGAGCAGTGGTTGTGCACAAGCAAGCAAATGGAAAAGCTTCCATGCACGTAACGTGCGAAGATGTTGCACGTAATAGGGGAGTACCATATCATATCATTTAGTATGATAAAAACAAAATCATATCGTGATAATGGCAACATTCCAGAAAGAGAGTTGATTCCAGAAATGGGAGCTACTTCAGTAGTGGAAGTGGTTTGGTTACAAAAGATCAAGCAGTGTTTCCCACACATAGACTTTGCTTGGTCTGGCCACTCAGGTATATTAACGCCGCCATCTGCGATCGTACCACGTTGGTTTCGATCGTTTCGATAGACTATGCCATTAACAACAAGCCTCCTCCACACTCAGCACACAAAGCTACTATGAAAACGGACATGAGGGTGAAAAAGTACAAAACGCGAGTTGTGTTTTTTGCGCGACTTTATAAAACATACTGCTTACGAAGAAAGTCAACACATACAGGGAGAAAAAGAAACAGAAAGAAGCGGGGCGGGGGAGAGAGAACTGGAGGGAAAAGCAAGGTGTGCAGATTAAAATAGTAAGGAGGATTAAGTAGAATTAAAATGGTGAAATAAGAAATAATTTACTAGAAATAGGGTAATGTATTCCTTTAAATATTATATATAATATTTTCAATAGACACATATATATTCCTATTCATATTTTTGTCATATCGTTAAGAATGTTGTTATCGCAGAAATACCCTGAAGTATTGTGATGATATTTTAGGGCCATATCGCCCACCCTACCACATACATTTATCTTTGATCTCAAATTCATAGTTGAGACAGCAGGGCGTCAAACAGGAAGTCTTCTTTGAACAAATAGTAGCTCATTTCTTTCACCTCTTATAAGCCAGATCATCCACACAGGACAAGGTTTGTACCAACTTCACTTCAGACAAGAGAATGAATCGAACCTCTTGTCCTCATGTCAGCTTAGACTTTGGACACAGATTCCTGCCTCCTGTTTACATCTTAGTATTCATCATTGGACTGGTAGCTAATGGATGGGGACTGAAGTCTCTGCTGCACAACTGGAAGAAACTGGGTAACGTCAATGTTTTTGTTCTCAACCTTGGACTTGCAGATATTTTGTATCTGATCACACTCCCATTTTTGGTGGTCTACTACTTTATGGGGAGTAAATGGATCTTTGGAGATGCATTCTGCAAGATAACAAGATTCTGCTTCAACATGAATTTATATGGCAGCATTGGGTTCCTTACTTGTATAAGTGTGTACAGATACCTGAGCATTGTCCATCCAATGAGAGTGATGGGAAGAATAACTCGGACTCACTCTGTGACTATCTCGATCACAGTTTGGCTGTTGGTGAGCGTTCAAAGTCTTCCAGACATGTTCTACACCAAAACATTTGGAAACAGCAGTGTAGGATGTTACGATACCACCAGTAAGATCTATGTTGAGGATTACCTGAAATACAGCTTTGGAAGGACACTCACTGGGTTTTGTATCCCGTTCCTCATCACACTGGGCTGTTATGGACATGTGATTGTCGTTCTCTGCCGCAAAAATACCATTGACAAGATACTGAAACAGAGAAGCTTGAAGTTGTTGTTCATCTTGATTCTTCTCTTCTCTGTTTGTTACATCCCCCATCATGTATTCAAGAACCTCAACCTCTTGTCAAGAGTTCTGTCCAAACAGAGGATTTGCCATGGATGGTTTAATGGAGTCTACATTGCTCATCAGATAAGTCGTGGCCTTGTGTGTCTGAACAGTGCTCTCAACCCTCTGGTTTACCTCCATGGAAATGAAGATATTCCTGCTCAGCTCAGACGACTACTCCAGCAAGCTCGTCAGATGTTCAGCCGTTTGCTTCTGTCAAACTCCGGGCGTGTGTCTGTGGCACAAACCGCAGATGAAGCTTAACAAGAGTTAAGATTTTAACATTAACTGTTTAAAGACAAATAGCTCAAACAGCAGCTCTTGCAACTTTTTCATGCAGCTGTTCATCACAACTAGTGGTGTACTGTAAATTGATTACAATGTTAATGTCATTTTCTCTTAAGTATTGCATTCTTTGCTTGAATAATACTTTTGCTGTACATTCTTGATCTTTGTGTTTGTCATGATACTGTTATCACATGCAGACAAATGTTCCAATTAAACAGGAAATTCAGATTAACCACCTTGGTGTTTCACTTCTTTATTTTCAGACCTGGTTTGTGGGGTGTTAATGACCACATTACTGAATGTTGTTGGGGGTGGGGAGGCCCAGTGCCATGCATGGTCTCTTGGTTTAAAGCAGGAACTTGTCAGAGAATTGTGTCTTATTAATATACTGTAAACAGGAATAACGTTGTATTCGCTTCACTGACTTTGACAAGCCTGCATCAACTGCAAATCACTAAGGAGATGCAACCTCTGATACAATTCTGCAGACATCCTTGAAAATCTCACACTTCAAATCCTTCACTAAATAACAGACTTTGAATGAAGCATAGCGTTAGTTCAGGCAGAGAATTGAAGTTGGGCTCGTAATGGCTGATTGGCATCACTTGTTTCATATATGCTTCAAGATCATTGACTCATTCACAACTGTGTGGCTAGTAACATCCAGTCATATTCATGCAGGTGTACAGCGAGGCCAATATAATCCAACACTTATCACTACAACCTCAGCATAAAGATTCTGTGAATTTTAAAAAACGGGTCAGTAATATATAGTTTTGTTTGTAAAATGTTTTCCGAAAACAGCTGGGCACTGTATTTTTTTAGCAAACGTTATTTAAGTGGAGTAAATGTGTATTTGTCTGGGACTAGTTTTAGCTGTGGATTAATACACATTTGGTGCTCTTGTGAGTATTTTAGGGAGCAGGGCAGTGTATGTTGGAATGACTCAAAATAAAGTACAGTGTATGTATTCATGGTAATGAAGGAACATGTCACCCAGTGCAACGGTGTGGCTCACTGATGTGTTTTGTTATAGTTTTTGGAAAACAATGGAGCTCTTTGGCACAGAGGAATAACATATGTCAGGCTATGATACACAGACGGCACTTGTTAGTAGGATCAGTTCATTGGTGGTTTTGGTCTTTTCATGGAATCTGTTGACAATAAGACAAAAATAGAAAATGACCAGACTTGATCTTTAATGGACAAGGTCAGCATTCAGAGACTCGACAGACTTGCATCTTGACTTGTTGGATTTGGTTTATTAAGACCTGAGACTTGACATGGCCCCAAAATCTGAAAAGCAGCTCTGTACAATACTGTTAGACATGAAAACTGAAACTCTGATGCTGACATGCACCCATTGGCTTCTCACCCAGTTTCTTTCTATCTGTTCACACAGAACAGGGGAAGAATGAGGTGTCATTTTACACCTTACCTTACATCTGATTACATACATCATCTATTGATATCATGCATTTATACTTTGTGTTGTTACACTGCTGCTACATTTGAGCCATCTATGGACATACTAAGTGTCACCTTAAACCTTAAAATACCATTTTATTTTTGCATCTACCCGCCTTAGGAGATCACATGTATAATTCTTTTGTTTACTCCCACCTTGAGGAGATTCTAAGAAAAAAAAAAGTTGATCATGAAGCATTCTTTAAAGATACATCGCCTCAGTGATGTCAACCATTCAAGACATCATTGCACCACTGTAATTAACTGTCAAGATTTTATTTGCTGCTTTTCAGGAGACAGAATGAAGAACACCTCCTGTCCGCATGTCAGCTTCGACTTTACACACAGATTCCTGCCTCCTGTTTACATCTTAGTATTCATCATTGGTCTAGTAGCTAATGGATGGGGACTGAAGTCTCTGCTGCACAACTGGAAGAAGCTGAAGATCATCAATGTGTTTGTTCTCAACCTTCTAATAATACTATATATAATCATTTTAATATCGTCCCTCATAGGCTTCCATATGCTAATTTTTTAAATTTTGCAAAGTCAATAAGCTTGAAATCCATGCTGTTAGTCAGATTTTTGTTAATTGACCATAATTGACTGTTTACAATAATAAAGTAATAATATATTTAGAAGAATTAGGTATGCATGTGAGTATAATTTTGGTTTGTGTATTTGTGATTTTACATGTAACATGTTTTTTCGATCAATTAAAGAATAATTTCACTAAATCTTTAAGTCTGAAGATGTTATGAATGTTCAGAAAAGTTTAGTGGGTGTTTTCTCTCTGAAGTAGGAACTCAACCACCAGAGGGAGACTCTTACCGTCCCGTGTGTGTACTCCTGTATCACTCAAACTGTTTACACATTTGTATGTCATGAACAATTTCACAAACCTGTATTTTCTGAGCTAAAACTGTTAAGGAGCTATATGTGGGAATTCTGACTGAAACATTCAGTCAAATCAATTTCAATTAAATTGGGCTTTATTGGCATGGGAAACAGATGTTAACATTGCCAAAGCAAGTGTAAAATAAAAACATACATGAACAGAAGAATTATGATATTAAAATATAAACAGATAATTAAGACAGGATAATAATAAATTGTAGACTTGCAGTTAAAATACAAAAAGTTAAAACTGTTTTTATGTGTATGTATGTGTGTGTAGGTCATTCACTGTGCCTCAGGTTGTGGCATGTCGATATATATTGGGCAGCAAGATCTGCCCTGTCTCCTTCTAGGTGTCACAGTCTGTCATGTTCTCTCCACCACATCACAGCCACATCTCACCTCCTCACCTGAGTATTAATTCCCAGCACCTGTCACCCATCGCACACCTGCACATAATCAGCCACTCTACTCCCTATATAACCCAGCTCCTCACCTCAGTCAGTGTCCGGTCTCGTTCATAGGAAGGACAGAGTTACGCTACCTACCTTTGAATACCCCACGGACTCCCCCACGACGTCACGTTTGGATAGCTACCACTTGGAACCCTGAACCCCGGCTCCTGTCTGTCTCCAGTCCCCTGAGTGTGTCGCTCCGACTCCTGGCTCCCGTCTGTCTCCAGTCTCCTGAGCTCCTGTGTATCTCCAGTCCTCTGTGTGTGTCGCCCCAGTGCCCACACTATTCCGCCAGTAGTAAGATCAAGGACAGTATCATATCACTCCGTATTACTTCTGTGTTGCAATAAACTCTCTCAGTCTCCTTACCATTGCCTCCGGTGGTTCTGTCCGTAACACTAGGAGTATTTTTAATTTTGAGAGCTCATTTATCGCTTTAAATCTGAGATTACAGAGTTGAACTTGTTAAAGTAAACGTTCCTTTTTTCATTGAATGTTGTACATCGTAGGAGGAGTAGTGCATCAATCCTAGACTGTTGTTTTGTTTTAGCACTAACATATAGAACTGTTTGTTTACACCTTATTAGATCATGTGGACTTCCACTGTCTGTTCACTCCCATATTAAGATTATAAAACAATATGCTCAACAGAAAGTCTGTGTTGAGAAATCACAAGTTTCTCTAACCAAGAGACTTTATCCACCGTGATGTGTCGTAAAGATTTTTATATAGTGCTTTTCAAATGATACAGTAATGAGCTGCGGTTGTGAGCTTTCATGCACGTGCAGAAATGTTGCACATAGATCTTTGATCTCAAATTTATAGTTGAGACAGCAGGAAGTCAATAGTAGGTCATTTCTTTCACTTCTCATAAGCCAGATCATCCACACAGGAAGTATGTCTGTTTGTAACAACTTCACTTCAGACAAGAGAATGAATCGAACCTCTTGTCCTCGTGTCAGCTTTAACTTTGAACACAGATTCCTGCCTCCTGTTTACATCTTAGTATTCATCATTGGACTGGTAGCTAATGGATGGGGACTGAAGTCTCTGCTGCACAACTGGAAGAAACTGGGTAATGTCAATGTTTTTGTTCTCAACCTTGGACTTGCAGATATTTTGTATCTGATCACACTCCCATTTTTGGTGGTGTACTACTTTATGGGGAGTAAATGGATCTTTGGAGATGAATTCTGCAAGATAACAAGATTCTGCTTCAACCTGAATTTATATGGCAGCATTGGGTTCCTTACTTGTATAAGTGTGTACAGATACCTGAGCATTGTCCATCCAATGAGAGTGATGGGAAGAATAACTCTGACTCACTCTGTGGCTATCTCGATCACAGTTTGGCTGTTGGTGAGCGTTCAAAGTCTTCCAGACATGTTCTACACCAAAACATTTGGAAACAGCAGTGGGAAATGTTACGATACTACCAGTAAGATCCATGTTGAGGATTACCTGAAATACAGCTTCGGATGGACAATCACTGGGTTTTGTATCCCGTTCCTCATCACACTGTGCTGCTATGGACATGTGATTGTCGTTCTCTGCCGCAAAAATACCATTGACAAGATACTGAAACAGAGAAGCTTTAAGTTGTTGTTCATCTTGATTCTTCTCTTCTCTGTTTGTTACATCCCCCATCATGTATTCAAGAACCTCAACCTCTTGTCAAGAGTTCTGTCCAAACAGAGGATTTGCCATGGATGGTTTAATGGAGTCTACATTGCTCATCAGATAAGTCGTGGCCTTGTGTGTCTGAACAGTGCTCTCAACCCTCTGGTTTACCTCCATGGAAATGAAGATATTCCTGCTCAGCTCAGACGACTACTCCAGCAAGCTCGTCAGATGTTCAGCCGTTTGTTTCTGTCAAACTCTGGGCGTGTGCCTGTGGCACAAACCGCAGATGAAGTTTAACAAGAGTTAAGATTTTAACATTAACTGTTTAAAGACAAATAGCTCAAACAGCAGCTCTTGCAACTTTTTCATGTAGCTGTCCATAACAACTAGTGGTGTTAATTGATTACAATGTGAATGTCATTTTCTCATAAGTATTGCATTCTTTGCTTGAATAATACTTTTTCTGTAAGGTGTTCCATTTTTGAGCTTTGTTTTTGTCATGATGCTGTGACCACATGCTGACAAATGTTCCAAATCAAGGGGAAATTCAGATAAACCACAACACTTGGTGTGTCACTGTTCTCTTTTAGAACAGGTTGGTGGGGAGATAAAGATTTTATGTGGTTGGGGGTGGGCAGGCCTAGTGCCATGCATGATCTCAAATACGGTTATGCACTGCAATTTAAGAACCACACATTTGTTTTCTACCTCCCAGCATTTAGAAAAACAAGCTGCAAATACAGAAACGAGCTGCAAAAACCCACACAGCGTTTGTGTATTTGGTTGTGTTGTCTGTTTTTACAGCGCGTTGCTGTATTTGCAGCTTGTTTTCTAAATGCTCCGCATGTGTTGTCAAATTAATGAAGATGCTTTAAAAATTTGCTTGTGTTTTGTCTATTTGCATGCGTTTTCTTAATTTGCAGTGCATTGCCCATGTCAGCCACCGTAGGAAGTAGATAGTACAAATACACTGTAAACAGTATGTATTTTATGTATATTTATGATACAGTGCACATTCTCAATTATACCTCACGATTTTCTCAACTCACAGAATCTATTAAATTACCTGCATTTTGAGTGATTCCAGTACAGTAAAAGCAGAGAGAGTACAGAAGTTCTTCTAGACCTAGACGGTGATAATCATGTCATGGTATATTACAGGATAATTCTGGTTCATAACAACTTTTTGTGGTGCTAGTTTTGGCCATCATTCATAACACAATTGCTGAGATCTGGGAACTCCGTGACATCGCCACAACAGACTCGGTCAGGGCAAGAAACACAAGCATTGGGACGATCAGACAGGTTGTCAAAAGCCTGCAGTTTAGCCAGTTCAAACCACTTCATTTGGAGGTAAAAACAAAAGAGAGAGCACCCAAAATATCAGTAATTATTCCTCACTGAGATCGTACAGATCGACATAGATTTGATTGTGTCTAGGCTGAAGTTACTCGTTGAAAATCATTTGAAGCATTGGAAGGAGCTTTTTCCAGACCATAATGTTACACCTAAACAGCATTATATGGTACATTTTCCATCACAGATAAAATAATTGGGTCCATTGGTTAAACATATGTGCATCTTATCTGTCCAATAGGAAATTCTGTGTTAGCATTAATAACTTCAAGTCATCCTTTTCCCATATCAAGTATGGTGTGCCTCAAGGTTCAATTCTGGGACCAATATTGTTCTCCTTATACATGCTTCCCTTGGGTGATGTAATCCGCAGACATGGTATTTCTTTTCATTGTTATGCGGATGACACACAGTTGTACCTCCCTGTCAAGCCCACTGACCTTAGTATGGTGAGTTCTCTGCAGGACTGCCTGTCTGACATAAAAAATTGGATGTCGATAAATTTTCTTCAGCTCAACTCAAATAAAACTGAAATCCTTGTTATTGGGCCCCAACACATCACTAAACAAATACTGCCATCCACTGGTAACCTGTCACAACATATCAAGCCTGTTGCAAGAAATCTTGGTGTCCTGTTTGATAGCAATTTATGTTTTGAGCAACATATTACTAAGCTTGTCCAATCATGTTTCTATCACCTCAGAAACATTGCAAAAATACGATCTATTTTAAATCTTAGTGATGCAGAAACTGTTGTGCATGCTTTTATCTCCTCACGCCTTGATTATTGTAACAGCCTGTTCACTTGTCTTAATCAAAAAGCTCAGACACGACTGCAGACTGTACAAAACTCAGCTGCTAGGCTGTTAACCAGGACCAAGAAGTATGACCACATAACACCTGTTTTAGCCTCCAACAGGGACCCTGTTGGTTTTAGGATTGATTTTAAGATCTTGTTGATTACTTTTAAGGCTCTTCATGGCCTGGCCCCAGATTATATTTTAGACCTTGTAATCCCTTATGAACCTTCACGTAGTTTGAGATCTTCGGGCAGGGGTCTCCTGTCTGTTCCTGAGTCCAGGATGAAAACTAAGGGGGACAGAGCTTTTGCTATCAGGGCCCCGAGGCTCTGGAACAACTTGCCCGAAGAAATTAGGTTGTCTGAGTCAGTGTCTTCGTTTAAATCTCGTCTCAAAACACATTTTTATCTGAAAGCATATCCTGATTTTACGTGAACTGGCTGTTTATTTTACTGTTTATTTTATTGCTTTTCTGTATTTCATGTGTTTTATTTCTTTATATTTCGTCATTCACTGTGTTATTTTATTTTTCTTGTTGTGAAGCACTTTGTACTTTGTTTTGATAAGTGCTCTATAAATAAAGTTTTATTATTATAATTATTATTATTATTATTATTATGTGGTTCGAGTCTAGGCATTGTTTCTTTAAACAATGGGCTTCCAAGCTCAATTTTAAAAATATTTGCAAGTCTTTGATTAATCAGAACCAAATATATGAAAGCTGTTCTTAAAGCAATAGTTAAGTACTGTCTTTGTTCTGCACTTTATTTTGTCTATAGGAATACATGATTGCTGTGTTGTGGTGCAGTGACAGTAAACAGTAAAACAGTGAATTCCATTTGGTCATTATCTGTTCTTAATATGTGAAGCGATGAAAAGTTTAAGATGCTTAAAATAAGAAATTCTGACTTTGACAAAGCAGTTTTGTACTAAGACAATGTTGATCAAACTGCTTTATAATTCTGGTAATTCTAAGAAGATAAGATAATTAAGGGGAAGAAAGCTTGAAATGCTCTAACATAAAAACTGCCTGGCAAGAAGTAATATCTTGTCAGACAAAAAACAATCATATATTCCCAGGAATTAACTTGGTGAATGTTTCTGTTACTAACAAGAATGATAGTCAAAACCAAGAAAAGACCCAAATTGTAATAATTGTTATTATTCTTTATTCTGGTCATTAACTGCAAAGGAAGCTTAACACAAGTAAACATGTTTCATAGTAATTCTGTGAAAATAATTTAGTAAATATCTCAGAATAATGCCAATTAAGATTTATGAAATATTCTCCCATTATATTGTCTTTATATAATCATTCTGTAATTGTTGCTTATGTTTATTTGTAATCATGTATATAAAAGAAAAATAAATTGTCTCCAACCCTGTTTTTTGTGAATTTTGTAGTCACAGGCATTGCAACATACAAACTAATGATAATTAATTACCAGAAAGGAAAAAAAAACATTGTAAAACTAATTCATGATGCACTTTAATCACCATATGTGAAATTTGCAAAGATCACAAAATTATTCCTCAATAAATTGGATATTTAATGCAAAGAGAAAGTTCAGCAGAGATAATTGTGCTAATAGTTTGAACATTTTAAAGCTATTATAGGATTTGAATTTCCAACACTTTCCTACTAATATATTCATGTAAGTCCTGTATATTGTTCCCTGTTGTTATGCCATGGTTTCTGTACCACTGTAAATTTCTGTCTGTTTTATCTCACTTTTATCAACAGTCTCACTTTTATCAACAGTCTCCAGCTTGTTTATCATGAAGTTATCTATTCATTCTTCGACTTCGATGTGGACTTCTTCCTTATCAAACGTCCAATGAGACATCTACAGGAAACCCAAACTAATGCGATGATCAGCAAATTAAATGCTACAAAGACTGCCATCACATCTAGACTGTGATAGGCATACCATGGCAACTTATATGACTCAGTGCGCAGATGTGCTGCGCCCTTGTGCCTCATGACGTACTCCATCCAGAAAATGGCACTGTCTGTGGGTTTTATTGGTTTGTCACGAAGAAGACGTGACAGTTTGAGCATATTCTGTTTGTATGGCTTTTCCGGATCTAGAATATTCTTCAGAGCACTTGTCAGAGACTCAACATCCAAGGTTGTCACGTCAACAATCTCAGCCACCCCCCGGGCCTTCATACGCACCATGTTGTCATACTGGTCAAAGATGAGAGGAATGCCCAGAAGTGGGACACCATGGTAGATGGCCTCGTAAATTCCATTAGTACCCCCATGCGTGACAAAAACCTTGGTTTTAAGGTGACCTAGTAGATCATTTTGAGGCAGCCATTCAACCAGCATGGTGTTGTTTCCCAGAGTGATGGGTCTTTTCCCAATGTGTCTCCACACAACCTTCTGAGGGAGGTTGGCGAATGCTGAGGCAATGATCTCCGATATCTCAGGGCCGAGGTCGCCCAGCAGGGTCCCCAGAGTCATGACCACCACCCCATGTTCACTATGGCCCTGCACAAATTCCTCTAAATCTGATGGAAGAGGCTTGGAGGGCTTACCCTGGAACCCTCCGATGTAGACGACGTTGGGCATGGTGGGACGAGGGAACTCAAATGTAAAGTCAGCCCTCATTAGCCAGAGATCAGCTCCCTGAATGAGAGACATGACGTTGACATCAGGTCCAAAATAGTGATCGCACACAGCCTGGTACGGCGGATTTGAGACATAGTGGTACATGTAAACCAATATGCTATGACGGATTATATTATCGATTCTTTCAAAAAAGTCCATCTTGTCAGAGTGAAGGGAGAACAATTCGGGGACATAGGACAGAGGAGAAGGAGCGATGGCGAAGTGGGCCTCCCCACTGAAAATCCAGCGCACATTGAAAACCAAGGGAAGCTGGAGATAGTGTGCCAACAGCACTCCACCTGGAAATGCAGGGTCGGTCAGAAAAAGATCATATACAGTTTCCTTCAGCTCCCTAATAAGTGTTTTATTCTCAAAGATGCTGATAACCAGTTTTGCCACAACTTGCTGGTTCTCCTCTATCATGTTGAAAATGTTCCTATAAAAGTCCAGAAACGCCCATAGTGAGCCTTTTCTCCGACGGATCTCTATTGACCTCTTCAAGAAAGAAGTCATGAAGGCTTGGCTCTCTATGTTTTGGGACTGTTCCTGGGGAATGGTGATGGAGGTGTAATGGGGTGAGAATTCAGAAACGTACCAGCTGGTGGAGGAACGTAGTACTGTGATTTGATGGCCCTGAGAATAAAGCAGCTCCACCAGGATTTTCATGTTAAGCCAGTGGCTCCCATCTATAGGGTAAACCAGTACTTTTCCACCATCACAACTGGAGGACAGAGTAGCTGAAAACAGCAGGACGAACGCCAGGAATGGATATGAACCCATCACTGTAGAGAAGACACAGAACTTACTGAACAAATATTTGCAGATCATACAGTGCTCAAGCTGTAGAAAAACTCCACACATTATGTCCCATATATCATAGCAAACAATTGCCCATTTACACTTCCTGCAGACATGGAGTAACATCAGCATTCATTTGGAGTTGTTTCTGGCAACCTGACAAATGTTAATATAATATACACTCTGTTAAAAAGCTGCACTAACATTTTTATGGATGGGTTTCTGAGCAATGTTATTATGAGATGTGTGTGCACCCCGTAGAAAACGAACCAGAATATGCTGAAGCTGAAGAGATGACGAGATCGACAGGAGTTATTTTTGTTTAATAAACTGCACAAATCATTAAAGTAATGGAATGGGTGAATCTCCCAAAAAGAAACCTCTCTTTCAGCTCAGAGTGCAAGTAGTTATTAGCATCTAGCAAAACAGAATAACTTAATAAGGTGGTAGATAGTTAGTAGTAATTTTTATACATGCTGATGTTACTTATATAGCATCGAGAATGACAGAGCTTTTGTGCTCTTAACTTGTGCAGGCAAACAACAGGAATTTCTTATATGCTAATGTTGCTTTTCTGTAATGCTTACATTACTTGTGAGAGATGCATGGTGGCTGTGCTTTTAATCCATGCTGCCCTTGATGGTTTGGTTGACACACAGGTCATTTCTCACTACCTGCAAGAACTAACTTTGTGTAGTCTGGGTTTGTTAACACTGCTACTAGCTGCCATTTCTTACTGGAGTTCTACGTGTGATGTTTAATCTGTGTAATGTCGATTTGTTGTTTCTTGTCTTAAGAAAAGGGAACTTACCTGTAGCATACAGCTAACTCTTGCAGATGCCGGCTCAGTTACGGGTCTAAACTAAACGGATCAAATTACTACATGTAATGTTAAAGAGGTCGCTTATAGTGACAAACCCACACAGAATTAACGCCAACTCTGCAGAGCATTTTAGTGTCTTTATTGTTTTGGTTCACTCTCACCGTTCTCATCAACCTCGTTTACAGCAGACAGACAAAGTTAGTGACTAACTGGTGAATATAGAGAAGCATTCATCAGCTAAAGAGCCAAATATTTTCCTCAGGAGTTGGTGGAGATCAGACCAGAGATTAAAGGAGAGTGAATGTAGAACTCCGAATGAATGCTAATGTTGCTCCATATCTGCTGGATGTGTAAATAGGCAACTGTTTTCTAACATGTTTGCATTACAGTGGATTTATCAGAGCCTCTATACTTAAAACAGCTGCATGCTGCTGCTGGAAACAATTCAGTATATGTGCTGGTTGTAAAAACTAAATGAATCAGTTGAAGAGGATAAAAAGCCTTGTAGAGCTCCAGAGTTGGGTGATATTTTTCTTTGGGCTTGTTATTGCAAGTGACCTCTTTCACACATTACAGGTGGTAATTTGATTCATTATTAATATAAAATAATTGACTAGTGGACCTTCAATAAAGGTAACGTGCTGTAAAATGAATGTCATTAAAACAGCTTTATAAAGAAATGTTCAGAATTGTTTTTTTGTCAAATTCTTATTTTTTCTTGCTTCCCTTTTTAATACGAATGACAATATTTGTGCTCTTTGACTCAGAATAAACATTTGTCAAATGTGAACTAGTATGTGTCTCTCTTAAACCTGACAGGGGTGACTTAAAAAAAATCTGTGTGTGTTCGTGTTCTTGTTCAAATGCCTGACGAGGCCCATGTGTCATATTTTTTTGCCAATGCCTCATGGCATTCACAAGTTGATCCTCGCCCAACACTTTTCCCCAAATTTTTCTAATTACTCTACATCTTCAACATTTTTTTACTTTACAACAAATCTGTGTGTGGTGTGTTTATGTTTGGTCTGCCACACAGTATGCCTTATCTTTTCTAAATCTGCTACATTTTGTTCTTTGTCCAGTGTCTCAATCTGTTTTTTTCTTCTTCCTGGAACTGTTAAGTAATGTTCAGCACCAATTAACCAAGTCAAAGTCCTTGTGCACTCGATACATGAAAGAGTCATGCATCAGTGCTGCACTGTCTAAGCATGAAGTCTTGTTGTAAAATCTTTACAGTGTGCACATCAGTTTATTAAATGTAAAATATTAAAATTATTAGACAAAGATTAAAGCAAACAGATGTAACAATCATTGCAGTGTTCAGAAACAAATCTATTGTTCATCTGGTCTGGACGTTTCGTCTACGTGTCTACGTGACAAACACCACCAGATCTTAAACTGTGATTTAGGGCACAGCCACACACATTGGAAAATGCAGCACACAGCATCTAGAACAAAACCTTTTGATGTACTACCTGACTGAGCTGTGGTGTAAGAGGCATGACTATCTGTGATGAAATGCATGTGTAGGGGATTTACTGTATGTGTAACTAGGAGGGAAATGAGAAAAGATACATCTCAATTGCCATGTGTACATTGACAATAAAAGTAAATCTTGATGAAAGCTTTGAAAATGAACTCAATTTTGTAGTTTTAAATAGTCTTTATACACAAGTGAGTTTTTTATTGGCAGCAGTAGTTTGTTACAGTAAATATGCAGTATATATAAGACTTGTATAATGAAACAACAGGCTGTTCTGCATGTAATGAGACTAACTAACTAACTGGTGTAAAACCACATTGTCCTTAAAAAGTTAAAAATAGAGCACACAAGCAGCAACACACAGTTTGTTTGTAAAATAGCTCCTCACCTCAGATTCTGTGGCTTCTCTCTTAGACCAAAAAGAATCCAGTGTTTGAGGTTATCATGCAACAGTTAATATGCAAGTGAATGTATAACTCTACATGTCCCTGTCTGAACTAGTCCATTCTGCTACTTGTTTGTCCAAGCAAATGTAAGCTAGAAGTCCCCTCTGAACCCTCCTTGTAGATTATTTTCCTGTTTTCTGCTGTTTTGCTTCTCCACCCAAACACCATCTGGATATCATTTGAAAAACACCCAGAATGCAAAATGTCACAGAAATATTAACAGGTCTAATGCATTCAAACCCAACTACTGTTGTAGTCTCTGCTCTCTACCACTGCACACCAAATTGCAACAGTTATGTTATTAATCTATGTATTCAGTTTATTTTTTCCTAATTTAGTGGAAATACAATATTTTGCCTGCAGGATACAAAGGGGGTAACTACGTTTATCTTCAATCTTGATAGTTTCAAATCAGCCTGAGAGTCCCAAGTAACAAAGGCAACTGGAACAGAGGAAGAGACTATTTTAGACAGGATCTGTGTTATTTTAACTCAGAAGGTTTGCACCTCTCTGCTCTGAACCACATGATCTTCAAATGTATGGGTCATTATTGTTAAATTTGTGTAAAAGAGTGCGTGTGATTCTTTTTGTGCACGGTCCATTTATACTTCCACCGCATTTTTTAAAATTCATCCGTTCACTGTCCATCATGTGATGAATTGAGAGTCGTTAACTCTATTTCGCCTGTGCGCCCTGTCTGCACAGAAAAGAAAAGCAGAAGTGTTTAGAGCCTCGAGTCCATTTCTGGGCTTTTGTAGCTCCAGATGGAGCTGCGCAAAGTCTGATAAATTGCCTCGAGTGATGTCACTTGAGTCAGTGTTGGTTGGGGTTGAAGACTACAAGTTTGAAATTGAAAAACAAAAACTAAAGCTGGGGGTGCGGAGTTAGAATGAAGTGAGCTTACCAGACCTCTGTAGCCCGCTCCGCATCCCTGATTGAGGCTACATTAGCCGCTACTAGCATAACATCTCGGCAGTCGAGTTGCATTGTAGGTAATGTAGGCGCCAGGTTTTACAAGGAAGAAGAATGCATGGAATAAAAATGACGATATCTGGTTCTGCTGCGTTAATTATGAGTCCAACAATGTTATAGGAATGAAATGCTAAATCGGCGGAGCACTCTTTTTTCCGATGCCTGGGTTGCGTTCAAGTCAAGTCAATAGCTCTGCCAAACTAGCACGTTTATGGATTCAAGTAGATATATTTGAGCAGGCCTCACATCAATAATGTCTCTTGAAGGTGTTTTTATGGAGGGTTTAAAGGGTCGAAACGAAATCTATTAAATACATAAATAATTATAAAATTAAATGCCTAAATAAATGAATAAATATATCATTGCTGTATATAATTTAATGCTGAATAAATATATAATTATATAATAAAATGCTTAAATAAATGAACAAATACATAATTTTATATTTTAATGCTTAAGTATATAATTGTATAATAAAATGCTTAAATAAATAAATAAATACTAAATAATAATTTAAATAAATAATTAATAGTGTAATTAATGCTTAATTGTCGCCATAAATTAATTAATCACAAACATTAAATATATAAATGTTCAATTAATTAATTAATTCATTTATTTATTTATTTATTTATATATACATTAATAATATTTACAATTTTATGTTAGTTATTTATGTATATATACTTCCATTTATCCATAGTGTAACTTGCTGCAGCTAAATTAATAAAGGAATTAAGCATTTAATTATATATTTATTTATGTATTTATATATTTAGTTTCTGCCCTTAAAACCCTCCACGGTTTGCTACCCCAATAGATCACAGCTGAAGGCAGCAGAAATGTCATGCCTGAAATGTCATGCCTGATCTTACGTAACTCTTGCCATTATTATTATTATTATTACTTTACTAAAAAGAAAAAATACGGCAGTGCATCATTTCCAAGGCATGTCTGAACCTTGGGGTTTAGATGTCAAATCACACTCTCCCCATTTGTTGAAGAGTGTTTTACATGCTTCAGTGACACCGCACAGCTGACATCAATGCCCTCACTGCTGTTCATTAAACCGGACATGCACGATGAGTGATTTTGGTCTGTAAGCAGAAATGTCACCATGTCTCCCTGTGCAACAACAATCACCTCCTTAGTGATCTTGGCACTTGTTCCAACGCGCCCTCTGAGTGCTGCTTTTCCCTCTGCATGTGTGTACGTTGTGAACTCTGGACCTGGCAAACATAAAAGGACAAGCCCAGTCTGCTGCTATCATATGTCCATGTGTCCTGAAAAGAGAGGCCTTGGAGGGGTGGGGGTGGGGGTTGGTTGAGAATACTTTGGCAGAGGGGTTTAGTTTCTTTAAAAAGAGTATAAATTCTGTTGCCACTGGCCACATAATCCAGTGTGTCGATTTGGTGGATGGTCTTTAGCTGCTCTACTCGTTGCTTCATTGGAGTGTAGCAACAGAATGGAGCTTCCCCAGCTGGAACATATGAGGCCCCGCAGGTGTGACGGAGCAGGTGAGATCTCAGATGAACTGCCTCTGCAGAGAGCATGCCAAAACAATACATAGAAGAAACCTTGCAGCAAGTTTTCTACTAATATGTGACACATACAGGCCATAGATATGTTGATACTGACTGAGTGCAACACTATGATATGATAGAGTAAACTGAAGGAACTTCCTTGTTAAGTGAAGCAACTGCACAAGTAGTAGTAGTAAGTATAAATAATTAACAGGAAGCAGAAATAAACAGGAAGTTAAAAGAATTGCCTGATCTGTCTGCTATTTAATGGACTTAATTGTTGCTTTTCTATATTCCTCTCACTTGCTTTATTTACAAGTAATAAATGTTTTGCAAGAAACACTTACATGCATGAGTGATGACGATGTGGAGTGACTTTATAAGACAGTAAAAGAGCCAGGTATCCTAACCAGGTCCTGCAACCTGCCTCAAACAAGTACATACATATTAAGACTTGATTCTGCAAGCTGATCACCAGAGAAAGATGAGAAAGACGTCACCTCTGAGGGCCTGTGTATTATTTCATATTCCCTGAAAATGCCATTATGTGTGTGTATGAACAGTATGTACGTGAGAGAAGGGAGATAGTGGGAGAAGTAGTAAGAGGAAGAGACCCAACTGTTGTTTGGGAGGACGTGCTAGACTGTCAGTACAAACAGCCAGTAGAAGAGCATGCTGCTAAAAGTAACTGCCTGTTACCCGGTTTTGGCCAGTGTTCAACCGGGTAAATGATGTTCCCTGTTTGAAGTTCAGCTCAGTTAACAAGATAAAAATAATTTATAATAGTAATATTTAGTCAGCTTTAGAGGTGCTGGTAGGCAGATTTTGTTACCTACAGACTAAAAGGAACTAATGTGCAGAATGAGTACTTAGACTATTGTGCATTTGCTGCTAATACTTCTGTACTTTTACCCCATTCAGCTTTTGAATGCAATAATTTTACTTGCAATTAAGTATATTTATATTGTGGTATTGTCACTTTTACTGAAGTAAAGGATCTGAATATTTCTTCCACGCCTCATCATATTGTGTAATTGAATAAATACATCTATGAAGTTAATTTCACTAAAATTCATCCACGGTAGATTTAACAATTAATTTCATTTCATTTCATTGTTCCACCCACAGAGGAGCAGGTGGTCTGGGTGTTATTTCACATAAACAGCCTCATTGCACTACTACCTACTTTTATGAATGGCAGCTTTACTGAGGTGAGTTAGCTCATTAGCTAAATTCAGAGAAGCCCAGTTTCCACATGCACACAACATTTCAATATGGTAGTCTGGGAAATGGCATGTTACTTTTATTAGTGCAGTGACAAGTTGATAAACCTTAACAATGCATGTAATTGTCACTTTCTAGAGTATCATAGATTTAAGGTTAAGGTTAAAACTGCCCTCTAGTGGTAAGAAAGGAGAACCCCACGCTAGACTGCATAGTTTGATCAACAAACAGCTTGTACTGCTGCAAACCAACTGTGCTCATCTGAATTCATTAGAGGTTCCCATCTTTGTTATACTTGTCTCACATGACTCTGTTTCTCTTTCTCTGACTGAGAAAGCAGCTGTGTCACCACAACACATGTAAAGAATGGTGGAATTGGATGCTTCTCTGCTGTCTGACATCACAGAGATTTTGGCAGCTCCCCTCAGGCCTTTTGAATCATGAAACAGAAGGAGAGGCAGACAGGCAGCGTGGCCTCAGGTCCTCCCCCTCCTGCCTACCAAGTACTTCTCCTTAGCAACAGTCAGCTGACCTGCAGTAGGTAGTGTTCAGTGAAGCACACACATACACACAGATCACAGAGCTGTGCGCTTCTGTCACTCACGCTCACTCCTCCACCGGCCACTCAGGCCTCATGGCTCTCACCATTAACACGTCAGAGCAGAAAACACTCACACAGACTCCTTTGCTCAAGATCTGGGTGCCATGGATGGGCTGCAACTTGAACCGCAGGAGAGGATGTAAGTGCAGTGAAAACCCGGCTCAGCTTGAATAGAAGAAGATTAGGATACGTTACCTATTCTGTCTTGCTGCTGTTTGTTCTGCCTCTACTTTAACTCTTGTTTTAAGTTCTTGTTTCAGCAGATGAAGCTAGTGTTTGCTGTAACACTTTCATCAGTCATATGTGTGTTTCATACTGCCTGTGCTGAATCCTCAGCTCAGTCGGGGGATGCAGGTAGGCAGGCTGAGAGACAGAGGAGTCAGCCATGGGATGACAGCCAGGCTGGACCAAGCCAGGTCTCAGTTGGCTCTCTGTTTAGTGTCTGACGTGGTCCTTTGAGCATTTTGCTGAGGCAGCATAGTCCATTCATAATCGAACAGCCTGGAGGCTGACACTCTCCCTGTCCCTGTATAGACACACACAGGCCATCCGGGTACTTTAGGGGGGTACAGCTAACTGGCAAGCAATCCTGCAGTGTGCCTTATAAATTACTGCCATTTTTTGACCCCAGAGACAGACAAGCATGCAACAACTGGGTCATGACTGGGTAAGAAACACACGCTTTGAAATGTTGTTCAGAAAATATCAGGTTTGTGTGGAAATGTATGAGCAGGAAATGTAGATTCATCTCAAAAGAATCAGAATATTTATTTATACAGTGGAGCCTCACTTTTCTTTTCTTCACTGTAGCTTCATTAAATAATATTCCGAGTATTGACACAGTTTGAACCAAAGCCTTAGATTTGTCCAGTAAAAAATAATGGTGTTATATTGGGAAGATTGATGTGTATAGCTGAGCTGATTTGTAACCATCTGCAGGGAAGAGACTGACATTGGAGATTAGAAGTGCTTTGTTCTTGTTCTTGCCATATGGCGCAGTACACTGTGCTGCTCTGCTTGTTTCTGAGATGTGTCTACCTGAGGAGGAGAAGCATCTGGTTAGTAAAAGTTGTTCTTCACTTCTTTAAGGGTATATTTGACTATTTTCAAATGATTATTTCATTATTTTAATTTCTTTATGTGTCTGTATATATGATTTTTTTTTGTTGTTGTGGTTGGTTGGACAGTTTTCTGTGTCAAGACATGCTGCCAAAGACAGGCAGATAAGCTGTGTGACTCACTACACTACAGTTTGCAGACATTTGAGCTGCACCTTAGTGCTCTTATTCTCTCTCTTAATGAAGATTACCTTGGCAGCGACACACACACACAACACATGTCCTGCATCACAGAGCGTCAGAGAGATGTGCGTGACTCTGGATTGCATTTAACCATTTGGACAGGACGCTAATGCTCTTCTGCTGAGTGATGTGTCACATTTGCAACAAAAACGGGTACATTTCAACATCAGCAGCATTCAGTAACTATTGCTTTATGTTGTTGTGTGTTTGTCTTCATTTCAGCCTCGGTGCCTCAGTTCTGTAACTCTCCTACAATGATTGTGATGGTGGGATTGCCAGCAAGAGGGAAGACGTACATCTCCAAGAAGCTCACTCGCTACCTGAACTGGATCGGCGTGCCTACAAAAAGTCAGTTTTCAAAATGAATCCTGATCATATAAATGTATGAAAGAGACAAAGAGAATTGAATGTTTCAATGTTTACTACAAAATGAGTTCATCATACATTGAATGCCATTAGTTTCTTGCCCAATATTTTTTTAATCTTTGTTTCCCTAATCCAACCAGTGTTTAACGTGGGCCAGTACCGCAGGGAGGCTGTCAAGATCTATAAGAACTTTGAGTTCTTTAAGCCTGATAATGAGGAGGCCATGAAAGTCCGCAAGTAAGAAGGATCATAAATGTCAAAACAGTGTCACAACAGTTAGAATATTACACAAAATATTTGAAATTAGTCACCTAATGCTAAAAGTTGTAATAGTCATTTGAGTTTTATGTGTTCTGATTTGTCATTTTCATGCCACATTCATCATTCACTCATATTTTGCAGTTTTTGCTCCTTTGCCTATACGAGTGTAATTTCTCTCTCAGGGCCTGTGCAGCAGCCGCCCTCAAAGACGTAGCTGCCTACTTCACAAAGGAACAGGGACAAGTAGCCGTGAGTAAGAGGACAACTGAAACTGTCCCTCTAATCACAATAAAACACACTGATTAATTATTGATTTTGTTGTGTGTGTGTGTGTTTTACTTATCACTTTCTCAGTCAGGTCTCACTGAGATTAAAGGGGCACTCCATCGATTTTACACATAAAGATCAGCTTAGCTCAGCTAAGTCAAAGTAATGTCATCAGGGCTATCACAGTTTGGACTTGGAGACAACTAATTTAAAACAGAAAGTCTGTATTACAAACTGTGGGAGGAAGGTTTAAAATATGTGGGCATTTACTAGGCAGGCAAGGTCAAATAAAAGGTACTATCAGGTTGCATTTAAGGAATTGTAGGATCCGGTGTTTAGGAGCTATTCTGGATTCAGATTTCATTTTAATTCTGTATCTCACAAATCCCTTAACTATACTAAATTCCTGGAGTATCCCATGTAACTGCAACATTGTTAAAAAGGCATAAAAGAAAACAAAAAAAATCCCTTTTTATTAAAAAATGAAACTTGGGGCCTTTGTGCAGCCCATGAACTGGGGGCATACATGATTGAAAACAGTTGTTTGCATCATTATAAATGTGCAGAGAAGATAATTAGCAAGTGAGACAAGAAATTGTAACATTATGGTTTTGAGTCTCTGTTGTCCTTTTCTCTTTATTTGTTGTAAAATGTAGTATATAACATATACATTTTAAAAAGTAACATGTTAATGCCATGTTATTTATCTCTGTATTTTAATCTAAAATATATATAGCAAGTGTGTAACAACATAATATGTTCTTATAATTCAGATTCTTGATTATTAACAATCATTATTAATAGTGTAAATGTACTTTATTTGCCAATATAATAAGGATGTTCTGATAACAGAGTCCTGTCCCATCCAGGTATTTGATGCTACCAACACCACCAGGGAGAGGAGGGCAGTCATTATTAGTTTTGCGAAGGAGAGGGGCTACAAAGTGAGTACATATGTGGAAGTTGGACATTTTCGGAAATTATTTGCTTACTAGATGAGAAGTTTGATATCACTTTCATGTCTGTCAATTAAATTTGAAGCTAGAGCCAGCAGGCGGTTAGCTTAGCTTAGCATAAAGACTGGAAGCAGGGGGGAAACGGATAGCATGGCTCTGTCCAAAGGTAACAAAATACCACCTACCAGCACCCCTAAAGCTCACTAATTAACATTTTATATCTTGTTTGTTTAATCTGTACAAAAAAGTGACAGTGGCAACCTCAGAGTGATAACACGACTCCAAGTTTTGTTACCTTTGGATAGAGCCAGGCTAGCTGTTTTGCCCTGCTTCCTTTATGCTATGATAAGCTAACCATCTCCTGGCTAGCTTCATGTTTAACAGACAGACATGAGATAAAGAAAGAAAGCGAAAAAGCGTATTTCCCAAACTACTGCTTTAAGGTTAAGATTAAAAACACAAACACATGGTCACAAGAGGAAAATAAAGGATATATTTCACAACCATTTAATAAATCAAACTTTTTAATGACTTCTTGTACGCAGGTGTTCTTTGTGGAATCAATTTGTGATGACCCAGGAATCATTGCAGAGAATATTAAGGTCAGTCAATGATGTGTTGTTTTTTTACGTAAATGTTTGCAGAGGTTTAGATGTAATGTTCTCTTTCTTTTCCAGCAAGTAAAATTTGGGAGTCCAGATTACGCGGGTCGTGACATAAATGAGGCCAAGGAAGACTTCATCCAGCGCATTGAGTGTTACAAGGCCAGCTACATGCCTATAGACGATGAGATGGACAGGTACTGACCTATGATGCTTTTCTTTGTGTGAGATTATGAAGGGAAGTGGATAGTGGACAGCATAGTCGCACAAAACAAATTTCTGACAAATTAATTTTATAGTTTGTTTTCCCCAATGCTGACTTTGAACAGGAAGCTTTCCTACATCAAGATCTTCGATGTCGGCAGTAGATACCTTGTGAACCGGGTCCAGGACCACATTCAAAGCAGGATAGTCTACTACCTGATGAACATCCATGTCACACCGAGATCCATCTACCTGAGCCGCCACGGAGAGAGCGAACTCAACCTATTAGGTTGCATTGGTGGAGATTCAGGCCTCTCCCCTAGAGGACAGAAGGTGAGTAGATTAGACTATACAGATAGAGTTTTATCCAATTATATATAATATATACAGTTTTATGCAAACTGTATATATTATAATTAAAAACACGGGTATCATATTTTGAAGCAGTCATAAATGAATTCAAAACTGTTTTTGAAATTTACAAATTGGACTCGTTGTTTCCAGTATGCCAATGCCTTGGCGGCCTTCATCAAAGGTCAGAATATCAGTGACCTGAAGGTGTGGACAAGCCACATGAAGAGGACCATCCAGACTGCAGAAGCTCTGGGAGTCCAGTATGAACAGTGGAAAGCCCTCAATGAGATAGACGCTGTGAGTTTATAAAGTACATCTCTACATCTTAAAATATAATCCCTCAGATGAAGACGCATATAAAGCTAATTTTATATTTCTAGATGATGTTTTCAAATATCAGTTGAATGCAGTAGACGTTGTGTATTTTGAGGGTTATAATACAAAGAGTATTCACACTCCAAATGATTTAGGCTGATGATCACCTGTTCTTTTTATAGTGATGTTAATGTTACTTTTTCTCACTAAGGGTGTATGTGAGGAGCTAAGCTACGAGGAGATTCAGGAGAATTTCCCAGAAGAGTTTGCACTGAGAGACCAGGACAAGTATCGTTATCGTTACCCCAAGGGTGAGGTAAGCGCTCCCCTGAATATACTGTGGCTTTCTTTTTTTGTTTTTTACCTTTTATTTAACTGTTGAAGTATCACACACACATTCACACCTGGAAGCTGCCCAACCGCAGTCTGATCTGTTGGCCAGTGAGCTGGAGCAATGTGAGGGTTAAAAGAATAGTTCATGATTTTGGGAAACATGCTATTTGCTTTCTTGCTGAGAGTTAGATGAGAATATTGATACCATTCTGATATTTGTCTGTTAAATATGAAGCTTCAGCCAGGAGACTTATATGCGGGACTATTACTTGGCTGGCAAGCTCACAGTGATGACAACACTCATATTAAACAAACAATGAGATATAATGTGTTTAGCTTTAGAAGTGGATTTTTTGTTACTTTTGGACAGAGGCTGTTTCCCCGTTTCCAGTCTTTATTCAAAGCTATGCTGACCGTCTTTTGGCTGTAGCTTCATGTTTAACAGATAATTATGAGAGTGGTATCGATCTTCTCATCTAACTCTCACCAAGAAAGCGAATAAGTGTATTTCCTACAATGTTGAACCATACCTTTAAAGGCCTTGCTCAAGGCACACTTTCCCCACCCGAATATATCCTTCCAGACATATTCATTTTAAGAAAATCTGAAAAAAGTCAGGTTGGGTCACTTGATAGCGTTGCACAGTATACATGCCCTTGTCAAATGGACAGAGGTAAGGTAAGATAAAATGAGTCTGGTTAAGTAATTGATGAACTCTGAAGTATTTTGTCTCTTGTCCAGTCCTATGAGGACCTTGTCCATCGTCTAGAGCCGGTGATCATGGAGCTGGAAAGGCAGGAAAACGTTCTGGTAGTCTGTCACCAAGCTGTGATGCGCTGCCTGCTGGCCTACTTTTTAGACAAACCTGCAGGTACGGAGATCCAGGCTCAACCGCTGCACAGACTGGCTTCTTCTCTACTTGTAATACATTGACACAATAGTATGTGATGTTGTTTCAATACCACAAACACTCTTAATAACCTTATTTTCCTCCCTCTGAAGATGAGCTGCCTTATCTAAGATGCCCCCTTCACACTGTGCTCAAACTCACACCAATCGCCTATGGTAGGTGGAAAGTGCTTGAGTGTATGACATATCCAATCTCTGGAAATCTTTCCCTGACAGTCTGGCTTCCTCCTCAATTACAGGGTGTAAAGTTGAGCCATTTTTCCTCAATATCGAAGCAGTCAACACACACAGAGAGAGGCCAGTGGTAAGTTTCCACAAGCACACATTTGTCATAATAGATACTTAGCTTTGCCAACTATTGGTTCTGTGGTACATTACATACGTCTGATGGCAGGCAGTAATGTTTTGTTATGTGCATTTATTGATGAAACTAATATGTATAGTGGTGAGGAATGAGCAACTATATGGCTGAACTGATCTTTTTTTCATATTAAAAAGAAGTATCACAGTCTTCCTCTTACTAATGAAAAATTGAATTCATAAGCAATAAGGAGTACCAATTCCAAACACTTTTGCTGCTACAGCCTCACTTGGTCTGGTATGACCAGCAGCTAATGGTGGCTAGTGTCAGCTAAAGTTAGCAAACTTTAAAGCAGATGCTGTGTAACATCAGCATCAGTGAGTAAGTTTGCTTACTTTGTGTATTTGTGCTATTCTTACATTTTAACATGTCACAGGTTACCATGAAGAAGAAGTTAATGCAGGGAAATTCAATATCCTATTAGCCTGTAATTGCCACATGTGGCCACAGTGGCTGCTGTTCAGCAAAAGTTACATATGTGTCCCAAATCCATGGTACATACCAATACTGTATAGTATGTACTACATACTAATTGTCATAATACACAGTTTTAGCAGTAAAGTGCGACTTTGGAATATTACTGTAAGTTAAACTTTAATAGAAAGCAAAATGTCTTTCTTAAGATTTATTACTAATTTTTGTTTTCCAAGATCTTTCTGGAGATGTTTCCCCACCACCCACAATTTATTGTAATTTTTTTCCAGTCTGCATTGCATTGTGGGAGAACTCAAAAACTGACTTTATTTTGTATATCATGGTGTCTGGTTTGAGTGTACACAGTATATACTAAAAACCTGCTTAGAATAAGTATGTAGTATTATTTGGGACACGCAGATATTCTTGCTTTAAATGGACTCTCAGTATTTGTGTTGCTGTCGTTGCAGAATGTCGACATCAACAGAAACCCAGAGGATGCTCTGCTGACTGTTCCTGACCACATATAAATGCTGTTCTGTGAGAAACGGACTACAATCATGTGAAACTGGATGTTTAGCATCACTAAATATTAGAGATGTACTCCAGTTAAGGTTGTGTGAAGACAGGGGCCTTTGGGGCAGGAGAAGACAAGATGGTAGGAGTATGTTAGCCAGCCTATACTGTACATTACATGAAACACCACTACAGAAGCACATGGACTCCCCCTGCAGTGACTGAAAAGGTGTTGCTGGTACAGGAGATTCTGTTTTCAACATGTCAGTGAAATGTTCTTGTGTCTTATCTGACTAGAGTTTGCTTTTCTCAACATTTTGAAAGTGTCACATTGTTTACAAATGATTTAGAGAAAAGAAATAATGCACTGTGTATTGAGGCTGAGAGGAAGACATGTAAAAAGATGCAGGGAGGTTGTCATTTGTAACTTGGGCCTACGTGCACATGTAACTGTTGTACAGATAACATAATGTGATGTTGATAATTAATTATAGAGGTAGGAATCAGCACCGTGGACAGCACCCAAACAAACAAAACATTGTGTTGTAGATTTGGGCACCTGACTGTAATGTTTGTGATATAGATAAGATGCCAAACTTCAGGTGGGTTTGAATGAAATTATGTAAATAAAGTAAAGCCTGCAACCTGTTACTGGGTAGAAAATAAATTCACAAGTCAGAGACATATTGGTGTTTGCTTGGTAGCTATGTTATGTTGTTAACTCTCCCACAGAGAAGCTTAAGTTAAATTGAGCAAAAGTATTCCCCAGCAGACCAATGTACTGTTCCTTTCAGCCAATAAAGGGTATTTGTGGAAGAGCACTCAAGGGAAATGGAAACTCGCATTTGGGAGTAATGTAATGAATAAAAGTCAGACTGGGGCATTTTTAGGAGCACTCCTACAGAGAGGAGGAGGAGGAGGAGGTGTTTTGGTAAGGGGGTGTTTTCCCTAAATAGCCGAGCAGGGGTTAATAATCCCCCATTTCTCATGGACCTCGGTGGCAGCAGTCCGCGAAATGCCCAGTGTGCATGAACACAAGCTGGGAGCTGCTTTCTTCAAACCCAGCGGGACTCACGCACCTTTCTGACTGAACTTCACGCTTTTTCGCCATCTTTTTTTCACAGCACCTGACGGATGTTTAACTCTTATCAGAACCTATATCTATATATATATATGTATATTTGTCATTATCACTGCAGTGGAGCCGTTTGAACTACGCTGAGGTGAGGGAGGGGAAAGACTGCCCCTTGCAAAAAATAACATAACGTGTAAAATGTGAGGCATGTGCACGGCGTCCTGCTGCACGAGCTGCCTCAGTCCCTCTGACAACGTGAGACCACTGGGCAACTGACTTCATCTTGGAGCCTAAAACCTGAATTATTATGGACATGATGAACTTAAAAATTCAGTGCATTCTAGCTGTCTTCACTTTTTATGTGCAAGAGGGATTATCAAGGGATTATGAAGCACACATTGGAGCAAATATTCTTTTACAGGTATATTTTACTTTTACCTTTTTTCAGTTTTGTATCAAAAGTCATTGAAGGCGACACTTCACGCTAGTTTCTAAAACACACCCCTCTGTTAAACCAGGCTGAATCAAGGCAAGAGGACAGTGTGACAATAATAATAATACACAATTTTATTTTGTATTTAAATAATAAAACAAGACTGGGTGTTCCTCAGCCATACCCCAATCACAAATATTTGGTAGAACTTTTGGTCTGCAAAATGCTGTCAGTGACCATACTTTAAAAATTTAAAAGTCCATGTTTCCAAACGTGAGCTTTTGCAGTTGCAACAGTGGCTCACTTAGGCAGAACATATCATGTAGTCCTATTTTTTCTATAAATAATATGATTTTGGATGTTTCCCCTGTTTATGTTGAATTCCCAGCACTGACCAGGATACGTGGTAATGTATTGACACTGCAATGACTTGTGTGCTAAATTAACATTTGAGACCAAACCTTGCAACCCTCACTGGCCCTGTGTACAGTGAAAGCATTTATTTGTAGTTCCACTTCCCCTCCTTCATGAATGGCTTTGATTCAGACTATTTTGACACAAAATCTTGTCCCAACCCCTCACATAGGCAGATTGCTGAGATTACTTCAAAAGAGAGGCATTTTGAACAAACTATGGTACTAATAAATGGTATTATGCACCATGCTATTGACCTGTATGTGAAAAGCACTTATGAAAACTACCCATGCACTTGATTGACTTGTTGCCTTGTTTCTTTTACAGAGAGTAAAACGTCAAAGCAAACCAGTGGTAAGTTTGTGCGTAAGTTACTGTCATAAAATGTGTTATATAAAATGCCAAATATCCATCTAATTGTCGGTGTAGCTCCTCATGCCACAACATATGAGGTTCTCAGTTTCTTAACTCCTGTTAAACATTTATTATATCTAAGAATGCCATTTGAATGTGATAGCAGAAATATGGAATGTGCCACTCATACAAAAATAATACCTGTAGAACTAAATAACAGCTGTGTCCTTAGGTCCTGGTCTTGCCCTACGTTATACAACTATAGAACAAGCTTCACTGATAGGGAAACAACCATCAACATCTTTCTCATGAGTAGCTCGACTGTGGTTTCCCCTCAGTTTGCTTCTGTGTTAACTGTGAAGCAATCCCCTGAAAACATACAGTAATTCAGTTTGTATAGCACAAACCACAGCTCTCCTAAATACCAGCGAGCTGGAGGGCTGATGTGGCTCTTTTCCTCCTGCCTGTCGTCTCAACCTGCAGTAATGTGGCCTGTGCTGACCAGATTGGTCTCAGCAGGCGCCGGTGTTACCCGAGTAAACAAGAGGAGGACAGAGACACCATGCAGGGACCTGCTTTGTGTTGTTTCGTTGACTCGTCCGAGCGATGCAGGGAAAACAGCGATATGGGGGAAAAAAGAAAAAGTTCTGTGTATAATTGTTGCATGAACCCCCAGTTATGATCTGTGGGGATGACTCCAGTCCTTTCTGGAACTAAATATTTAACTTTAATCCACATGGCAAAACTACACTATCAGCCCACCAAGACAGTGGTGTGGATCACACTGATGTGTCTTGTCCCGCCTAGTAAAACAGTGCTGTGCTCCGATGTGATAAGAATCTCATATAAATCCTCAACTTCAGTCCTTTCTCCTCCAACCTCTTAAGTGGTTTATACATGTATTTGTGGTGTCACTAGCTGAACGTGACAGACTACCATGTGAGGTGTTCAGTGGTGTCCCGCTATGCTGTTACCACAGTCCAAAGTTCAGTATGGAACCAGCTTCCCATCACCAAGGAGGCTGCTTTTGAGGTGGACCTGCCCTCCTCTGCTTTCATCTCCAACTTCACCATGTAAGTCAGTCCTACATTGTCTTCTCTATTACCTACAGTATACAGCGTTTCCACATCAACACTCCCTGCATTTATTTGTGTATTTGAGTATCTGTCTTTCCATTTCCTTTACTTCTAATCTCCAACAGCACTATGAAAGTCAGGAAATGCAACCAATCATCGTCTCACTTACTGTGTTTCCTCACAACAAATGGGGACTTTTTTGAAATTACATCTCCATTACAGCCACTCCTACTGAGTCAACTTCCATGTATGGAGGTTGGCGGGGAAATATTATTTCTACAGGCAAAATGTAATATTTCCCCGGTATAAGGTGAGAAATAGAAATAAATAAAAGTAATGTTCTCGTTAATGGGCAGAATCCAGAAATAAAACTTCAGAGGAATTATGTAAGGAACTAGAATTCCGGTCCGGAGGAGATGCATAATTTGATTACTGAGAGGGTTGCTGACCGCTCTCCTTCAAAAATGCTAAATATAAACAAAACAAATAAGTCAACATTGCAGGCCAAACACCGAGGCTGGAGCTGGATTTGGGAGCGGAAGCAGGTCAGGAGGAGGGGGAACCTGAGGGCAGATGAATACCAGGCTTTGTAAATGGAAGTCAGAAAGTTAATAGAGAAAATGACAGGAGTTTGCCCAGTCTCCCTTTTCTCCCCTGTACAGTTTACTAAGGCAGCCTGCCAGTTTAGATACGTTACATACACACACGCCTACATCTACTGTATGTATGCATGCCTACATGGAGGTGGATGTAGACTTAGATTTTTTAAGTATGTGTGAGTCTGGAACTTGTACAGCATTTTATGACCTTCACATCTCTCTTTCACTCTCTTTCACTTCTGTCTTTTACAGACATGCACACTTACACATACATATTTTCACACGCACACTCCATACCTATACAGCAGTTGGCACATCACCAAATACCCCGAGGAAAAAAGCTGTGGTAAATGTGTTGCGTTAGTTCTCTGGCATTTCTGCGTCTGAAACTAAGAACTCTGTGTTCTGTGTGTAGGTCACTGATGTACAGCCATTCCTGAACCCCCTCAGCCAGCCACACATATAAATACAAGCGCTTCCATTTTCCACTGTGCTCTCTCATGCCATTCTGCTCTGTTTCTCAAACAAGATCCGCTTCAAGCCTGCGGGTTTATTTTAGTTAGCCCTTGATGTTTTTTCTCTTTGGATATATTTATTCAAAGGACTTGACCTTAATTTAGCACCTTGTCAGGTGACATCGGTGGTCACCAAAGTCTAGGAAGTGCACTGTGTGAATTTGATCCCACTTTTGAGCGTTGGTTTTGGTTGGGATTTTGCTGGGTGTAGCGCACGGCGGCACTCCCTTGGAGCGTCATCGGACTGCAAGATCTCTCTTCATTAATGCTGTTTTTAGAGGGAAATTACTCTTTTCCACTTGCTCTGTTTATGACCCCACCTCCCCTTCACATGGCATGAACTCCATTTGTAAACAAGCATGATGCGTGTTTGTGAAGCAGCTTTGTGATTGCTCTGGAAATATACAGAGCAAAATAAAGTAAATCATGCTCAACAACTCAGTGCAGGCCAGGCTTGTTTCTGAAATATAATCCGGCTACTGTGAGTCACACAGAGAGCTATTTCTTCCTCTTTCTCTATTCCATCAGCACCTCCAACGGCAAGGTGTATGTGGCCCAGGTGAAGGAAAGAGCTGCTGCCAGGAAAATATACGATGCTGCTAAGAAGCAAGGAAAAACAGCTGGACTTGTTGCTACCAAGTCAGTCCCAGGCAATATTTGTTCTTCAAAATTTTGGAATGTGATTTCCTAAAGAATTAGTGTCAATCAGTCAATGTCATGCTGCATGTTTTCTGACATCCACTCCAATATTGTGAGTTTTTCTTCCCCTTCTCTGTGGTGTTCCAGAGAGAGGGAGATTGAGAAGTTTCGCGTGGCAGTGAGTGTGCCATCAGGAGCTCGGATGTTCTTCTCCCTGTCCTACGAGGAGCTGTTACCTCGTCGACTCGGCCGCTATGAGCTCAGTTTGGGTCTGAGGCCAGGACAGCCTGTGCACAACCTCACGTTAGATGTCAGTATAACAGAGCGGACAGGGATCAGTTTCATCAAAGTCCTTCCTCTCAAGACAAGCCGACTGCTCTCCAACAGTGCTCAAGGTAAAATCTGTCAACATATATTTGAGATGGTTAATTAGGATGAACAACTTTAAAAGAAGAAAATCAACCTTGCATGCTCTTACACTGTTGTAAAGTACAGGTACACTGCCTCATATCCACCATCAGGTGTTCAGAGCAGTAAGTGTAAAAGCTTTCAGCAATATCAAGAGACTTCCTGGTTGAATAAATGAATCACAATTGGTCAATTGACATTAGCGTTTAAAGGAGTAGTTGACATTTCAGGAAATAAGAGTATTCACTTTTTCATGAGTGTTAGATGAGAAAATCGATACCACTCTCATGTCTGTACAGTAAATATGAGACTACAGCCAGCAACTGGTTAGCTTAGCTTAGCATAAAGACACAGATATAACATTAGGGGTGCTTTATGGTTGCTGGTAGGCAAATGTTCCTTCCTTTGGACAGAGCCAGGCAAGCTGTCTCCAGTATTTATGCTAAGCTAAGCTAATTGGCTGCTGGCCAGTATTCATATTTACTGTAAAAACATGAGTGGTATCAATCTTCTCATCTAACTCTCGGCAAGAAAGCTAATAAGAGCATTTCCTACAATGTCAAAATATTCCTTTAATGGAAATGTAGATCATCACTTTAACCGTTTTGACTACTACTACAGGGATTTAACCATGTACTACTTTCTCCTACAGGCAATATAGATGCCCCTGCCTCCACTCATGTTGAGTGGAGTGCTGGCTGTGCTCGAGTTTGCTACAATCCCACTCTACAGCAGCAGAACAACATCTCCTCCAAAGGTCTTAACGCAGACTTCATCATTCAGTATGATGTGGACCTCAGAGACCTCATGGGTGAAGTCCAGGTCAGAAGTATATTTGCATTTCCTGCTTGTCAAATACACTTGAGTGTGCATGTTTCTCACAATATAAAAACATATTTTTGGTACCAGTAAAGGTTGTCTTCTCCCCCCTTTATTTTGTATTTTCGCCCTCTCTCAGGTGTATGATGGCTACTTTGTGCATTACTTTGCACCCAGAGGGCTTCCTGTGGTTCCTAAGGATGTAATATTTGTCATAGATGTCAGTGGCTCAATGATAGGCACTAAGATAAAACAGGTAAAGTGGACAAACCTCACAGACTCCCCGTGGCTAGAGCAACAGTTCTAAAATGAGAAAACTTGCTAAAATATAACAATATTCTGCAAAGATAATGTGGAATTTCTGTCAATAATACTAATAATTTCTGTCAGTAGACCAAGCAGGCCATGAACACTATTCTTGGGGACCTTAGAGAGGGAGACCACTTCAATATCATCACCTTCTCAGACAAGGTTCACACTTGGAAGAAAGGACGAACAGTACGGGCAACTCGGCAGAATGTACGAGATGCCAAAGACTTTGTGAAGAGGATTATTGCAGAAGGATGTGAGTTGAAATGTGATACTGTTTGAGCTGTGGCATTGTAGTCAAAGTTGATCATTGGCTCTTTTTTCAACTCCCTTATTTTTTTGTTTGTTCTCTCCCTTCAACTTGTGTCAGGGACCAATATCAATGCAGCTCTTCTTTCAGCTGCCCAGCTTGTCAACCCTTCATCTTCTGCCTCTTCCAACCACCTCTCATCCCGTCGCGTCCCTCTGGTAATTTTCCTTACTGATGGGGAGGCAACTATCGGAGTAACAACTGGTGACACCATCCTTAGCAATGCCAAGAAAGCTTTGGGCTCCGCCTCTCTGTTTGGCCTTGCCTTTGGAGATGATGCAGACTTCCTCCTCCTGAAACGCCTGGCTCTGGATAACCGAGGCGTGGCTAGGATGGTGTATGAGGATGCAGACGCAGCCTTGCAACTGAAGGGCTTTTATGATGAAGTAGCCAGCCCTTTGCTATCAGACATCCAACTGTCGTACCTGGATGATCAGGCGTTTGACATTACCCGCTCCCTGTTCCCAAACTACTTCCAAGGCTCCGAGTTGGTGGTGGCTGGGAAGGTCAAACCAGGGGTCAAAGATTTAAAGGTGTCAATGTCCGCCACTGATTCAAAGCAACGTGTCAAGTTGGAGAACGATGTGTTTATTTCCCACGCAAAGGGGAATGGGAATGCTGATTCACTATACTGTTCAGCAGGCTTAGAAGGAATCTCCAGCTTTGTGCACCGTCTCTGGGCATATTTCACCATCAAAGAGCTGCTACTGGCCAAACTGAACACTACTGACCCTGCAACACAAAGGTTACTGGCAGACAAGGCCACCAACTTATCCCTCAAATATAACTTTGTAACACCAGTCACTTCTTTAGTTGTAGTTAAGCCAGATGCAGATGAAGCAGCTCAAACTCCAACCACTGCAAAACCCGCCACCACAGCCACTATAACTACGACAGCAACGACTACTGCTACCACCAAAATATCAGCTGCTGGTGCGGCAAAGAAGCCCAGCTCACCTTCTAACCCCAGGCCTAACAAAACAAAACCAGATCCTCCTCAGCCACCTCCAAATACACCACAAACTAAAAGAATCTTATCGCCAACTTCCACAGTAAAAACAGTGGTTTCATCGTCCAAGAAAACCACAACAACCTCAAGTCCCAGCTCTGTCAAAACTGCCCCAGCACCATTCTCTGGTAAAAAACCCACTCCTTCCCAAAATGAATCCAAAACTGCCTCTCCCCCTCCTGCTGGTAAGATAACCACCTCTCTGCTTAATGCTCTAAAAACAGCGCCACCCCCTGCACCTGGAAAAGTCTCTACCCCCCAGCCCAATGCCTTGAAAACAACCACTCCCTCAACAGCCGCCACAATGTTAACATTCACCACCAGCACCACACCTACACTCAGTTCAGTCAGAACTGACTCCGCACCCCTGCCCGAGAGACCCTTTACCCCACAGCCTAGTACAGTGAGGACAGCCCTCCCTCCTGTCAAAGTGCCCACCACAGAGGCAAAAAACAGTGCCACATCTGCTCCAGATTTTCCTCAGCCTGAAATCATCACCGCTCTGCCTGAGCTGCTGCTCACCTCTCCCACCCCGGCACCAGCTCCGACTGTGGAAGATAACAAAACAAACTCAGAAACGGACCTGAGCATCGCCACCTTTGTGTCGGCCACCTTTGCTCCCATGCCTGGTGTAACAGATGGACCACGACTGTGGGAAGCAGCAGGGCTTCTGGGTAGGTTGTACACTCTGTGTTGTCTGCTGTTCACTGAGTCTAATCTGCAATCATAGCCTTTCTGTGCCCTGAGGAGTTAGAGGCAGATTTATTAAGGGTGCAGACTTTTGTATATTTATTCCTAATTCAATCTTCTTTATCTCTCCACTAGATGTCTCTACTTTCATTCAGAGAAAAGGTGAAACTGAATTTTCTCTTTATATAGTAGTGACAGATCACATTTTTCTGAGCTTTTGATTACATCTTATTTAAATGTAATTAGGTAATCTGACATGATTGACTGATTATGATATACCATGATAATCCACTACATGACAGCTGTGGAACAGAATATGAATCTATCTTATGTTCTATCTCTTACAGACATTGACCTTGTGAAAGGTGAGTATCACTATTAATGCTTCTTAATCAAAATTCAAAAATCAAATTTACTTGGTCAGCAGCTGAATGTGTCCTGAACTTAGGTTCTCGTTACTTGCTTCCATTTCCCAGACTATGATGCAACCTATGACTACGACTATGATCTCAACTATGATGCCTGTAAGTTTTAAATGTTCATTAGAGGCAATTCTCTACTGTAGTTGCTTTTCAGGCCTTAAAAGTTTCGTGTCAAATACGTTTTCTGACTTATTTTTAGGGGATGATGATACTGTAGACACGGGATCGTTTGGTAAGTATTTAGTGGGTGTTATTTACAGCTGCATGTCTTAAATAATATGTCATTTATTGTAGAGACAGTGAGGGGGATTGTCCTTTAGTTGAATGTCTTGTGCTTTTAGAACCTCCATCTAGATTGAGCACAGTCCGGGTCTTCTCCTCATCAGGTAAAGCACCTATCTTTCATTTATTTGTTTTTAATTACACTGTAAAATTAATTTGAATATTTTATGTACTCCTGTTGTATTAATGCTCATTGTTGTCTGTTGTAGTTGATGGAGATCCTCATTTTGTGGTCCAGCTGCCAAAGCTGCATCAGAACCTGTGTTTCACAGTAGACGGCAGGGCCAATGATGTTCTCAGACTGTTGGAGGACCCAGAGAGAGGTATACTAGGAAATAATATCTCTCATTTCACTTAAGTGTGTAAATATACATGCTTTAAGAACATGTTACTACACAGTTAGTGTTGACTTTTTAAGTGTATTACTAAATGTGTGTTCCGTTCCTCCTCAAGGGATCATTGTAGATGGCCACCTAATGGGGGCTCCCTCCAAGCACGGTGTAGAAGACCGTTCCAGAACCTACTTCGACCAGCTCATCATTTCCTCAGCCACAGGCGGCTCTGGTGACATCACAATCACCCTCTCATTGGACGGTGTAGTGGTGGAAGGGGAAGGGCGGGATACCCTTCCCATCAATCAACAGGGATCGGTGACGAGGCAGGGTGTGACGGTCTCTGTGGACAACCATCGGAGCTGCTGGATCCAGCTGGCCAAGGATGTGCGGTTCCTGGTCCTGTTCCACCACTATAAACACCCCAACTACTTACAGATGGCTCACCTGGGTTTTTACATCACAGATGGACGGGGGTTGTCTGCTTCAACCCAAGGCCTACTGGGTATGTACACATCAGCTCTCACTGATGCTTCCTTCAGTGGTAGAAGAAGTACTCACATCCTTTACTTAAGTAAAAGTACCAATGCAACAATGTAAAAATACTCTGTTACAAGTAAAAGTCCTTCATTCAAAGTCCTACTTAAGTAAAACTACAGAACTGTTATCAGCCAAATGTATCAAGTATCAAAAGTAAAAGTACTCAATCTGCAAAAATAATGGCCGCTGTGACTGATATATTATTATATATGTCACTATTAGATTGTTTAAATTGATGCATCAGTAGTAGCATTTTACTGTTGTAGCTGGTTAAGGTGTTTCTCAAATTAGGGGTCGGGCCCCCTTCAAAGGGTCACAAGAAAAATGTGAGGGGTCATGAGATGATTAATGTTGTAGGAAAGAAAAAAAAGTTATGCTATACAAATTAGTACTTTTCTCTAATCTAATCTAATCTTTTCTCTAAGATTTTTTCCATGAAATATTGGATCATTTGAATCTCTTCGGGGCCTCAAACTGTTATTTAAATGAAACTATGTGAGAAGTTTAGAGGAGAAATCACTCATTGGTGGAACTACTAACATCTGAAATGTGGGCCCCAACTAGACAGAGCTTTTTATAAGGGGTCACAAGACAAAAAGGCTTGAAACCACTTGTTCAATCTTAAACAATGTGTAAAATCTTAAAAAGTAAACTTAAAAGTAACTAGTAACTACAGCCTTCAAATAAATGTAGTGAAGTAAAAAACACAATATTTCCCTCTGAAATGTAGTGGGGCAGAAGTATAAAGTAGCATAAAATTGTAGTAGACTACTCAAGTAAAGTACAAGTACCTCTGTTTTATACTTAAGTACAGTACTTGAGTACTTTCAACCACTGCTGTCCTTTATCTGTCTACAGGCCAGTTTCAGCATGCTGACATGAGCGTAACTGCGGTAAAGGATTATCTGGATGGAGGTGCTCACAAGGAGGCAATTTTAGCCAGGGGTATCTTGAGGTGGGGATCAGAGCACATGGCAGTCACCTTGCAAGACAAGACGCTGAAAGACACGGTGCGGAAACGCCACACAGGCAAGTGCTGGGTGGTGCCCAAGTCAGAGATAGAGAGACTACTGGGTCATCCATACGAGAGCTACGTGGTGGATCATGTGTAATTCTAGCTGAGTCAGCTCCACCTTGTTGCCTCTCTGCTGCACAGCTCAGGTCACATCTTTTATCATGGCATGGTTACTGGACAAAGCATGAGCAAGAACTGGGACTCCGTGAGGCTAAAATGACATGTTGCCACAGTCTCTGAATGAGACTGTCTAATATTCTGTAAGGAGCAATGAAACACAGGTGTGGTTACAAAAGCGGAGAAGAGGGGGTGACAGATTAGAGACTACAGTGAAAAAGAAAGCTGCATATAAAGGAGTAATGAGGACGTACGGTTCGACAAATACAGTGACGGACTGAACGATGCTGTTGTTCTCCATCACTGAATTTGAATTGGATTCAAGCTCTGGGTTCTATATCTATGACAGAGACACACTGTTCTCCTGTTCGCATGGCAACCACAAAATGTCCATTTGTGCTGAGGCAGTTTGCACTTACTCCAAAATGTCTTTCACGCTAACTCTGTTCACAACTTCAACGATGTTTATCAGGTTATTCTTACATTTCATCATGGGATGAATATCAGGCAAAGCCAGATTCTTCTACTTCTGAATCATCTGTAATTATTAAAACTGTATCATTCTGTAAGTTGTATTTTTGAGTACAAGTGTATATAAAATATAATTGTATGTATGTAGAGATAATATTCCCACAACAGGTTACTCACCTGGATGTAGTGATTGCATCTTCCAAAAGTAACACAAAAACAAATCAGGGTCTTTCCAGGTTTGCCATGTGCTTTTTATTTTTCTATCATTTCAGTCATAGTTTAATTCATTTTATTTGTTACACAAGACATTAGGCATTGTTCACGTACTAGTGATCAAACAAGGACAGTAAGTTTTCTACTACTCAGCCTGAACTATTTCTTTTGTCAATTTCAAGGGATATTGTCAATAGTGGTTTCCAAAGGCCAAACTGGATGGAAATTAAAACAGTACAACCACACATGAGGCTTTTGTTTTCAATAAATAAAAAAGAGCGGACAGTATCTGATGCTGAGGAAGGGCAGGGGCGGGATGTCTTCAAATATATCTATGTTCAAAGAGTAAACAGTATTCCAGTTTTTATCAGATAACACATTTCCAGGATGAAGACCACACACAATGTTGAATGAAGCACAGTGTGAAAAGTGTTGTGAATAGACAGCTGTATAGATTTTGATTTCAGCTCCATGACTGACTGTTGCTGTTATCCTTCCATCAAAACCTGTTTCGTAGGAATGATAATAATCATATTAAATCAAGATGCAACACTGGAATGTTCACTGAATAAGGTGAATATAACACATGACACAGCAAATAACAAACAAAAACAAATCATTTCGGTGTGCATCACTTTTAAAATCCATTTTATCATCAGAACATAATCTAAGAGCATAGCATATTCAGCATTTGACATAAACCTTTCCACAATACATCAGTGAAATTCAAATAAATAGAGCATAACAATAAGACACGCGATAACCTTGTTTAGAGTTGTTGAGGGATTTGTCGTGGTGGATAAAGTGAAATGGAACTGCTTCAGTGTTTTAAAGAAAACGATCAGAGCGTCTCATCTGTTTGTTGTTGCTGTTTAACAAGCCACGCCACAGATCAATCTGGCTGTAAGTGGGTGTGCACTGCAGAGATATGAGGAACTGCCTCGGCTCAGGTGTACAATAACAGCCCTGATTTGGTAGGAAACAATATTCCTTCTGTCGTATTCAGTCAGATCTGCAGAGCAACAAACTGTACTTTTAACATTGTCAGCAACTTTTGCCAATAACAGCAACACCATTTTTGGCACAAGACTGACCTGTCACTAACGGTTAGTTAAAACAAAGCAGTCAATTTTTGAAAGGGTCCAAACTTTCGATTAAGACCCCAAATTAAGGCTACAACCAAATAATAGCATCTTGGTTTATTCTTGTGGGGTGGTACCTGTAACTGTGGCTTCATACCTTTGCTATGCTACAAGTCTTTAAAAGTTATGTAAATAAGTATCCAGCTTTTCCCTACAACAATTTTCCATAGGATTTAGTCCCTAGAGGAATGACTCATCTAAATGACATACACAAGGGTTGAAACAACCAAGACACAATCTGGCGCTTTCACTATGAGCTGAAATTTCAGTCTTCACCCTCTTCACTCAAAAGTGAAACTTTCCAAACGGCAAATCCAAAACATTCCCCACATACATTCTTTTCCCCATGGCACACTTCCTCGCATCTCAACAAGTATAATTTGCCATAATCAGTTTGTTTTCATCATCACTCATTCCAGATCTTCCAGAATACTTCGTAGAAAGCCTCACCTAACACTAGAAAAGCCTCTCCATGCCTCTTTTGCTCCAGACATTCCTTTTTTTAATGTTCAACTTGAGGACCACAGTTTCAACCTCAGATCTGTAAACTTCATAACTTCAGCCAGTGAAATGTGCACCAAATATATAGAAATAAAACTCTTCAATAATTTAAAATGTTAGAAAGTAAACTATTCAAATTCAAAATTGACATCACACAACAGAGATAAACAAATGAACAGTTTTTTGGGGGGGGTGGGTGACAGTTAATAGCCACTGGTTAGCTTGCCTGCTCGCACAGGAAACACAACAGCATTGCAAAGTGAGCACGATCAGTTGACAGAACAGCCCATTTATATGTAATTTTTCATCACATTTTTGTCTGACCAACAGATTTTGCCAAAAGGAGCGACGTCTTTTGAAGTAACACAGGTAAAAGACCAAGTAAGAGAAAAGTGAAAGCAGGGTTGACAGGAGCGATGCGTGGAATGGTCCAGCCTTCATACCGCAGTGTCTTTTGAATCTATGTACAATACTACTGTGTGTAAAAGATGCATGCATGTCAACTGGAGGTGACCCTTCCAGAGGATTCTACACTAAGCCATTACAGATCTCTCATGTCAGAGCTCGCAGTTCAGACCTCTCAAAGCCATCAATCTTCCATCCACCCAACCTCTGATATGAAGAGAAAGACGTTACAGAAAGAATGAAATGCTTTGAAAATCGGCAACAAGTAATAAATTCACCTCTAATGATAATAGTTAAGACATGATTATACTGTAAATTCTACAATGGAATGAAAGACCATATCAACCCTGCTTTTCGGTGACAGAGAGAGGAGTGTGAGTATTTGAACAGTGTGTATGTGTGTGTTTGTGAGCATTTATGTGTTTGAACATGTGACAAGAGAGAGAGGGACGTAAGGAAAGGAGGCAAACGGCAGAGGGCAGGCAGAGCCCAGAAGCACACCCTCTCTGCCATGCTTACACTTCATTTCCACCCCCTCCACCCATTTGTTTTTAAAGCACTGCTCAGGCAGCCCTGGCCCTCTACCGCAGGCACTGCCGGCTCTTTTGCCCCTTTTCGCCCAGCCTCCTCTCCCGGCCCCGCCCTCTCTCAGAAGCCCCCTCTACAACTCACTGCTCATCCTCCCCAAACACATCGTTCTGTTTGCGCTTCATGTTCTCAAAGTCAAAGTCGCTCCCGGTCATGCGTTTGTAGATGTCCTTGATGTCGTTGCAAGTGGTCTCGAAGTGAGTGGTGGCATCATAGGACCTTGAGGCGAAGACCTGGGAAAGATAAAATAACAGGATTGGGAATCTGCAGCCACGCTAGCGGCTCGGTGGACTGTATTTGAATTAAATGCTAACATCAGCATGCTAACATGTCAATAGTGACAATGCAAACCTGCTGATGTTTAACAGGTAATGTTTACCATGCTCACCAACTTACTTTAGCCTCTTAGCATGCTAACTTCGCCAATTAAACATAAAGCTGAGGCTGGTGGGAATGCCATTAGTTTGGAGGTATTTGGTCATAAACCAAAGTGCTTCATCCTCTGGGGACCATGAATGTCTGTACAAAATTTCATGGCAATCCATCAAATAGTTCATAGATATTTTAGTCTGGTCCAAAGCGGTGGAATGACCGATCCATAAATCTAGTTTTTGTCAGGAAGTAGCTTTTCATAGCTGCAATGCTGTTAGGGAAAATTTCTCTTACCTGGCTCTCAGTTCCATCATCTGTGGGCTCATAAAGGTCACTAATAGCCACAAACCTGTCAAAAAAAAAAAAAAAACCCACTCTATTAACTAAACCCGGTTACTAATCAAAAGGCTTCTTAAATACTTTTCAATCACATCATCATCTTGTTTAGTTTTACAGCCTGCTTGTTTGTTAAACCATAAATGCATGAAATGTTAAAATGCTGACTTTTGGTCGATGGGCTCCAGCAGCTCCAGGGCCGGCTCTATCTCAGCCTCGGGCTCGCTGGTTTCCACTGTGGTGCTGACGATGGCGATGTACTTCCCCTGGGCTGCCACGTTGTGAGCATAGGAGATCATGCACACGTAGATGTCTGGAGAATTGACAAAAGGGTTAAGGAAGTCAAATCAAAAGTTACCTAAAACCTGCATTCACTGATTTTTCATTGAAAGTGAACCAAGACAGTAAAGTTGTGGGTCAGAAAACCAAAACAATGAAGTGAAAGACGATAAAAACAGGCGTAGAACTGAGGGAAACTGCTGAGTCGGGTTGGTTTGTTATTATGAGTGACCCCTTTCACATACAAGTAGTCATGTGATCCACTGTCAATATAAGAACATTGATTATAGCCACTTTAAGAGATAAGAAAAATTCTAATATGTCAACATGTTTTTTAGTGCTCGCGGATAATGAACTATTTTGCAAATAGCTTAAAGCTATTAGGGAAGTAATATTGATACGTTTCTCTGAAAGAGTACAATTTAGAAAAATGTATTACTTCCTTTGTCCCACATGAGAGTGCTCCTTGATATCTCCAGGGCTTCAAATCACATAAATTGTATTTAACTGAGAAGCCATCTTTGTTGATCTGCAATGTTATTGATCTTACTGCTCCAATTTCTAAGAACTCTATCAAAGTGCGCTCCACCATTTAGCTGATTTGTTAAACAGTGACAATGATCGTTACCTGAGTTGCGGTTAACCTGATTCTGAGGAATGATGATCTGGCAGGAGTTGGCGTCATTAGTGTTTTTGATGGGGTGGCTAAGGACGCAGATCACACGGATCACCTGACCCGCCTTGCGGACGCGGTCCGGGATGTAGCTGGGGTCACAGATGAGCTGCTTACAACGAGCCACCTGCAGCAGGAACGAGACGTAGCATTTTACTGGACTTACTTTCTTATCTCCTCTGGGTGAGTACATCTGGGTGAATAAACTAAATGACTTTGTTAAATTTGCATAACCGTGGACAATAAACCAGCATGGCCGTACCTCGCCCTCAGATTTCACTCCAATCACATGGCCACCTTCCATCACTATCTCATCCACTGGTTTGTTCAGCATGTAGGTCCCTCCATAGATTGCACTCAATCTAATATGACAAGAGAAGAAGTGTTAAATCATGGAGTGGGTTTGTACTCTGTATGTATTATTAAAGACAAGCTGTAATCTATCAAGTAATATAGCACTATAGATATAAATTTATTAAAAATAACCTGGCAAATCCCTGCGGCAGCTCTCCCAGACCATACAGGGGGTAGAGGTAGGGGCTCTTCCCATACCGTGCCAGCGATTCACTGTACAGCTTGATACGATTGACCGTCTCCAAACAGGGAACATCAAGATAGCTGAAGGAGAAAACAAAACAACAAAGGTAGATAATACATAGGAATACACAGAAATAATGTGATCCCTCAGGCAGGCAGTTAGTACATCAAAGCTTTATTAAATCTTCATAAGAGCATACAATCTTTAGTAATTACATGTTAAAATTATAAATGCAGCTGTGAAATTAAGCAAAATGAAGCTATCAAAGACTTTATAATAGGTTTATATGTTTGACATTATGCTGACGGTTCTTACTCATCTGTCCTGTAGAGGGCCAGGGCGTGGCCAGTGAAGTCAATGACATCCTGGCCGAGGTCAAACTTCTTGTAAACATCCCTCATTGTTGTGGTTTTGGGGTCCACGCCCTCAAAGGTCTTGGGGTCATTCTCATCAAAGTTGGCCACAAAGACTAAGAACTTCCGAAACCTTCGCTTCTCAAACATTCCCATCAGATCTGGAAATTCAGACAATTGATGATTACTTAAATGTGATTTTAAATACTCTACTCTTTGCTCAGTAACTGTGATGACACATATTCGAGCAGCTCACTTGAAGCTAGCGCCTCAGTCTCGGTCGACGGCACCTTGTAGATCTTTCCTCCTTTGTAGACAAAGCTTCCCTCCACTACTTTAAAGTCCAGGTACCGTGTCACTTCTGTGTATAGCAGCATCTTCACAAGCTGGCCTGCGATCACACACACACAAACACATGTTACATTTTATTATTTGTCATAAACCTTCAGCAATCAAACATTCTGCCTTGATAGCATCAAGACAGAATGCCACTTATAAGTAGTCTGATTAGTTAATTCCTTATTCCTGGGCCTTATCAGTAATACTAAGTATGTACAAATTGTCTGTCTATCTCCTCAGTATATGATGACTTGTGCCAAAGAGTTTTATGGTGATATATTCATTGCTTTATGTACAAAACCAGCGATGTGGGACTGACCGTTGGCCATGAGGAACTTGGGGATGAGGTCAACGTTCCAGTCCCTTCCTCTGCCCATTGACTCAGGCGGGCTATCTGGAAGATTGAAGCGCTTGTACAGCTGTGGAAAAGGACAGTAAAGAGAAACATAAACTACATCCTGTGAGGATGAACTCTATGAAGCTGACAGAATCTAAAGCATTAAGGAGGATAAGGCGGTGAGCAGATGAAGACAGTAAAAACAGCAGCTGATGCACAATAGCACTGAAAGTAAAACGAGACATACTGAGGGATATAAAATATATTGATTGGTTTTATAGATCCCAGGAGCCCTTTACCTCCTCCAGAGGGGTGATGGAAGAGCTCTCGCCGCCATAGTAGGGGTTCCTGTCCATGTGCAGAACCTTTTTCCCGTTCACAGACATGATCCCGGACAGAATGCATTCCTGCATAAAACAAGATTTAATACCCAAACATCAATAACATCAATAACATCAACGTCAATTTGAAAATGAAAGGAAACCAAATAAAAGTGACTTAGGGAGGAGGTCTCTCATGAGGAAAGAGAGAGATTTAAGAGAAGATATAAAGGGAAGTTGAGAGGTTTTGACAGAAGGCTGCAGGGAGGACAGAAGGAACGGTGTGCGCATGCACGACTAGATCGTTTCACCCATGTATCTACTGTAATAATAATAATAAATATATATATATATATATATATATATATATATATATATATATATATATATACACACACACACACACACACACACACATAATGTGTATTCTTAAGAACATTATCCGAATGACATTATCACATCATGTAATACAAATTATTATGGCTATGCATTGACAAAAGGATATTTGATACATTGTATAAAATGTCGACTTCTGCGCACGCGAAAACCCAGATTAATATCACATCAAATGTGTCAGGCATATTTCTGCCGCATTGGGTGTGATAGGTGAAGGGAATTGCGGCGAGAGTAGCAGAAGTGAAAGGCTCAGTCATTTAATAAACCCGTACTCAGGCCTGCGCCAACCTCAGGACGGAGGCCTGTCTGAGCAAAGAGGACCATGGCACACTGTGGGGTTACGCCTAAAAGATGCTACTGGGTGTAACACAGCACTGAGCCGGCTGTGAGAACAAAAAAAAACCCACACCTGGAGCATTGTTTGCTTCCTGCCATGCACATGCAGGTCGATTGGTACATTTAGCGACATTTCGAAATATCTTATCACAATTATCTAATGTCACAAGCGCACAGGGATGCAGGAGGCTTTCGCTTCTGGGCTCGGATAGATGGGAGGATATCGGGCCTGTAGTCTGGCGAAAATAATCAAATGGAAGTTCGCACAATTAATCGTTTTTGGGGTTTTTTTTTGCGCAAAGCAAATGAAGCTTGCCTACTTACTGTGAGTCCGGTGCCCAAAACGATCACATCATATTCCTCATCCATGTTGTATCACCGCCTCTCCCGTCTCGCCCTCTTTTTGCTTTGAGAAATGAAGGGTATTGAAGGAAAGAATGCCAGTGAGTCCACAAAACCGGGGATTAGGCTCCCTTTCTCTGCCCAAGTGCTTTAAAACGGCTCGTTCAAAGTTAAATATAATTTATTAATCATAAGGCATTAATGACCAATGGAATATACTGTCCACACTGTCACCGGCGAGGACGACCAAAGATGGCCCTGATCGTGGAGCACTCTAGGACAGTGTTAGTGCGCGTCGGCAAATAGTGCGCATTCTCCTTCTCTCTTCCCATCTAGCCACACAATGGACTCAAACTGAAAAGCTGACTGCAATAGGAAACCCCGCTCTGAGCTGGCTTTATCGAACGATTACACACATGTTGAGTTTCGTTTCAGAGTTTGGCTTTGAGTTCACATTTTTTTTTTTTTTTTTTTTTTTGCTATTATAAATAACATTTTGTCCAAGTCTGTGTGGTCTCTACTTTGTTTTCTATCCTTCCTTTCCAGTTGTAGGCGTAGCGTTGCGTGGATGCAGGCAGTGGTATCCCTCCGCCACCACAGCTGTGTGGATGGGAGTTGCTGACCGCACGCAGGCCTTTTCAATACAAAAACTTTACATGCATTTTTATGCTTGTTTATTTCTGTTTTACAGTGTTTATAAAAGCGTCATATATGAATGATGATAACACGATAACAAGAGTAGTGAAATGCCCAAATTTAAGAGTATGTCAGCACCATGGACAGTTGCCAGGTGTACCTGTCATTCATTGACAAAGCCCAGAGTTAAACTGCATTACACACATCACATGTCTGTTTATGGCACATTTAGTATTATGACAGCCGGTGCAGTTTATTGTTATAGCATCGATGTTCTGCTAAGCACTAAACTCAAGTTTAAACCGACTAGCATTAGCGCTACAGCAGCGGCACCGACAGGAAGGGCCTGGCAGCTAATGCCAGCTGTGTCCAGGCTGGAGGGAAATTAAACTATTCTTCAGTTTTTGATGTGACCAGAGCAAAAAAGGGCAAAGCTGCAGTCTGTCGTGGTGTTGAAAAAGGGCAGCAGTGAGAAAGGGCAGGGGCAGGCAGAATGAAAGAAGCAGGAAGTGCTTTCTTTAGCTCGACTGCACATGACTGTCAGCTGGTTTGCGTCACGTGAGCGAGCGGAGCTTTGCGGAAAAACTAAACGAAAATGGAAGGAGCGACGTGCTCGATTCGAGTGCGATTTATGGCTTTTATTGCCTTTTTCTTCGCCATTTTCGCTACAGGGAGCTCCACTGCTCAAGTGCCAGTGCTAATATGGTCCAGTGACGGGTAATATGTCATTTATCTTATTTATCTGTCAAGTAAGACTCACTTTAACAGTCAACATTGGCCAGCTGTCTATCACGCTAATGCTAACACTCGTAGCTAGCTAACTGTGTTTTCTGCTTCTATCCAGGTAAGACTAGCTGGTCAACTTAGCCAAAATTCATAGGCTAAAGTCTAAAAACGATTTGGGTGACGTTTGTTTTGACTTGACTTTGAAGCTTACAGTTTTTCTCAGTTGAATTTGGTCCAATCGTCGAATTAAAATGATTCTCAAAACACTGAAATCCATAGCTGATTTCTCACAATTAGTGCATTTCTTGTTGCCTCCATACAGAATTTAAATTGATCCAGGGATGGTTAAAATGGGCTACAATGATCTGTATTACTCTCAGACGTGTTCATCAGCATGCTCATGTCATGTCATGTTTTTTTTGTTTTGTTTTTTTGTTTGCCAAACATAATGTTACATAAATTGTTAGTAATCTTATAATGTCATAAATAGAATTGAGTTGCACCTGTAAACTACAGTACTGTCGTTACTCAAACACATTTACACTACAGGTGGTGAGTTTAAGTTACCACAGTTCCTTAATATGGAGCAGACATTAGACAGGGACAACAGGTCGCTCATGGAAAATGTTAAACTGTACTGCTGTATGAGGTGGTTTGGTCAGAGGAAGAGACAGAGGGCAGACAAAGCCTTTGGGGACATCACAACTAGTTGAGGGTTTCACAATGACAAAAGATTTTTTTGTGTTGTAAGGGCAAATATAGGATATGAAATAGATGAAAAGTTGTGGCCAGACAGGAGCAACTGACGTGAATTTGTTGTATGGAGAAATTTGTCTTTACTGAACAATGTTATGACTGCTTTTTGTTGTATTTCACACAACTGTTAGTCTAAATCCGATTCCAATACAAGTCAAGGTGTATACTAACAGTAAGAAAACTTGTGAATGTAGAACTTTGATGTATACCATTCAGTTGGCTGTAGATAAAATTTTACCTTGTTATTACTGTAACTGAGAATGAGATATAAATACAAAAACACCGTTTCAGTGTTATCTGTGATATTGACACAACTCCCTTGATGTTTGACTGTCTCGACTGAGTGCCGGCCTTTTGCAGGACAAATGAAGTGCTTTGCTGCAAAGTATAAACTGATGTGATGTTTGTACTTAATGTTCAGAGAACTGCAACACTGTTGAAAAATGTGTTAAAGCAATTGACAACAATTGTATTAGCCTAGATATCACAATTTGTCTTCATCTTTCCTGCATGTTTAGCTTACCACCACTGGCCACACCTGCAGCTGGTCACATCACGTCCAATGACCAGTTGACTGCCTACCTCACCTCTGCCTTTGGCTCTGGCCCCCACACTGTGTTGTTGTTTCTGCAGGACAAGGTCAGTCCCTGAGACATGAAAACTATATTCCTGCTCTGCAGAAAATGTGGTTACAGTATGTCACTAACCAGATTGGAGCTAAGGGTGGGAAATGTTGAGGAGAAGGACTTCTCTGAGATTTTCGTAGATTTCTCTGTTCAGCTATGAGAAAGAAAGCTAGTCCTTGGATATATAAGTTGTGTAAAACAGGGTAGTGATGAGTCATGTGTAGTTGCACTGCAGTCCCATGTGACAACAGTATTCTCAGTCTGGTGTGACACTGAGCTTTGGCATTACTTCCCCCTTCATAGTTCCCCTGTAACACATCATTAAGGTCTGTTCTCTGTTCCCGCTGTGACTGATTAACGGGATTGATTGATGTTTCATTTGTACAGCGGCTTTCCTTGTATCATGATACAAATATGTTTCCATTTCTCTGCTCATGTAGTTGAATTGTGATATTTTATTGTCCTTATTTGTGTTCAGTTAAGCAAAGATGACTTCACAGTCTTTGGTGGAGTGTTTGGAAACAAGCAGGATAGTGCCTTTCATAACCTTGAGGTAGGTTTTTATAACTTACAATTATTCCTAAATGAAGATGATTTTGTCAGACTAATAATACTGATAATTCTTTCCACCCACTCCTCTTAAGGCGGCACTGCAGTCTTCTTCCTCGTCAGTGATGCTTCCCGCTTCAGAGTGGTCAGGCTCCTCTGCCATCCCGGCTCTGCTGCAAGAGAAGCTTGGCGTCTCACCTCTGCTTGTAGACGCAGACACTCTGTCACATCTCAGCATCAACACATCTGTCAGCAATCTAATACTCATCAATCTTCCATATTGTACAGAGTAAGACTTGTGTTCTGCAGCATATGAGTCAATAGAAGTATAATTCTGTTTATAACTGGGTGAAAATTAACATTTTGACTGTTTTTATAGCTTGCACAAGTCTTGCAAGGAAGTCCTACATGACAATGGTGAGTTTTAACTGTTAAGGAATTATCAGCATTTTGGTCACTGTATAGTTGTAATCATGTACCAATTTTTGGCATTTGCAATGTGTAACTCAAGTGTATTTTGCTTAACAGATGAGATTATTGGAAAAGTTCTGAGTATCATGAAAGCCCAGAATGTCCCATATACTGCGATATACACAGGACTCCAGCCATCACGAGTAAGATATACTAACACACATAAAAGTTGCCACATCATGTACCAGAATTATACATTTTTTATGATTTCTATCCTTACCCAACATCATATAAAGTAAAAAGTCAAACACACGTCATGTAAAGACATAAAGCGTTATAATATTAATTTTGATTACTTTCTCTGCAGGTGATTTCAGAGACATCTATGTCTAAACAGCCTGCAGGGCGATCCTTGCTCCAAGCAGTTGTACCTGATGTCAAACCGCCCATCATCTTTAATGTATCCAGTGGCCCTTGCATAATGCTTTGGGCTCAGAATCTCAATATCAGCCTCTCAAGCACTTCAGCGTGGATCGACCTTGCTGCACAAACACCTTCCTTGGCAGGATCCCTGTGTAGCAGCAGTAACTCAATGTGAGATGGCCAGCACGTTAGCATTTTTTGTGTTTGTTGACAAGAGAACGTCGTGAAAATAAGTCATTTTAAATCTGTTCTTCTTTTCTCACTTTAGGCTTGTCCTCAGTTATGCATCAGGCTTTACTCTAAGGTAAGGCAATACATTGCTAATTTAAAGGAATAGGAATCATTTTGGGAAATATGTTTATTCTCTTTCTTATCAAGAGTTAGATAAGAAGATCATACCTCTCTTATATCTGTCTGTTAAATATGTTTCTACAGCCAGTTAGCTTAGCACAAAGACTGGAAACGGGAAAACCATTATCCTATCTCTGTCTGAAGGTAACAAAATCTCCTCCAAAGCTCGCTAATTAACACATTTATCTTGTTTGTCTAATCTGTACAAAGAAGTATAAGAAGTGTAAAAACTTTGTTTCTTGGCCAGTGACTTCTGCAGGCACCCAGCAGAGACTCCAGGCCAAGAAATAGTCCTGCACATAACCCCTGTAAAACCACAAACTGTCGTTTTTACACTTTGTTTTTTGTACAGATTAAACAAACAAGATACACGTGTTAGTTAGTGAGCTTTAGAGGAGTTTTTGTTACCTTCAGACAGAGATAGGATAATGGTTTCTCCTGTTTCTAGTCTAACTGGCTGCTGAATGTAGCTACATATTTAAGGAACAGATATGAAAGTGGTATCGATCTTCTCATCTAACGCTCATAGTTAAGCGAACTACTCCTTTAATCATTTGTTTAAAGCCCCTGAAAACTTGGCTTCAAATCTTTAGTATTTCTATATTATGTTAAATATTTTTGACTAAATAAACATCATCTTTAGTATTGCTTCATTAAGAGTTTAACACTCAAAAACTGAACTAATCTCTTTCATCATGTTTTCAGGGCCTTTAATCTTTGAAAAGGTTAAATCACTGTCTCAGCCCCTGCATAATTGTAGACCATATTCTTCAGCATAATTTACATTACTTTTTTCTTTTTTAAATACTAAATTACTTCAGTATAAGTGTGCCATGTATTGCTGTCTGTCTCAATCTTTAGTTACTACCACTAGAGTCAGGAATTTTCAAGTCCCACACACAGGAGTGAAATTTATTAAATAATTATACCATAGATGAATTAATAACAATAGTAATCATTTGTCATAATTCTAGCTATGAATACTAGTAATTTACACTGATATGCTGTCGTTATGATACTCAGTAACACTCTTATGTTGATCTCCAGTTTTGCCATGAGTCGGCGGTTCTATCCTGTGTCTGCACGTTACTGGTTCACCCTGGACTCTGTGCAGCTGCAGTTTAACGGTCTAACTGCATCTTTCATTGGAAGCCGCAACATCTACGCCCCTGCAGAGTATTCCTTCCACTGCCAGTCCGTCAGCAGCTTCCAAGATACTCTGCTAGTGCCAAACAACACCAACCAAAACACCACGCAGTGGAGGCTCAATTTTATCGACTTCCAGGTACAACGATAGTGCTGCATTTACATCCTGCCACTCAATATTCCTGCAGCAGTGCCTCAAGTGCTTTTTAAATGGAGAGTGTTTTTAAAAAAAATCAGGTGTCTGTTTAGTCTTCCTGTTGTTCATTGAGTGTTTTATGCATGTCATTTTACGATGCAGATTCAGGGCTTCGGTTTGGCCAATGGAACAGATTTCTCCTACGCCAGTGACTGTGCAGGCTTCTTCACCCCAGGGATTTGGATGGGGCTGCTGACCTCACTGCTCATGCTGTTCATTTTCATGTACGGTCTGCACATGATCATGCAGCTGAACACCATGGATCGATTCGATGACCCCAAAGGTCCATCGATTTCAGTGCCTCAATCGGAGTGATGCACTCCCACACACACACTCATTCCTCAGTCCTTCAGTGCCTCCTAGTAGATTGTGGACCCAGGAGAGTCCCTCCTTGTCATTAAGCTTTTGTACGTTTGGGCCTTTTTCTTTGAGAATATCTGTCAGGCAGATTGACCTTCCCTCTGATATTCTCTCCTGTAGTTTTCTGTCCTGAATCCTTCCACAGCTGTGTTTGGGATACTGTTACCTTGCAAGGCACATTCCATTTCATCTCTCCACATTTGCAAGTGCCAAAATGGATGCGCCTTTACACGAGTTGATTTTGAGTGCATGTGCTAAAAGATGTTATTGTGCCAGTGTTGGCCAGACACAGTGGATATTTTCCCTAAAATAATTTGCAATAATTCCTCATAGTAGAGAATGCCTTCTGTGTCAACATGAATGCGTTGCTGGATGCTGTAGGACCGCTTCAGACCTCAGTTCTTACTTTTTTAATTTTTCCAACTCAATTGTAATTTAAAAGACTACTGGTTATGAAAGAAGTGCCTGTATATAAAGAGTAGATTGCGGTTTGTGACTGTTCTGAAATGTTGCTGTTTTGGAATTGCCTTACAAAAGTGTGATTTAGTTCTGTCACTCCTCGCAGACAACTCCCTCGCCAGTGCCACCACTTCAATATTTACAAGTAATTTATTTATATAAAAAAAGACTTTATCTGCTTAGCCTACCCTTAAAGTTTACCTCTTGCTTCAGGTTCATGAATGAATTTAAAAACAGTGCCTCAGTTCTGTTTTTGTCAAAACGTATTGATGTGCAATCGCCACGACATGTACATTGTCTTTCATTGAAAATAAAGATGTGTTTAAGTTGTGATTTCAGTTGTGTTGTTTAACGTTTTGAATGCAAGTAATGTGTAATCACACCAACAAGGAAATACCATCAATTTGCATAATTGATGTGCCATAGGCTATGCTGTTGCTATAGTTACAGAAAGTCAAAACACGACGACGTCATCGCAGGTCGAGACGACGCTAACTGTGTGGTAGCGTAACTTTTCTTTTTCCTTCAGTTTCCGTCATTTGCTTGCCCACAAGTTGTTTCCAAAATGTTAGCAGCTCCCGTTCAGAGGGTATTATTTGGCAGCTGTCAGGAGAGGAGACTCTTTCCCCTCCATTATGCACCAGACCGGCTGGGAAACCAAATGTCACGACAGGAAGCGCCACATGTCGGCCCTGGCTGCTATGACAACCATGAGGTTCGTCTGCCCTAGCTAAACGCAGGTCACATCGTTTTTGCAGAATAATTTGTCTTCATCCCATACAGAAATGAATGTGTTTAAAACCACAATTTGCCGGTCGTTGCTTTGTGATGATGCGTGTACCCACCAATATTTCCATGTCCTCCACAGTTCGGCACCATACTTTATGAGTTACGGAGGAGACCGGAGAGTAAGAAAGGATATGGTCTCTCTGCGAGGACTGCAGCTCGCTTTCCGCCCTGTAGCAAGGTACATGAAACACATTCACTACAAATGAGTTACCTTCTCTATTTTGGTTACATTTAAATTACATTTAAGTAGCTAGTGTTGGCTTAAAGGGGCCCTCCACCTATTTTACACATGAAGTTCAGTTTATTTGTCTAACTTACTCAGCCTGTGTAACAGCTGTATAATACTGTATATTCTATGGATCTGAAAGGTGCTTTCCAAAGCTTGGGTTTAAGACTTTTTAACAGGCACCCTGTATTAAAAATTGGTGGGGGGAGGTTGGGAAGAAGTGGGCATTTACCAGGCAGCAAGTCCTGCATTTAAAACCTTTCTTAAATAAAAGTATGTAGGTATTATCAGTAAAATTACTGATTCTGCAGTAAAATGGTACCTGTCAGTGTCTTACTATTATATACTGTATGATGTTTTTGGATTCATATTACTGCTGCATTAATGTGTATGTTGCATTTTACTGCTGTAGATGTTTAAGGTTGAGCTAATTTGAACTCCTTTACATACTGTTGGGTAGTTTAATCTACATCAATGCATCATATTCTGTAAGATGTGTTTGTAGCTGTCCTATGAAAACCATGTATCTCTAAAAAGTAAATTTTTCATGAGCTCAGAAAAACAGTAATCTGAACGGTAACTAGTAACTAAAGCTGTCAGACAAATGTAGTGGAGTAAAAAGTAAAATTATTGCCTCAGAGATGTAGTGAAGTAGAAATATACATTTGCATAAAATGGAAATAATCAAGTACAAAGTCGAGGTACTTGTACTTTACTTAGTACAGTACTTGAGTAAATGTACTTAGTTACATTCCACCACTGCCAGGCAGGGAGGGTCTGTTGAAAGATACTAGTATGTTGCATTATGGGAATTGTAGGATCATGTGTTTTCAGAGCTAAAAATCAGGACATCTCTGCTTCTACTGCTTTGAATTGACCATTATTTTTAAATCTGTCCCCAAACTTTATTGAAGTGCAGTACTAAAATCACTGGAATACCCCTATAACATGTCTAGTTTAATTTATTTTTTTTACTATTTCTATCACCAGACAGCGACCCCTTCCCCACAGCAGTACCAGCGGGATCAAAGCCAGTCCAGAGTCCCCCCTCCTGGGAAAACACCTTTCAACTCAACCACAAAGAGGTTCGAAAGCATGCCATGTACAGCTGAGGACAGCCCAGGGTGAGAGGCACACAGACACACAGCTTATAATATAACCATGCTGAACTGAGCTGACAGATGTTAATTTTGTGATACAGCCCTGGGACCTATGCTCATGATGCAGTGACAAACAGGAAAGTCAGCTGGCCAATGTGCTTTGGGAGCCCAGACTGGTCCAGACTGCCTCAGCTGGAGAAGAAGTCACTCAGGGTGAAGGTGGGTGAAGCAAGCCTCATTCTGTGAATATGGCCAACTGCTCTGAAGGTTTTGAATCCAAAATGTAAAACAAACGGAAAGGGGCAGCCAGTTCATACATGCAAACCCATATCCATTTTCAAGCTAAAACCAGAGATACAGTAAAACCAGGGATACAATATTTTTTTTAAAAATAGGATATTTTCTAGACTTTCACTAGGTGTGTTCAGTAGATGCTTTAACGCTGCAGCTTAATGTTGGTATCAAACATGTTATTCTGATCTGCATAGAGACATGAGCTGATTCAACCTGGCTTTCTTAGAGGAATATTCAACAATTTAGGAAATAAATTTATATGCTTTCTTGCCAAGATTTAGATAAGGAGATGTCGTATTTCTCCATTAAATGTGAAGCTATCTTAGCTTAGCATAAAGACTGGAAACAGGGGGAAACAGCTAGCCTGGCTCTGTCATTTTAAAGGTAATAAATACACTTAATAGCACTTCTGAAGCTCACTAATTAAAACACATCTCGTTCATTCAATCCATACGTTTTACAGGGGGTTATGTGCTGGATAATTTCTTGGTCGGGCGCAGTGACTTACAGCAAACAAACTTTGGCCAAACTTTTGCTAGACTGCGATGTGAGGTAATCCAGCGAGGCGCTGTGTTGGCCAATCACACACGTGCAAGCACACATTCTTGGCAGATTACTTTGTAACGGCGTTTACCTCGCAATCGTCGTGGTGAAAGATAAAATGATTGTCACTGAAAACTTTGTTTTAAAATCCTGTCTGAGAATTATACATCTCTGCAATGTTTTGGTGTTGATAAACCTTCAAACTCTTGGATGTGTTACTCAAACTGGACTTCCTGGATCAGATTTCATGTCTTACCGGTACCTGAAACAACACACCCACCAACACAGCCTGAGTTTCTGGTAGACAGATTTTTTTTCTCTTTGGCCAGAGCCAGGCTAGCTGTGTCCACAGATATAAGATATAAGAGAGTGGTCTCTATAGAACTCTATACTTAACCCACAGACATGAGAGTGGTATCAATCTTCTCATCTAACTCTTGGCAAAGAATGCGAATAAGTGCATTTCCCAAAATGTCTAACTATTCCTTTAAAGAGTTTGATGTGCAGATAAAAAACATGTGAGAGTTGTAACAGTGCTGTACAGTGTACAGCTGCTGCTAAAAAAAAAATAAAAGCATTATTTTCTCACAGGAACTCTATTTGGTGGGATAAATTCATAATGTATCTTGTTATATAGAGCAACAGCTAATGCTCTTTTTTTTTTCCAGCTAAACAATGAAAAGGAGTTCCTGAAGCACAGGAGCAGAGTGGCCTACCTGAGTTTGTACTATTAACTCTAAAGCTGATGGACGAAAACATCTTGATACTGATATATGATGGTGCCTTTATCATATCATTTTCCTTGAACTTACTGTCAAGAAAACAGCAAAAACATTTTAATTTACTGGACTGAAACTGTTGTAGTTAAAAAAAAGAAACATATATTTCTTTATTCACAAAATGACTTGATTCCTGTATGGTTTGTATGTTACACTATGATGTTGCTTACAAAGTGACGTTACACAAATTCAAAGTTGAGTGCTTGATGGAAAAATGACAGTTAACACAACATAAAGTCATCTTCAATAGAAGTCAGTCAGTATAGAAAAAGCCAAAAGCGGTACTGGTCCCGGCTCACAACACCGCTGCTGAAAACACCAACCACTGTGGCAAATGTGAGTCTGTTGGTTCAGGTAGGTCCATACTTATTTCTTCCTCCTCACTTTGGGTTTCTTGACCGGCCGGAGGTACGGGTTGTCAATCACGTTGTCCTCGCTGGCCTTTGCAGATGGAACGACGCCGCTGGGAGGAAGCATGGAGTTCTCTTTGTCAGCTCCTGGATCATCCTGAATGAGGGAAACAGAAAAAAAGATGGACGTGAGCAATCATTGTAGTATACTCTACCATACTCGCGCATCACATTTAAAGGTCTAGTTTGACATTTTGGGAAATATGCTTATTCACTTTCTTGCCGAGCGTTAGATGAGAAGATTGATACCACTCATGACTTTGGGTTAAGTATAGAGCTAGAGCCAGCAGGCAATTAGCTTAGCGTAGCATAAAGACTGGAAACAGGGAAACAGCTAGCCTGCCTCTGTCCAAAGTAAAAAATCTGCGTACCAGCACCTCTAAAGCTCACTAATTAAGACATTATATGGGTTTTATCAGTACAGAAATGGAAGTCACTTTGGACAGAGCCAGGCTAGCTGTTTCCCCTCATTTCCAGTCTCTATGCTGAGCTAACTGTCTCCTGGCTCTAGCTCTTTACTTACAGTGAATAAGCGAATCATTTCCCAAAATGCCAAAGTATTGCTTTGAATTCAAATTTAACTGAGTCCCAATGACAACATGAAGTTACTCAGAACATATAAATAACTGACCCTGTGCTCTTAAAAAGTAAAAGCACATTTATTTGAAAAGGCTAATTGGATTTACTTACCAGTATCAAACCTGGCCCTTCAATTTCATGTAGGGCCTTTAGAAGCACTACGTAGTTTGGATTCGGAAAATTTCATGTTGAATATACAAAAGCTCTATTATGAATATCTAAAGTAGGTTTGAGTGCCAGGAATTTGGATCCCAGTATTTCCCGGGAATTCTCGCCAAATCCTGCTCCCGGTTCCGAGGAAAATTACCCGCAGAAACACGGGATATTTAGCATTTGTGTGTTCCTGTACTGAAGACAATCACGTGCTGGAACAAAGACACCTTCTCCAAACCTCAATGATGCTACCACAACCAATCCAGCATTAAGATAGTCATACACTCCTCTATAACTACTCAGACATAATCGAAACAAAGCATAGAACAATTCTGTATGGTGGTCTTTTTGGTAGAAATTGCTGTTTTGCTAAAAATATTACCACATAATATAATGTATATGAGAGAATTACACCAGAAAATTTGAATAGCTGTAATTTTATAATTAAATTTCCCCAGTTCTGTAATTTTATTTATGGCAAGAAATCTGGGAACTCCTAGAGAGACCCTGATGGTAGGAAAACACCAATTATATCAGACACTGAGAACGTTTCAATAGTGAAGACTTACAGTGATGATATTTCCTGCTGTGTTCTCGCTGTCTGTCTGGTCGTCCTGCTCAGAAGAGTCTGTCTCCTCCAGAGTCTGCAATTCCAGCTCTGAGGGCAGGAGGGCACTGAGATATGGGATGGTGCTTGGTCGTGCTGCGATCACTGACAACACAGTCGCAGGATTACAAGTCATGTAAATACAACATGCTTTCAGTAGCATAATAGACACAGAGAACAAGACAGACCTGAATGTGTAGACAACATATTACAACCGATTTTTGAAATACAGGTCTGCTTGGGAGAATCACTCACATGGGAAGGCAGTGATGTCGTCTTTGAAGAGGCTCTCAGTTTCTCCGGTCTTGGCCATGAAGCGTGTGAGAGCTCGCTCCACGTCTCTCCTCTGACTTGCTGCCTTCTCTCTCACCACTTGGTAGTCTGACACAGGCTCTCTGAACGTCTGAGCGCAGAAAGGAAAACACGCCTCACTTTCTGAATTTTATCTGTTACACATAATAAAAGGTCTTGCTGGTTGATGCCCTGATTGCAGTGGTGAAACTGAAGGGTGTTTCCATGTCATTCAGGGAGAATCAACATTATACATAATGGATTATATTTTATCTTCATATACAGTATTACCAAAGGAAAATGACAATATTTCAGGGTTTCTTTAAGAATCTCTATAAAGACCACGAAAAGTTCTGACTCACAGGCGTTTTGATGTATGTGTGAGGGTCTGGGAACTCTGGGAAATAGCAGGGGATATGAGCCGGATGTGTGCGTTTCTGTCCGGCTGACAGTGCTTTGGGAGTCACAGGTGAGTTCGTTACCGGAGCTGAAATTCATGAAATCCAAACACAATGAATAAAACTTCACAGCTATGGCATGAATGTCTTTTTTCAGTTTTCATATTACAATCAATGTAGAGAGTCATACTACCATTATTAGTCAATTTCATAATCCATACAAACAGTGGAGCGTGCCTACTCACGGGCAGTTATAACCATCCTCTGTGATCTCTTGGCATACACAGGCAGGGTGTCGGCATTGAAACCTGCAGTGACACAAACAGATTCAATTATGTCCGTATTACCTTGTGTTAGCAATGTATAATTCAGATGTTTGTGTCCTCCAGTACTTACCCATTTCAATGAGTGCGACCACTGTATCCGACAGGGTCGGGACGCTTCTGGCTGTGTGTTCACAATAAGCTTTAGCACACCGACCTATTTCAGTTATATCTGAAAAAGGGGACAAAACATTGTGGTTTAGAAAAGTCTGCTTATGAACACTAAACAATTTGCAGATATAACGATGGATGGGTCATAATGACGGGTCATTGCAGGAATCATCAATAAATGCAACTGGTCATATTTGTTAAGCATCAACATACATCATTAAAATATAAACAATAAAATATGTGAAAGTACACAGTGCTGATATGAGGTAATAGATATAGCAGCAGGCAAGCTGCTATAAAGGTTTAGACATGTACAGCAACAATAGGTATGCACTAATCCTACTTTTTCTTTCCCAGTACCGATTCCTGATGCTCTGTATTGGTAGATACCTGAACTTGGTGTAACTGCCAATACAGAGTACCATTCCAGTGCCAGTGCTCACACCGTGCACGGTTTGTCATTTGTCTTAATAAGATGTAACATCAGTCCTGATTTTCTGAACCACTCTCCTTTATCAAGCCTAATTAAACATGTAAAAAAAAAAAAAATCACTATGAAAACTTTGACCATGCAATATCTCTTTTTGGTGACATTGGCACTGTCGACACTTCCAATTTCACAGTAAAGGCCTACCACTGCTTTCGAATTAAAATGCAATAATTGATTGAAGCACGTGCAGGAAGGGCTGTATCAGCCCTAGCTTAACACTTCAAAATTTTGCTCACAGCAGCAAATGAATGGAGCAGAACAAAAAGCTGTATTTAATGTGGATCTATCGCATCTGGCCAATACCGATACCCGTAATAAAGTCAGTATCGGGGTCCATACTGATCCAACTAATCGGCTCAGGACATCCCTACAACTCAACAGCAGCAACAATAATGATGAATGACTTCCACAAGGACTGAACTATATCTACAAACAAAGGAGCCTGCACAAATGTAAGAAGTTCAACAGAGAATCTTCATCCCCCAGCTGACATGATTGCTAAAGACCCATCACCAGACTGAAGAGCTGTAAGGAAATGTAAATTATTCTTTTGGTCCATAATCTGTCTCTAAATTTTGGCATGTAGAAAAAGATTTTCACACACTGAAAGGTAGACCAGAGTGAGAATCAATGCAAGTCCATCAATATTAAAACATGTTGCATAACTCTTCTGCAGTGCTTGATTTTTAACATATCACTGTCACAGGAGATCAGTCCCACCTGCTTCAAGACAGTCACCATCGTCCCTGTACCTAAAAAGTCTGCAGTAACTAGTCTAAACGACTACCGCCCTGTGGCTCTCACCCCCATTCTGATGAAGTGCTTTGAGAAACTGGTTCTTCACTAGTTTGCATTCAGAACCAACAGATCCACAGAGGGTGTCATCTCCACTGCCCTCCACTCAGCCTTCACACACCTTGAGAACAACACACCACCTACATCAAAATGCTGTTTGTTGAGTACCACACTCTGTAATTGGATATTGGACTTCCTCACAAACAGACCCCAGACAGTTCAGATTAGCGGTCACACCTCTTCCTATCCAGTGCTTAACACCGGAGCCCCTCAGGGCTGTGTGCTCAGCCCCCTCCTGTTCACACTGTACACCCATGATTGCAGCCCCCGACATGGAGACAACTCTGTTGTGAAGTTTGCGGATGACACAACCATCATCAGCTGGATTACAAACAACGATGAGACTTCATATCGGGAGGAAATCAACAATCTTGCAGAGTGGTGCACAAAGGACAACCTACTGCTCAACGTCAGCAAAACCAAGGAGCTGATCGTTGATTTTAGGAAAAAGGAGATACCAACCCACCGAACATCTGTGAGGTGCCTGCGCAGAGTCCAAAGGATACTAAAGGACAGCACCCACCCAGCCACAGCCTGTTCACCCTGCTGCCGTCTGGCAAAAGATACAGAAGTATCCGCTGTGGTACCACCAGACTACAGAGCAGCTTCTTCCCTCACGCCGTGAGACTACTAAATTCATCCTCAGCACTCCACCATGTAAAATAGTTTTCATTTCTATGACTTATTTATTTACTGATCTACTGTATATAATTTTTTGAGTAGCATAAAAGGTAACTACAAAACAAAATCTCATTATATAACCCTATGTTGTAAAATTATCAATAAAACTATGTTGTATCTTAAAATACCTTAGACCCCACCCTGATGAAGGCAAGTTAGTCAAAAACATTTGATGAATAAAGCATGGTTCCCTGGAGAAGAGTTACGCAATGTGTTTTAATTTTGATACACAAAAATATTCCACTATGCAGCTCTGAGGAAAATGAACATCCTGAGTGGACGGAGGCTCTACTTTAGGATTCACACATACAGCTCTGCATCATCTCAGTGAGTGTCTCCACCGCTGCCTTCTCTGCACTCTCAAAGCCACACTCTGTCAGGAGGGCACTGACAACGACCTGCAGGGTGCGACGTCGGGCCAAGTGGTAGTTCTCTGCAGGGCTGGAAGCTGCTTTACCACCACTCCCACGCTGAAAAACATACATGAAATAACAGATATAGTATGTGAGAAAAAATACATCATAAAAGTTATGAGGAACTTACAACAACCAAATAAATCGAGAATATAAAAACATTAACACAGTACCACCAGTTTATGTACATAGTTGACAGGCGTGATTTACAGGAGCTTATGTACACATTGGCAGGTGTAACGTTAAGGATAACGAATACGGAGAAATTACTTACAAATTCAGCTACTATTCATTGCATGCCATTCACATTGTTAGCAGGTGAATGCGGTTATAGAGTTTGTACAGAAATATGCCCACGACGTGCAAATGTAGCTAACACATATAACGTTGCTAGCTAACATTTGTCAGACAGGGAAATATTCATTCATTAGCATTTACAGACAAATGAGCCATGTAAACGGTGATGTAGCTAACCGTATAGTCTGTAACGAAGTACAGCAGGTTCATACTGGATTCAAGAGTATTTATTTTAAGTTATTAATCCTGGTTGAGACACATTCAGCACCTACGAGTGTCTCTTCGTACTGACTGGTCTGACTGCTAGCTTAACGCCGTAAACCTGCCTGGCTACATCCAGCTCATGATGACGGTGAGTATAATTATATATAGTATATTCTCTTACCCCTCCTGCATTCAGTGAACCTCCCGATGCCACCGCAGGATCCGCCATCAATTATTTGGACTCTTCTCGTTGGATTAAACTAAACTGATTTAACTAACAACTGTATTTGTCAGACGGCCGTTTAGCCGCCGTTAGTAAACACTGTGTGAATTTATGTCGTCATTTCCGTCACCCGGACGGATGTTGAAATTAACCCATACTATATTTACTGCCGCCCTCTGGAGTTTTCATGTAGAATTACACCTGCTTAATTTTCAACGTGTCAATCCAGGTTTAATTCATTTTTTCTCACTAACCATGGACTTGTGGGAGATGCTGGTGTTAAGATGCAGCATAAAATGACACGAAAAGCAATACATGGATATTGCACAGATCTAAGTGTGCAGATGCCTTTCCGCTCATTAATAACACATGGGAAAAGAGTGGCAACAGTAGTGTACTAAGCATAACTTTGTTACACAGATGGTAAAATTGATCAAATGTGCCGTAGTTAAATGGCCCCTAAAACTTACTCTTCTCTTAATTTACAAATGTATGTAATGTCCTTATAAATACATATATTTGAGGAATGTCTTCTTGCAGCATGTACAAAGAGCTATATTACTGTAAAATCATGACCCAAATCAGTTGTTAGCTGAAAAATTGCTTTATTAGAGTGCAAAATGAATCAAACCACACACATTCCATTTTTCACATCCTCAAGTATCTGCTGCCCAGCAGCCAAACATTACTGTACCCTGCAGTTTTCACTGTATTTACGCATCTCATCTTTTGCCAGTCAACAGTAACCAAATCTGAATTAAAAGAATGAGTCCAAAGTGACTGGTTCAACATGGTGATTTAATTTACCACCATTATCATCAACATTGCAAGTGTCGTGTCCTTTTACATCAGGAGGGTTTCTTTAAGAAGCATGTAAGCGGTTGGCTGAGCTTCTCTGCCCAGAAGTCGCCAGATGTTTGGCCTTGGCCTCGATCACTACTGTCTCCATCACATCCACAACTTCAGGGCCAACCAAGGTAGTGTGTGACATTAACACCTGCTTCTTCTCCTTCTTCTTCTCCATGATCAGCTCTACTGGTGTGTCCTCAACAGTCTCCTGCTCTACAAATGGCAGGAGAACTGTTTCCACCAGTCCACCAATCACTCCGAGCACCGCCAGAGTGGAGCCGAGCATGTAGATCTTTAACATACCCCGGCTCGGCCTCTGGTTTAGCATCTCCTTAGCAAATGGGATGATCTCGCCAATAGTTTCCATATTGTGTTGTTTGATCAGTCTGTTGAAGGAAAAGGAGAAATCATACACAGATGTTTTGTTAGAGAAAATTGTCCAAAAAGTACTTTGGATTAACTGAAATCAATCTTTCTACTATACACATAAAATGCTGTTACTGGCAGATACTCACTTTGAAGCAGACCCCAATCTCTGACTCTTTCTCAGTGTTAGGCCCAGTCAGGCATTCGCAGGCAGAGAGACAAGGGCAGATGCTGCAATATAAACACAAGTGGAGCCAGGTCAACTCCCACAGTTTCGACAAAATGCATATTCATGAGGCTACTGCTATTGCTTTTTTTTTTTAGATTAGGGCTTGTTTGGGTAAAAGGGCATGGGTATCCAGGACAAGAAGTGAAGCAAATATTCCCTGTAGGTGAAATTGTGCATGTGACATCACATGAGGTCTTGTATGTGTTATGCAGCAGATACAGAAACACAATGTAATGCTTTAGCACGTTTATTTGTGTTATCTATCTGCCTCCAACCATGCAGACCTCCAACCATGCGGCGATCCTACGCACAGAATGAGGATAAATCATACAAACATTGTTACTGAACATTGAACAACATGAGTGTCTGGTTCGTGTTGCGTGGCTTGTTAACATAAACATTGATCCTCATCAGGAGAGCTTGAATAGTGTCCAGTCACAGTATGTGAAACTGTGGAGAGCCAGTCCCATTTATTGGCTGGAAGGCATTGTTTGACGACTGTATGTTTACATATGGAATTCCCCTTATTGAACAGTGAGTGATAGAAGAAAAGGCTCAATAGAATTTCCCTAATCATGCAGTGCTGAGCTGCTCTGGCTCATGTCCACTGTCTGACCCTGGAGCTGACAATGAAGCAGTGAGAGATTGCAGGGGCGAACGTGTGTAAATGTGCGTGTGTCTTTGCCTGAAACTATCTGCCCTTTGACCTCGTTTCCTCACTGCAGGGCAGGAGGGAGTGAAGTCAGGCAAGTTGTGAAATGTGTCTGATCTTTGTCACAGAGAGACATGTGTCATCAGCTCTCAGTGAAAATGACAACCAGCCAACACCACGAGACATCTGCATGTTGGTTCACCATCTGCACACCAGATGATAGACTCTTGGCACCATAACATATCGTTATGTATATGTTCCCCTAATTATGCTAATTTATTTATGGGTTTCGATAAATAGATGACATATTTTTCATATTCTCTGGTACTGTTGACAAATTGGAGGCTTACAGTTAACACCTAAATTCAAACATGTCCACTAGAAAATTATCATTAGAGTACATTAGAGAATGTGCTTCAGTAGCTATCACCCTTAAGTTTTAAAGAAAGGTCTTCCATATAGTCAGCTGTTGAGAGCAAAAATGATCTGCAGCACGGACAACACATTTGAAGAACAAGCAATGGATATGTGTCATTGTTTTAGTGATATTGGCTATAATGATCATGTGGTTAGGAACAGTTTGGATAAAGTGAAAAACGTAGACCGTGTATTGCTATGATTAGAGGAGATGTCATCATTAAGAACAGGATCTCTTGCAGAACCAAATATGTGGTCTATCTCTTGAAATGTCCTTGTGGGTTAGCACATATAAGTAAAACTAAACGGGAGTTAAAAACAAGGATTTCTGAACATAAAAGTAACATAAGGAATAAAGATGAAAAATACCTGGTGGCCAGACGCTTCAGTTCAGCTGGCCATGATGTGTGTTCCCTTAAATTTCAAGGTATAGAAATGGTACTTCCTTTTAAAAGGGGGTGGTGATAGGGACATATTTCTATTACACAGGGAACAAACTGAGAGCCCAAATGGTTTGAACGAAGAACTGCTGTTGGGTTGTTTCTTATAATCTATTCTTATGATCTATCGGGGTTCCCACTACATTAGGATTCCATATTTAGATTGTGTAGATGTATTTATTCTTGTCGTTTATTCTTGACATTGTGTCTAAGGTATTTTACTAGACTCTGTTATAAGGATTCAAGCAAGTGGACAGCGTCATACAGCTTTTAATTTAGTTTCCTTCCACATGCTTATCCCTTCAACATTTGTGTATATATATTTTGTCTTGACATTTTTCAATGATATTTTTCTATATACTCTTCGAACTATTTAACGGGGTCATATAGCTCTTAATTAAAAAATAAAAACATTTTACATGCTATTTGTCCTTGCTATGGTTGGATTCATGTCTTTTGTGGATGTATTAAGTCTTGACATTTTTTCTACATTTTTCTATGCTGTCTTGAAAAATTCTAACTATTTGGGCTAACAGGGTCATATAGCTCTTAATTTAGTTCCTTATACATGTTAAGTGTCCCCATTGTAGACAAATAGAGATTTTTCCATCCTCTGGGCAGTTTGAGCCGTCTAGAGCATTCATTAGTGCATTTTGGACAGTTTTAAGCATTACAATTTGTCATATACTATGTGAATGTATGTACATTATGAAGGTTTTTTCTGTATCATGTTTCGCCGTAAGTGTTTTGCGCATCTTCATTTATTAATCTGGATTGTATAGCTCTTTTTTATATAGTTTCTTGTTATGTGGTATGTTCGTTACCTTTCAGCTCGTGTCACTAGTCATTGTTGTTTCTAATTTGTTGTGGTCACACCTCCTTCGTTAGCTGAGGCCGCTTCTGGGCAGTTCATTCACGGTCATCCTGTCCTGCATTATATATTCTCTTTGCTGACTGGTGTTTGAACCTCACATGTTTATATAATTGCCATCTCTGCTGTTTTGATTACACTGATGTTGGCTTCTAGCACATTTGTTTTTGCCCACAATAAACAAGAAGACTATTTATCTGTGAGTGCTGGTATTCTGTTTGTTTTGACCATAACATATAATCCAGTTAGATTTTTAGCCATGGTCGTGTCGTGGCTCTAGGAATGGTAGTCAGTCTGTTGGTCGGTTTACCACTATTGGATGGCTTGACATTTTGTACAGACATCCATGGTTCCAGGACGATGGATCGTGCTGACATTTCCTCCAGTACCACCAGGAGGTTGACATTTTGTTTTTTATTGAATTATCTCAACAATTATTGGATGACTTGCTGTGAACTTTGGTACACACATTCATGATCCCCTCAACTTTGGTGATCCCCTGACTTTTCATCTAGCGCCATCATCTGGTCAAAATCTCATTTTGTCCAATACTTTGATTTATGACCAAATACCTGGAAAACTAATGACGTTCCCATCAACCTCAGCTGTACTTTGTGTTTAGTGCTAATTAGCAAATGTTAGCATGCTAACACACTGAACTAACAAGGTGAACATGGTAAATATTATACCTATTAACATCAACATGTTAACACCATTGGGAGTATGTTAGCATGCTGATGTGAGCGTTTAGCCCACAAACAGCCTCACAGAGCTGCTAGCATGGCTGTGGAGTCTTGTTCATCTGTGACCAGTGTCGTTTTACTGATAGCCAACACAGCCTGGAAATGAGGAGCCCCAAAGGTTCAAAAACAAAAGTGACATATTCTATTGCATCAAAATACCCATAATTGCAAAATATGCACACACAAAAAAAAAAATTAATAGTTGTAGCAAGTACACACTTTCAAAACAAAGAAAAGAAAAACTAAAAAATACTCTCCCACACAACTTATGGTGCAATTACTGTTTTGTTGGTTCATTGATCAACATTTGAACTTTTGCTCAGCAGTGATGAAATGTGGCCAAATTCAAGAATAACCTTTCCCCTGTTAGCCAGTTTTGAGGTGCAGATTTTCCGCAAACTTTGCTGGTAATATCACTGTCAATAATGTTCTTCTTTGAGCAACTCAGTTTGGATTATGGGCATCTATGTTTGCCACTGCTGGGAAAAGGTTGAGACTGTTTGCAGACCTTTGCCCCATATTTCTGGCTGCTTCTGGTTGAATGGACAGTCTGTCTCTACGCTGGACTTTACCAAGTCATACATGTTTTGTTTTTTTTTTTTGGGGGGGTTACAGTGTGTGTAGATGTGAAAACTCTTTCAACAGGAGCTCAGGGGAGAAAGGGGTAAGTACACTGGGTTTTTGTGTAATGCTTAAAGAAAAAGAAGTGTAAAAAAAATCAAAAGAAATGACACACACAATGATTCTTGGTGATTGCTGACATTTAAAAGTGTAGAATCTGTTCTTTTTTATATTTATTCAAAATTAGGCTCTTCTTATTGTTTCCAGTTTAGCAAAGGCTGGTCATTCAAGACCAGCGCTCACAGTTGTATGCAGGATTTCATCGACACTAAAATATACACCTATAAGGCAACATACAGTTCCAGCTCCTAATCCAGATTCATATTTTTTGATAAAAGCTGAAACTTTAAGTTTGAACTTAAAGTTGAACTTGCAAGAACATGTTTTGTATCTGTTGGCTTACTATAATTTACTTTGGCTGAAACCGGCTGCTCTAAAGACACCGCTCCTGGTAATCCTGGCTGTGCTTGAAGTGCTGATGTATCATCTAATCTACTCAAGAAGTACAGCCTGGTAATTGGTTGGGAGGTTAGTTTAATTAGGGATACCGATCAGGTCACACAATCAGGTAAAAGGATTTATTTTCCACTTAATTATTCATTTTGTTTGAATATCTCTGTTAAACTGGCAAAGTACTTATAAAATAGTTGCAGGAAATAAAAAAAAATTAATTCAAAAAAGACAAATAAAACGTGAGTAAATGGATTAATAAGAATTTAGCATTGTGACTCAACATAAACATTCATGTTTCAGTTTCGTTTCGCTTCATAAGCCTAAGAAGACATTATTTATAATAACTGGGTGTCATTTTTTTGGTAATTTCTGTCTATACAGTAGGTATTTATTTCCATTTCACACACTTCTTTTAATCTGTTTGTTAATTGTCCGGCGGAAATTGTTTCCTCACTGAGCCAATGTGCAGACATACTACATTCTCTTGCCGTAAGCAAAGGCATATTCAACTAATATGAAATTCTACAATATTCAGGAATTACTGCTAATTACTGCAGTCTTGGGGTTCCTTTGCAAGGACAATCTCCAAAAAAAGAAAAACTTCAATACAAAGGTTCATCAGCCTGGGACCAGACCAAAAAACATGAAAATAGTTTTAGTTCCAGTCTTATTTTTATAATTCTGTTCTGGGGTTAAAAAATATCTGTTTTCCATTTCTAATTTTCCATTGATCTTTCCAAATATTTGCATGAGTAATGGTACACGTATGGACATTCGTATACATTTATTTCCTCAGATTCCCATTTATTTTTCATTCTAAAGTACTGTTTTGTGCCAACATGGCAATTGCTTGATATAATTTTGCTACTGATTTATTATTAACTGCTCCATTCTATGCATCAGTTATATAATTTTCAGTGGTTGGTGTGGAGTTATTTTTCCAAGAAGAAAGAAAGAAAAGAGAGGACAAATAAAATGGCAACTAAACTAATGCAGATTCTGTACAGGCTTTATTTGTGAGCATACAGGGATTCCAGCATAATACATAGAGTAGATCAATATCTGTTGAATGCATCAATACAAAGCCACATACAGCTGGAGAGACAAAAAGCAGAGTGTGCAGAATTAACCACTTACAGTAAGTGGAGAAACATCTATTACAGTGAATATAAATGGCATTTTATGTTCTAGCAGGTTAATGGCATATGAGAGCTATGAGTTGGCAAGTTATGGATATACTTGTGGCATTTACACTGTTTATGATCTGTCAGTTTGAACATATGTTGTGTTTTCGTTTGTTTTTTCTTAACTCATGTCTGTATAGCTCTTTTTTAAAATCTTTTTTTTTTTTTTTACATTTTTTTTTAAAAAAGGAAGCAAATACTTTAGAAAAAAATAAAGCAGAACAACAAACAATTAACACAAGGAAGGTAATAAAAATAAGAGACTTTACCAGAATAGATTGTACACATATGGCTTATTTGTAGCAGTAAGCATGCAGTTTTTCCATATATTCTATTTGCGCTTACAAATGCAGGTTGGCTAAAGGATAATATTTTACACATAAAGTACAATAATTTGTCTTATTGCATTGTGTGTAGTTTCTTAAACAACATGTAACCATGATCTTAATAAACCTGGACACTAAGTGCTCTGATGAATTAAACTCTCCCTGATCAATAACCAGGAAGTGCTGGGACTGCTTCACCATCACAACGAGCTGGACATTCAAGTGGAGCCCAGCAGCAGGTGAGCCCACCACATCCCCATCTGAGAGAGACAGTCCCTCGAATACTGTCCGAACTGTCCTGTTTAACTGAAGTCTACCCTGTGCATCTGAGTTAAAGTGAGTCTCGTGCATCTGAATGAGTGTGTGTGTGTGTGTGTGTGTGTGCTTCTGTGTGGATGTCGGGAAGCTTCACAGGCACTCTTTCCATAATAAAATATCCCACGGACTGTGTGGACCTCGCAGACCGCTTGGGTCCGTCAGAGGATCAACCACTTCTCATTCTCAGTACCAGAGGACCTGCTGATACAAAACAGCTGCATGCTGAGTCAGCACAGCAGCAGTGACCTGCAGAGGGCAGAAACACACTCAGGGTGAGACACTCGCATTTGCCTGTAATGAGCTGAAAATTACACAAAACGCCGTTTGTTTACGTCTCCCTATGTCACCGTCAGGCTGTTACTACTAGCATTCCCTTATGGCGCAAACAGCATATTGTCAAACAGCATGTAATTTAAGGCCCTGCATCTGTTTATAACTATAGCATAGTGTCTTACAAACCATTTATTAAATGATTATATACTGCTTATAAATGCTAAATAGAAGGACTTGTTGCCATTTACGTTTACATATCAAATTTTCAAATGTTTTTAATAATATATCCTTTTTATTTGTGCGGAACTAAAAGCACTTAATAAAGGTATAATTCAAATTCAATTACTTGTACTACAGTGTATTGGATTATGATATGCAAATGCTTCACTTGAACCTACCAAGTTAAATGCTTTTTTCCATCTAAACTTCATGCAGCCTTCACATGATTGAGCAAACTCCAGTCTGCACAGTCTTGCCGTTACGGTTACCATACCTGAAAGCAAAAGAGGAAAGCTTCATCATGCGTCAGTCCTGCTGTGATATCAGAAATAAAAAAATTCACAACATCACATGAAGTTTACACAAACCCGTTCAGGTTGGCGGGCTCTGAGTGGTAGACGTGTTTGCCCTGCTCAGCTATAGACGGTGCGTGGGGTGCGGCGCCTTGACTCTGACTGGCCGTCAGCGGGTGGTAATGGCTCTTCAGTTCAACATGGCTCGTGGGCAGGGGCATGTGATTTGTCCCGTGTGCTTTCCCGTCAGTCAGCGCCACCTTGGGGTCAAGTTTGTCTGGATCGACATGTTTGCGGTTTTTTGTTGGGGAGGACACGTCGATGACCTTGATGTCTGGGATGCTGGCCTGCCTCAGGACCAGCTCTGAGTGGGCCAGTTGCAGCTTCTTCATGTGGTTGATGGCTACAGCAGCGTTATAGGCTTGCTGTGAAGCGAACATAGACAAGAGGTTCAAAGAGAGATCTGAGAGCCATGTAGACTACACATAGCTTCACGTTAACTGCTTCTCCATGATGATGTCTGGAGAGACTACGGTAGATTGTCCAGACAATCGATTCATGTTTTAGAGTCATTTTTACTGCTGAACAATCAGGTGCACTTTGGTTCCCCTGACAGCAGAAGTCACACATCAGCCATCAATGGCCTTGATTAAAGAACAATATTTTATTAAACTGTCCTTAATCAGGAAGGATTTACGTAGGTGCCCAATTAAGCTACTGTAAACTGCAGTCCTTAATGATCTTATCACATCAAAGCCAAGAAATCAGCGAGGACTGACCTTCCACTTGGTCTTGGCGAAGTTCTTTTGGATCTGAACGCTGACAGAATAATAGATGTCCTGGCTCCGAGCCGTCTTTCCGATAATCCTGGAAAACAGATGACGAAACAGAACACTTAAGTTTTATTTCAGTAGAGGTTAATCCTGAGCCCATCTCTGTGACCTAACACTGTTGGGATACACTCCTATGTCCTGTACTTCACACCTATTTCTTTCATGAATGTGAGTATGAGTTTGTAGGGTCACTAAAATGTTATAAATCTCAGGATTATAATACATTTTGTTTCACTGTCCCTTTTTCTAGAAGAACAACAACTGCCATTTGGGATTAGAGCTGCACAGTAAAAAGCAATACGAACTCATAATTAAATCTTTTAGATTGATATAACTTTCAATACATGAAAATAATAAAAAAAATGTAATTGTTACATGTTGTTTTAACTATGGCACAGTAGCCTATAGCCATTTTACTGTGAAAATCCATCAAGAACAGTCTAACTCTGCTCAAGAAATGCAACTACTGTATGTTGCAGGGAATTATTTACTCCTATTATAAAATGAATTTAAGGGTAAAAAGATGAGACAATTTTATACTTTAAGAGTTTAATTCGATGCGTCATAACCAAATTTGTATCAAAATCCTCCCATGATACAAGGCTGATGATGATGACACTCACCAGGGATGTCTGAGCGCTTGCTCAGTGGTGTAGCGCATGCTGGGATTCTTCTGCATCATGTTACGGATGAAATCTTTGGCTGCAGATCAAAAGATGAGAAACAGATCAGGGCTGGGACTGCGCTCTGTATGGAGGAATAAAGCAGCTGCTAGCAAGGTATACAATCTGTCTGTGTTAATGCTCAGTGTAATTACCAGATTCTGAAATGTCATCCCAGAAGGGCGAGTCGAACTCATACTGCGCCTTCATGATCTTGGAAAACAGTCGTGTCTCACTTTCTTCATAAAAAGGGGGATATCCACAGAGTCTGCAACATAAGCATGTATCATTGTTCAATGTTCTACAACAGCGTGCGTGTTTATGTACCAATGTGTGCAAGTATGTATAGTATATGCTCGCTAGGTGGTGCTATGGCTCAATCACTGCATCATTATTCTGTATTTAGGTAACTGTGTCATGCTAAACGCACACGACCAGCAGCGGCTTTTAATGTGAACATCCTGCCACTTAATAAAGGGAAACTTGGAGCTGATTTACAATCTTAGGAATCTAATCTTTCCTTTCTATCTCAGTCTACTGATGTGTGCACACATTTGCCGTGGCTTTATACTTACAAGATGTAGGTGATAACTCCTATAGACCAGCAGTCCACTGCCTTGCTGTAGGGCTTCTGTGCCAAAACTTCAGGAGCTGAAAGTGAGGAAAAAAATGTCAAAGCTATGCAAGTGATTACTCTAATTAGGCCTGTATACAGAAAAACACAGGTATAAATATTTTAAATTGTCTGTACTATCTTAGTGTTACACCCCTGTGCGTCTTATATTTCTCTGACCCATTTTAGCCCCCCACTCAGTAAGTGTCGACTCATCATTCATTAGACAGGCATGTTTCCTTACCTACATATCCTGGGGTGCCACAGGCTGTCGACATGATGTCGTTGTCTACCATCTTGGAGAGGCCAAAATCACTGATCATGATCTTGGAGGTCTCCTCCTGGCTGTAGTACAGGATGTTCTCAGGCTGCACAGGGGCAAACAGACAGGAGAGCTGTTCACACACTGATGTCCTCAATGAACAACTTCTCAAAGTGTTACTTCACCTGTGAAACCTGTGAAACAAATTCTGAAATATCTCAATATCTTCCAATAAAAGTACCACTGCTGGAAATGGAGCTGTACCATTAAAAGTCTTGCAGTAAAAATGATATCTAAGTACAAGTATAGGCTTATTAATGAGATTTTAACTTACAGGAATAGTTCAATGTTTTGGGAAATACATTTATTTGTAGAGAATACCACTTTCGTGTCTGTACGGTGAAGATGGAGCTGCAGCCAGCAGACAGTTAGCTTAGCTTAGCATAAAGAATAGAAACAGGGGGAAACAGTTAAAGTCCAAAGGTAACAAAATCCAGAAAGTAATGTGGCTTTGTCCCAAAAGTGTACTTGAGTAAAAACACTTTTTAACATTCCACCTTTGTACTTGAAAAACACTAGTGCTTCAGCCTATGTAAATGTATGATTTTGTTATATTATCTGATTCATACCTTGAGGTCACGGTGCACTATGCCATTTTGGTGCAGATAGCTAACGGCCTGCAGCACCTGCTGGATCACGCTGCTGGCATCCTTCTCTGAGTACACCCCCCGGTCCAGTATACGGTCAAAGAGCTCACCGCCTGAAACACTGGTAAGAAGACACCACTGCCATCAAAATGTGATCTTAAATCCCATTTTAATTGGCTAACCTGCTCATTTAAATAACAGAACAAACTGAAAAACTCACAGCTGCATGACAAGATAGTAATGGGTCCGACTTTCATAGAAATCCTCCATCCCCACGACATTCTCGTGTTGGATTCTGTTCAGGAAAATAACAAGGTGCTTTCATGATGACATAATCCCATAACAGAATTCACACTATTTCAATATAAACAGCCAAAAGAGAAAGCTGATCAATGTGATTCCTTCCCACGCTGACTACTGAGAGAATCTGAAATGAAAGTTGTTATTTACCTTCTCAACACAGCAATCTCATTCTCCAGATTAAGGTCTCTTTTCTGTTTCTTCTTCACACACTTCATGGCAAACAGCTTTCCCGTCTTCTTCTCCTTTACCATGTACACCTCTGAGAACGCCCCCCTGTTCATTAACACGCAAACACATTTAAAATGAGTTCGTGATGATGTAGTCACTGATTGCTTTGAAACATCACAGGAAGAGTTAATAAGTTTCCCCCAGCAAGAGGAAATGAATCTTCCTTCTTATTAGAATAGGGGAATTGTTAATAAAATATGGGTACGTTAACAGCATAGAGTATCAGCCTCTTGCTGAGTCTCCTTTCCATTTTTCTCAGCCAGTCCCAGGGATTCTTTTTGCTTGCTTCCATTTCTTTATTTTGTTCATTTGTCAAATGTGACTCAAATAGAATAAGTCTTTATGATTTAGAGTATGGAAGTGTCTTGTCTGTATGGGTAAATGTAAACAATTAGTTTGACATTTTAGGAAATACACTTCTTGCCGACAGTTAGATGAAAAGATCAATATCACTCTCATATCTATCGGTTCAATATGAAGCTGGTGCAAGGAGATGGTTAGCTTAGCTTAGCATAAAGACTGGAAACAGGATGGAAACTGGATCTGTACAAAAACCAAAGGTGTAAAAACAATGTCAACTAAACAAAAACTGTTTCGTAACTATGTGTGATTACTATGGATTTTATAGTTTCATCATGTTATTCCTCTTTGCCTACTTGCGTCACACTGACATGGAAACTGCCTCGATTTATTGGAGAGCATCAGAATTAAAATAAACACACGGCAGAAATAGCAATATCAAGGGGTTCAGTTAAGATCCATCCTCTGTGGCTTAACTATTCACATGTCAGAGGCTTATTGTTCCGCCCTGTGCTGCTCTGTGTCCATGCTATCTTCAGCTCTGTCTGGGAATAGTTGTTCTACCAGGTGGATTAGGCCCTTTATCCCTGACGCAATGGAAACAGCGGGCAGAGGGCTCTAGCCCCAAAGGTCAGAAACTGAGCATGTGCGGCAGGGTTCCTTGGGAACAACAAGCTCCTACAGATGGTACAGGCCATGTCACAGACAGGTGTCAAGGACTGTGGGCAGACATGGGATATCAGAACCCTCCCCTCTGTCTGTAAGGTAATGACACTGACCCTGAAGGATGAAGGAATGTATGAAGCCCAACACATGCGCCTGCTGGAGGATCTGAGTACCTTTAATAGTATTTATTTAACAGCACAATGTGAATCATAACTGTTTTCAGTTTCATTTCCTTTGCATCTTTTCTCATAAGTGTATTGTGTCACATTTAGAAAGCAATGTTGCAAATGCTTGTAATACACACTCATACACACTGCCTAATACCAGCTCAGGGAGGCAGACAGGAACAAGCTGGCCTCGCAGCATCATCACAGCACTTCACATCCCATTGCTCAACTGATTTCTCCTTGGTTACCAGAGCTCATTTTCTTCCTAGGATCTCCTTAAAGCTTATTGCGACCCTCAAGAGAAATCATCAATCAAGCCCCGGACACGAATGCCAGACAGCATCCTTTTTTACAAAAAAGACAAAGGGCAATGAGAAATCACTGACACGCTAACTCGACACGAGTATGTAAATTTGCAAGCTTAAAATTCACAAACGTTGACTAGAATGAAATTGCTCTGTGCTTTTTGAGACATTCTGGGAGTTACATTTACCCCTGAAGAGACTGCGTCCTGATTGCCAGGAAACCATTAGGATGTTGTTTACACTGTGTGTGATGGGGCCCAATGGGAAGGGCTGTATGTGATGTTCTACGCAATCTCCTGTCCCTTCTGGATTCTCCTTCTTTTGTTGTGATGGAAGACAGGAAGACAAAAAAACTAAACCGTATACCTGAGAATGGGCAAAACAGCTCAGAGGGTTCACTCTGTTGACACCTTCAACAGAAATGAAAGCAGAAAAATCATTCAGTGGCTCAGACAGTAATCCTTCAACGTACTTTTGTGTCTCTCTTTTGGTTGCTTGTCTTGAATTTTTTTGCAAACTGTATAGCATCAGTTTGTCTTGAAATTCATTGTCAATACTTTAGATGAGGTGGTACGGAAATAAACTTATCACAAGTGCTTCTACATGTCTTCGCCCACTTTTCCATAAAACTCCCGGACTTGTTTTTCAAAGTGTTTGAGGAAATAAAAGTCATCGCTGCAAACTAATATTATTAAATCACATCCTGTACTCAGGAGGGCCCTCGCCTCCTTCACAGTCCAATTACCGCTGATGTGTTCATCTAAAACCTCTCAGCAGCCTCTTCAGCTCTCGGCACAGATCCGTTCTGTTTTCCAGCAACATGTTGATGTCACTCTGGCAGCACTCGCTTGCTCGCACCTTCATTTGCTGTTGGCCTCTGATCTGCTGTTCTCCAGCTACTCGCTAAGTATTTGAGAGTGCTAGAAGACCTGCTGATTATCAATGCTGACCTCACAGAAATTAGGCCAACACTGTTAACGGAGTGTGTGCGTAGTGCTGCAAAACATTATCTTCTTTATTATTATTTAAAATTACTGCAGGTGAACTTTAAAACAGGTAACTTAAAAAAATGCACACCAACTGGTATTTCATCAGTTTCCTTGCCTTTAGGGCCGCAACTAATGATTATTTTCACGACCGATTAATCACTTCATTATTTTCTTGATTCTTTGATAATTGTTTTGTTTATAAAATGTCAGAAAATAGTTAAAAAATGCCCATTGCAATTTCCTAAAGCCAAAGGTGATGTTTTCAAATGTCTTGTTTTGTGCAACCAATAATCAAAAACCCAGAGACATTTAGTTTATTATCACATTACACAAAGAGAGGCAGCAAATCCTTACTACTGAGACGCTGAAACCAGAGAATATTTGGTATTTCTGCTAAAAAAAATGACCTAAATTATTAATCAGGTATCAGAATAGGTGTTGATTATTTTTCTGTCGATCAACTAGTCGATTAATTCCCTAATTGTCGCAGTTCTACTAATCAGTTTTCTAATCAGATTTTTATATTTTCTTCTTCTTTTTTTTAGCAGAGTATCACAATTCAATGAGACTTTAGAGAAAATGATTTAAAGTGAAAAAAATGTTTTTAGTTTAATGCTTTTTTTTGCATGTAAATGAATTGCTAAGCTGACTTCACAGCCAGGCACCATCAGGACAGTCAGACTAACTAACCCTCTAACAGCGTCTTGTTGTCTAAGACCTCAGTAAAGTAGGCCAATCAAACCAGTAATCTGTCCTCTGACTCAAACAGCATGTTGAGGGTCTATAGTCATGCCACATCCACAGCAAGTCAAGAAAATACATTTTACTGTAGTTGCCCTCAATATCACTAAAACAAAATATTCCCAGGGGTACTATACAAAACCTGAATAACAGCTCAATAAATATTAGGCTTTCTTGAACGAATCACTACTTTGCATGTTAATAAATGCTGCTATCTTACATGGAGTAAAATGTACTTACGATCCCAACTCCTCCATGATGTCAAAAATCTCCTGGATGTTTTCAGTGTTCTTCTTCCACACATAGTCGGCCTCTTGACGACCCATGCCTGCAGACTTTTCGACGGGGATTTCTTTCAAAATAAAGGAGAAAGAAAAGAGGTAAGAATAGATGTCGACACCAAAGTTCCACAATGCACTGCAATAATCCTGGCTTAATGTCCAGACTCCCTCATCATCATAATCATAAACAGAAAGCCCTCTGGGATTAATGAGGAGTCATGAGACAGAAGGTTTGAAGGTTGGTGTGTCTGCTGCGCTGCTCAGACTGTCTGCAGGAGGACGAGCAGATGAGACAGACATGAGTCTTAGTCTGGCACACAAAAGGTTAGCACACTAATCTGCGCTGCAACTGGCACACAGGAAGGTATGAAGCCGTGCTACGTCCGGCACATGCTGTCTCAGGGCCAGATGATACTGTATGATACTGCAGTGTATGATTAAGGCTGACTAATAATCTGTCAAACAAGAAGAAAAGTAAGAGGAATCTGTTGCCTTGATTTGTCTGCATTTGTCAGAACGTGTGCACTTGGAAATAAAAGAATGATCAAAACTGTTGCTAAATTATTCTTAAAAGAGCTCCCTGCGTAACTCTGATCATCATACAGCGATATCCAGTTCTTATGTTACGCAAAACACTTGTCTTTGCTTAAATAACAAATAATCTATAAGGATTAGAAAGTCAGGAAGAATGACTTAACCAATAAAACTGAAGGTACTGGGAAGGATTAGGAACACTTTAAATGAGCAGGTCACCCAATTTGGTTCCTTGCCCTCTTTTCTCTTATATAAGAGATTAGTAACTCTTGATCTGGAGACCTGACCTTGTCACACTCTTTGTGTAGCCTCGAAACAAATAACTTTAAAAAAAAAAAAAAAAGTGACTACCACAAAAAGGTACTGTTGAACATACAGTATGAGGAAGAAAAACCTGACTCAGGTTTTGAATCGATCCCACTTTCACTTTTCCTCACATTGTCCATTTTTGTCCACATTAACTCACATGTTGCAATACATTGTTACAATACATTTAAGACATGACATTTGTGTACTAATGTATCCTCACATTCATTCAAATAATGCCTATTCACACAGGTGAGCTCTGAGGGTCTGGTGTTTCCCTGCACACAACAGAAGGTCTTGCATCCTTTATTCCCCTGTTGTTCCCTGCAGTATTTCTTTCTTTCGCCGCAGCATTGTGTTGTTATTTAGCAGAGAGGGTCAGAAGATGCAGAAAATCGCTGGTGCACAAGAGCAGCGCAGCACACTCTCACGCAGAGAAACCCACTGCATGCTGGAGAATACGTCCAAAACCACAAACAGCAACGCAAAACTAATTTGCACAGTCAAAACCTGCAGCAGTGATCCAGATTTCAACGCAGTGACTCCTCTACAGATGAGTCTTCTACTCTTCCCTCATCTGCAGGTTTACAGTCTTGAAACGCGTTTTTACCGTGACGCAAAAACACCCCTCGATGTAAATATAATAACAAACGACGTGGCAGAAAGCACAGAGACTGGCTGATCTGATAGAAAGTGGCAGAGGATGCGGCCGGGGTCGTGCAGCCCCTCTTCTCTACTCTCATGCCACCAGCAAGACCAAGTTGGCTGCGGCATCCGCGGAAAGATCGATCTGCGGCAAGGAGGCGAACCACCAGATATTCAGATCAAGCTTGAACCACACAGCTCTCACGCCTGAATAACATAACGCTAAATACGAGCAAGTTTGGACGCATATAATGACTCATGATGCTGAATGTTAAAGCAGAACACTCAAAACTACCCAAACAGAATAGAAATTAGGGAACACTGGCCCTCTACCTTGTTATTGGCTGGAAAAAAAACTAAAACAGTCCCCACCTGCTGCTCCACAAATTAAACCAATAATAGTTTGAGTCATCCGGATCCAAGTGACTGACTTCATAAAGAAGCGGTTCATTCACCAGCAGACTGATTGAGACTTACCTACAGACTCTGCGCTGCAGGAGCTCTGCTCTGACTCTCCTGCCAACAGCTCGCCGAGGTCTGAACAGCTTACTTTGTCTGGGACCTCACAAATACCTGTTGTTAAGTCAGAGATTACATCCATGGGGAGAGCCGAGGGGAGGGGCCGACAGCCTCACGGGTGCTCATTGAGACTCAAGGCACAGGCGTCACCTCGGGCTGCAGCTGCTGCTTTAACCGCAGCATCATTCATCGTTCAACACAGCTACAGTTTGATGTAAACAACGCGCGTCTTGCGCAGAAATGAGCAGCTTTTCCCGCAAGTGCACGATTCATTCAACAGCTCACTCCATGTGCGCATGTGCACTCGCGCATCAGTTGTGCAGGCGTCTCAGCACTGGAGTGGACTACCATTTTGAAATACACGATCAGTAGCGATTATTGCTTTGACAACAGGCTGCCAATTAATTAATTAATTAGATACAAAATACATGTTTGCATTAGTATTCCCCCCTCCAGGTCAGTGATTGGTAGATGCATCAAATACTGACAATTTGGAGCAGTTCCATTTAACTAAATATGCAACTTTCATAGAAGTCGTTATGATTTAGGTGTGTCCTATAAAAGAGGGTGACTATACAAATGGAATACATTTATAGGCACTGAGATAATTAATAAATAATTAACTAATGATTTACAGATCAGACAATAATAAGGTTGTAATAAAAATCCTTTCTATTTGGTAATAAGGCAGTTATAAATGCTGTTGTAATGCATTAATAAACATTCACAGTTTTTTACTTAATAAGCCATCAAGTCTATATGTGCAACTGTTAATATGTAATTAATAAAGCGTTTTCACAGTTCAATTCATCAAATCTAAAGTTGTAAATGTACTACAGTAGGCAGCTCTTTTGGTAAGTGGTCAAACGTTTACCTGATAATAAGGAGCTAACCGAACAGACAAAGTAATAATTGTCATACTGGAGGAGGATAAACAACTCATCTAGAGAGGTTTTTCATAACCTGGCAACCCAAAAGATGTTGTATTAGTGTCTTAATGCTCTATGAAGCATTGGTAAAGCCATTATTAAGAAAGCCATTCGTTACATTTTTTAAACCCTTATTATGCCTTATTAGAAAGTGGTACAGATAACAGTCGCAGGAAATGTATTTGTAAACTTGTTTTCACTTTTCACCTGGCCCACAGACTGATTAGGCTTATGGATTAATCTGCATCAGGTGCTCATTTCACCTGCCGCACAAGGAGCCACACAGTATGGCAGTGACAGGTCACGTTGATAACACAGTTGGCCTTCTCTGTTCTAATTTTCACTGCACACAAAGGATAAGGACTTCTTGTGCCATGCAAAGGAAATTATCCACAAATATTCCTAATCAAAAGGCACAGCTACAGCAATGCAGGCATGTCTTGAAGATAAATAAAAACGTGCTGTTCTGATTTTATCTACCATCCAAGGCTGCAGCGTTGACCATATCTGCCAGGACTTTCATAGCTTCAAAACTGCAAACTACCTGAGTTTTAGGCATGTGCTGTAAATAGTGAAACAGAATATCAATAGCTGGACTGGTTAATGTTGTCATGGATACTGGTTCAGGAGGTTGTCATGGTCATCTTCCATTTCAGGTGTGTTTTTTTAGAACCATAATGAGATGAAATGTCTTTTCCAATCAGCAGAAGAGGCATCAGGCCTGCAGGAAACAGCAGCATCTGTAATGAGAGTGTCAGGTTTGATGATAGATGTTAAACTGCACAAAAGCAGAGCAGTCACTGGATGTTACAGGATGCAATTACAGAGCGTCTGAGCAGCACTAAAGAACAGTTACAAAGACCAGGAAATAGCTGCTCAAAGCATTTTACTTAGTTTTTATAATCTGTGCTATCATGCAAAACATATAAAATTGTATTCTGTCATACCCCGGAGATTAAATGTATACAATTCTATAAATGTATAATTCAGTGATATCACGACCACAAAGGTTGTTGTCCTCCAAATCCTCTCCTGCTACTTTATATACCAATTGTGCAACATTTTTAAATGAATATTTGGTTTTGTGTAGTTTTCTACTGGGAGAGGACTTTATTTCCCATCTTACTCACACGATTTACACTTTAAATCCTGACGAATTTAACTGATTTTAGGTATAAGAATTATACATTTTAATTTAGGTAAACCAGCTAAATGCGAACTTTTTCTTCTCAGGGTTTTTATCTGGATTGTTTTACATAAGATCGATCTTCAACACTCAAAAGGTAATCTAGTAAATAGCAGACAAAATGTCACATCACCTTTGGTGCTTTGAAAAGGTCATAAGAGTGGGCAATATGGAAAAAATCTTCTGACGCAGTGCATGTGATGTAACATTTGCTCATGGATAAAATAACCAGACACACAAATAGTTTTTTTGGCTAATCCAGCAAGAGAAAGACCTGACATATCAAGGTGCTTCATCCCATTGATGCAAAAAATTATAGAAAAATCTGATATTTCCGCTGTCCTGCTCATTGATTTACAACATTGCCCACAATAACCTCATACACCCATAGATATTACAGAGATAGATACCATAGTATAAAGAGTATGACGACATTTTCAAACTATATTGTGTCATGGTATGTGTTGTCATATTGTCCAAACCATTACGAAGTCCTATGGTGTAACTTTACCCTCATGGGACGCCCCCCCAGACCTGGTGTCAGATTTGTTTTTGTTTAAAAAAAACCCCTCCTTTTTACAATCTCTCAAGAATTGTCTCATTACTACTGCAGCCTTAAATTAAGTAATAAGAATAAAATGTGTGTTTAAGTTATACTCTGTAATTAAGTATTTAACTGTGTGTTTCAGGAGTGAATCCAAAATATCGGTCTGATTAAAATATATTACAGCAGAGTCGTCCTGCAAGAAGCTTAAGACACAATTACAGTATATTACATCCTCTGACTTACAAGCATTGTGTTGTACATTCAGTTCCCTAATAGAGGCAACATGGAGGCAGCAACATTATCAGTGGTGGGAAGCAACTAAGTACATTTACTCCAGTTCAGTAGTGAGGTACTTGTACTTTACTCGAGTATTTTCATTTTATGCTTCTTTGTACTTTGTATAGTAGTACTTTGTACTACTACACTCCATTTCAGAAATATACATTATACTTTTTAGTCCACTTCATGTATCTGACAGCTACTAGGTTTTCTTCTAAAATATGATGCAAGCTGGATTAAAAAAAAATCATTTTAGTCAGTAACTGAGTCCTTAAAGCCTTATTTTCTTTAAAAAAAAAAAGAAAAGAAAGAAAAAATATGCTAGAGCTAGAATATTCCAACCCGCTTTCGATGCAAATCAACTTGTTTCAAGTCTTTTCTAAAATAGAGTACAGGTCAATAGTATTCTTACTTCATTGGCAGTTTTTTCACTTAAGAAAATGTTAGGACTCAAATATAGACAGAAATGTCGATAAGATTGCTGATTAAACTACTAAACAGAATGTAAAATAGTAAAAATTAGCTGTACGTCAACCAACTACATCAGTAAAATACTACTTACACATTAATGCATGAGTAATAATAATTTCATAATGTAACAAAAGGGGCCATTCTGCATAGTGAGTACTTTTAGCATTTAAATCCATTTTGCTAATAATACTTGAATAAAATTTTGAATGCAGGGCTTTTACTTGTAATGGAGTGTTTTTACACTGTAGTACTGATACTTTTACTGAAGAATCCTCAGATTCTTCAGTGTCGTGTCTATAGAGATTGATAAAGCACTGACACCAGGCCAGACTTGTGTAATCTTACATCACCAACAAGCTTACAAGAGAAACCAACAGGATGGTTTGAACCTTTTAAGCCCTGCCAGTGGGATTATCCAAGACTCCGGCTTCAATTATGTCATTAAACTGATGTAAAACAAAGCAGTCCATTCTGCTCAGAAGAAAAGCAAAACAATTAACACCGCCTCAGGCTCTTAAGATCCATTGCGACTAAATTAATAGTCAATGGGATTACACTAAAGGGATCAGGTAAATGTTCAAAGCCGTATATAACCTGGTCTGTTACTGAAAAGTGTTCAGAGCTAAAGTGAAGCAGCTGCCACATAAAGAAGAGTCATAGAAGACTCATCACATCTACAGCCCTTCAAAAAATGATTCAACTGGCGTAATTAGGATTTAAATGCACTGAACAAAAAGTTATTTTGATAGTCTTTTGAGTGTTACATAAATTAATTTAATTGGTGCTAAAACTGTTCATTGCTCACATAACCTGCTCACATAATTGAAGTTAGTGATTGCATGAAAATAATGACCCACATGTGATATCTGAACACAATCAAGGTTATACAAAGTAATTAATCACTGGGCCAAAAAAGAAAGATTTAAAAAAAAAAAATGAGCTCATTGCCGAGTGTTCAGAGCTTTTTCTTTGTGAAAAGTGTATTTAGAGAGTATTATACAATAAACATTATTTATAAGCATGTGGGCAGTCTTGCTGTAATCATCTACTGTAATTATTCACCTTTAGGCTTCATTTCAGAACATCCAGAAATAGTCTTCATCCTCCACACAGGCGTAAGATCACAAGGTCTAATACATATTTACAGTATGTGGTTACTGAGGCTATTTCTGAGGTTAAAATGATAAACACTTTTCTATTTTTCTGCTTTGATAGTGCCCACACACACAGCTTTTTTTTTTTTTTTTTGCATTTTCAAAAATAGCCATCAGGTCTGCACATTTCTAGGACATGGTCTGTAAAATGATTTAAGGTAACTAGTTATTTAGTATCTTGTTCTTAATCTAATTCTGTGCTATTAAAAACATACATAAGGATTTCTCTCTAAATGTACATACTGGACATGAATGGGACTCTTTATATATTTTTTGTCTGACTCACTATTCTGCATCAGCTGTGGATTGAGAAGAATGGGCATCTAACAGCCTGATAAAGAGCTGACTGAGACGTGAATGTGAGGCTGACATCAGTGTGTGAGCTCCTCTAAACTCGGTCAAGTAGCATCTTGTACCGGTTATCTCCCTGAAAGATCTTTTTTTTTTTTTTTTTTTTTTTTTTTTTAAAATTGTAGGATTTATTTTTCAGTATTATTTACTGTACTAATAGCCCAAGTAGAGTTTACTTCAGTATTTCCATTTTATGCTACTTTATACTTCTACTTCACTACATTTCAGAGGGAAATATTGCACATTTATCTGACAGTTATATAGTAAGATTTTACATAAAAAACATATTACCTCATTAAATATATGTTTTAATAGTATTTAACTGTATGTAAAATAGATCAAATTAGCGCCACATCAACTAGCTACAACATTAATAAGCTGCTTACAAATTGACGCATTAATATTAATAATCCAATATTATAATATGCAACAATATAACACTGCTTTGTAAGTACTTTTACTTTTGATACTTCAAGTACATTTTGCTGACAATACTTGAACTGAACTTTTACTTAAGTAAAATTTTGAATGCAGTATTTTTACATTGTGGTTTTGCTGCTTTTAAGTTTTAAGTAAAGGATCTGAATACTTCTTCCACCTCTGATAAGATGAGTTTCTCAAGTGTTACAGTCTTATTAAGTTAACTGGCAATCTAGAGGGACAAGTGTGCACTCTAGAGGTTAAAAGTTAGAATAGCAGGGGCAGCCAAATCCTTTATATAACTACAGGTATGTATATGGCCAAGGTTATTGCAATATGTCCAATAACTAAACAAAACACCTGAGACTGGACATGCATTAGTTACCCCACCGAAGACCTCAGTGTATTATCAAAAACATGAAAACTAAAACATCAAAGTGCATGATCTTTATTTGATATACTGTGAAGTGCCGTCCAGGTGGCACAAAATGGCAGCAGAACAATGAATATATAAGGCTCCTTTTCACTAACAACAAACTGGTCTTTGTCTTGATTTTGGCTATTCTGCCAGCACATGAATAGGAACACTTGCAAATGATAAATGATGGCATTTATAAATAGATGAACCAGTCCATTAAGTCTTTTTTCCATTCACCCCCCCCAAACTCCCTGTGTTCATATAATACACCACCACTTAAAGAGCAGCCGACTGTTGAAGGCCATCAGTGAAAACTCCAACTCTGAGCCCAGAGGACTGAACCATCAACCCCTGAGATTAACTATCCAACATGCTATCAGGAAAGGACATGGTGAACAGCAGGATGTGCTACAAAATTCATAAAAGCAAAGCAAACTTGGCAATAAAATTAAATCATGAATACTAATAACGGAATTTAATAATTCTATTCTAATTTTAACTACCTTTGTTTTTTTTCTCCACCATCATATTTCTAAAATGTATTCAGTATACAAATATTAAACATAGAATTATGATATGTATATTATGTGTTTGTGTACAGTAGCACTTATTCATGATGTCACAAGTAAAATCAACATGAACATCAAAGTATTTTCAAAAACACAATCAATCCTGTGTTTTCAACCTAGATCTAACTCTAAGGCTCCAAAGCCAGCTACTGCAGGTTCCCCACTGTAATGTTACGCTGCTTAGTCTTGGCTGCTTAGTCTGCACTTGAGTCACATGTTTCTTACACCAAACCAGGCCAAGTCCCAGGCTGGGTAATGATAAGCTGCTGTGTGGTGGTTGTTAAATAGTGCAGCAGACACAAGGGGTCCTTTTTCATATGTGGTCCGTTGCCGTGACCCCACTATCACGGCAGGCAGGGCTTAGCCGGAGAGTTGTTGGATGCGTCAACTCAAAGCCTCAGATCTCCAGGCTTAAGTCTCCCTCTAGGGTGCGGATTTCAACTGATATTCACTCAGCCTCTGGCCAATAACCCTGAACTCTTTATCCTAGTCGGATAAAGAGGGACCGCTTGTGGTGGGTTACCCTCCGCAACGTTTCTGTATCATCTTTGGCTTTTCAAAAGTTAGGTTTCAGGTTCCAAGTCTGTATGCAGCAAGTCTCACATACAGTAGATCTACTGTACAGTACATATGGGTTCATGCTGAGTAAGTGTGTGCGTGAAAGCCTTACGCCCAGTGAACCTGAGCTCCTGCCTTCGAGTGTCGTTTAGCCTCCCTGATGGAGAAGGCCTCTTGCTCTTCGCTTATCTCCTTCAGCCTCTTCTCGTCCAGAAACGACACCAAGGAGTCCCTCATGTCCACCACCTCGATCATCTGTTGAAGCACCCGATCTTCTTCTGCCTGCTGCTCTGACGTCTTGTCTGCCAGAGAAACACATAAGCATACACATATAACAAATATATAATCAATATTTTAATAGTAACAACGTATCGATGACAATGTGAAAACAATGTGACAGTGAAAGGGATCGCTCGTAGTTAATTATCACCTGAATCTGCAGCTCCCCTCAGCTTTACGAAGCTTTACAACGAGTTTCAGCTCATTGTTTAGCTGTTCGGCCCGCAAAAGTTACAGTTTTGGTTCACTCTCACAAAGCATCGTCTTTGGAAAAAAGAGATTGAATTTTGGACTTAGATTCACCAGGTGGCCAGAAACCTGACTCCAAATGAATGCTAATGTAACTGCTGTATGTGTAAATAAGCAACTGTTTACTAACAAGTTTGCCATATCAACTTAAAAGGTGATGATGATACGTCAATGTTGTGTTCACAACTTGTTTCTGCTGCCCCCAAGTCATCTTCATACTAGTCTTGCTGGGAAAGTTTCCAGGGATGAGATTTGCAGAGATACTTGTATTTACTTGTCAGGAATTCATTTCCACTGTGGCAGAAGCCATCAGAAACTTCTGTAGGTTAAACTGGGCTTCCTGTCTGTCTTAAAACAATATTCATATGCCCATAATTACTTGGAAAGCACTGGTCATCGCTTTAATTGTTTCTCCTGTGCATACTAGGTGCAAAGAGATCACTCCTTAGAGCAAATTGAATATAAATGATGGGGGACAAAATTCACAGTCCTCTTGTTGTGCAAAAATGCATTTCAAAGTTCAGCCAAAGCTAATATGAGGCCTCAGCAGTCTGAGTTAATCAAATCAATGTCTTTTTAGAACACGAAGAAGGAATTTGGTACGAAGAAGACAGTAACTTTACCCAGACAGTACCCACTTGATTTCATTAACTCAGACTGCTGAACCTCATTTTAGCTTCAGCTGAACTTTAGAATGTATTTTTGCAAAGGACAAGGACTGAGGACAGTGTCCTCTATCTCTTACATTGAAATCACTTCAGTGGGGGATCTCTTTGCAGCCTGTTTGGACAAAAGTAACAATTACAATAACCAATTATGCTTTCAACGTACATATGGGCATGTGAGTAGTGGTTTAAGACAGACTTGGCACAGTCTGTACCTGTCCTTTAAAGGATGACTAACTCTAAAAGACACACTATAAATGGACTTGAAGTAACTTGCTAGCCTAGCAACATGAAGGCTACAAAGAACCCATAATGCAACATTCTCTGTAGGAGCCGGTGTTACAACAGTACTCTCTGCCTTCAAAAAGGATATCTGATGTTGGGAATACATACTGTAAATGTCTAGTCCTCAAATATAATATGACCCCCACTTTTCGAACGCAATTTCGATAAACAGATATGGTCTTATATTCAGGCCAATATTACAAGATGCATTGATTGTGGTCCTGTTCACCCAGTCCTGCGTACAAAGCCACAGCACTGATGATCTCATTAGAAGTGGAAACACAACTTAATAGCCTTGGCTAAACACAACTGGTGCTTGTTTCTAAGTTGGGTTGCTCTCTTCTAACTTCAATCAATAGGCCTTTTCAAGAAACTTCAACAACAAATGTGCTTATGTGTGCACACCAAACTACACACCATTCAGCTCCATGTATTTCCTGAGCTCCAACTCCAGCATGCTTTGCTTGTCTTCGAGTTCCAGCTGCCGAGACCTGAGAGAAAAACAAACATCAGCTGAGTCATGTCAACATTACATCTTGCTATAGCTGCTGGTCATCATAAGGCCATATGACAAATAGAGTTTGACTGTAAAGAAGATTGGCTGCTACCATGGTGAGAATAACCAGTAACCACAGTGTTTTGAGGTGGAAGTCTTCTGTTATGGACCATCTGGCTATTGTGTCACTTCTACTCTGCACAAAGCCTGTGTTGTATTCCCAGGATTACTACACAGGCCTTTACTGTGTATCACTGTTTGAATTTACGAGTGAGCCAACAAAAGTGTACACTTACGCCACCATGAGGTCAGACTCTTCAGAAATCAATGCGTTCTTCTCATGAACGAGCTCGATCCAATTCTCGATCATTTCAGGAGAACCGCTGTTGCCTGGAAGTGGAAAAATAAAGTTTTGAGAGAGTTTGGGTATCTGTGTGTGATGATATGTTTGTTTATAAAGTTGGGGGACGGGGGGGAAGAGGAAGACAGGTTTGTATGGAAATTCTAGATATAGTGTTGTGGAACAAGATTTATGTGCTGCGTGTGACACAGCATCCATGTGAGAGAGCGTGTCTGAGAAACTGGCAGCATGCATCTCTATTTCTGGAGGCTGTTCCCCGTGAATTCAGCTGACTCTCTAGAGCAGCCACTCTCTAGTTTAGTTTTGTACTTTTCAAACCCTTTTTTAATTTTATTTTTTTTTTTATAAATCAACAGCAGCTCATTTTATATTTTCTCTCCATTGTTCTCTTCACTTTCTATTACCAGAAGAGAGAGGACTTCATTTACTGCAAACTACAAAAGTGGTTGCATGGGGACATAAAATCTGTGTGAAAATTAGTTGAAACTGTTCTGCTCTTAAAAAAATAAAAGATCTGTCTGCTGTTGAAGTTTGGGGCTTACCAGCCTCTCCTCGCAGAGTTCGCTCCAGCACTACACCTTTGTCCTCCAACTCCTTGAAGGTCACCTCAATCTCCTCCAGTCTCCTCTGGATGGACTGTGAACCACAGAAACAAGAAAGAGCGGTTCTCAAGCAAATTTTGACAAATGCATTTACTGTAAAACTTCAATTAATAGCCCAGACTTTTATTTGCTTCAATCACTGAACTCAACCTGCCTATATCTGGGACAGGCCTTTAATTCCTTTCGCACAAAACTCTTGATCAGCAAAGATGGGAAAAACAGTAAATAATTAAGGAAAGGACACATATTCGGACTTTATGATCACTTCAAAGGTAGGTTTCATCTCTCTTGTTTACCATGCCGGTAAATCTGAATGAATTATACTTTGGTGCCCATGGTTTTGGTAAAATGAACTGAACGATTGAATTGTGGAGAATATAACCGATCTAACGATGTAACATTAATATTTGTATGCGCGATCTAAGCAATCTAACTAGCTCAAGCGGGCAACCTGGTGGGCTTTAAGAGGTTTTAAACATCTAAAGAACTTCTATGAAAACCATACCCCGCTTCTTATTGAGACCTGCGTTTATTTGTCAAAACATGTAGCCACACCCAGCCAATAAAAGGGACTCTGCGTTTAATTGGGGCTCAGCTTTTAATTGAAGTTTTACAGAAAATTATATTCCTTAATATTTTCATTAAATCAAACCCAGTATATGATTATTTATGGTCACCATTTTTCTGCAATAGCCATTCAATATATTTACATTCAATAATCATTTATCTATATAGTAGTTTTCCTTGTTAGAGGCAGATTCTACCATTCCCATGCTGGATTCAAATTGCCTACTTAAGCCTGAGGCATTCACAGGAAACGCTGCATGTATGTAATCCAGCATTACTGTTTTTAATTTGATCTCATTGACATCAGCCTCAGTGTTTGCTGTTCACTCTCCCACAGCTGTATCAGAGTTTATTAAGTTGCTAAGCAAACACTTCCCACTGCTGTTTCTTCACATTAAAAGCATTCGACTGGTGTAAAAAAAGGGTGGCTTTTATTGTCACAGGAAACATATTTGTCACAGCGATCAATAATTGTGTCTACAAAACAAGACATGGTTGTTGTTTTAAATATTGCAGGGAATAATGGGATGAGAAGGAGCAGCCACAGTGAGCTTTTAGATGAAGAGCTGCCATGTCCAACTCCTCAGTAAGGTAAACAACTCCTTGTACTGTGGAAAACTACTTGCCCAGTGTGCAGCATGAAATCAGACCATGGTTGCTCATGGTATGATAGCCAATTATTGGCTGACTTTTTTTTTTTTTAATCAAAAAACAGATACACCACTTGCTCCTCTGTTGTATTTCTGACAAAGTAGCTAGTGAAGGAGTATTTGCTGCCCCCAGCATACTGGGGCCTGTTGTATTAAACCACACTTGCTGTTACCACCAGTAACCATAGGTGTCACCAAATCAACCAGGAAAGAAATCTTATGGATTATAACTTTAACAAACAAGTATTCTGATAACAGAAGAAATGGCTACCCTTATCCTCAATGTGTTGACACATTTATGAGCAAGTACAATGAAGTTTAGTGCTTCATTGAGTGAAGTTGGAGAAGCCAATAAAACATAGATAAACTATGAGTATTGTGACACTGTTAGAGAGACACTGACCTGGGCTTTGCGCAATCGCTGTAATTCGCTCATCTTGGCTCGCCGCTCCAGTGTCCTCATCTTCATCAACTCCAACTTCTCAGCCTCAACAGGGTCTGATGGCACCGTCTGAAACTACAGGCAAAGTGTCAATATTGTAAGTGTACTGCTGGTTAAAATGTAGCAACTCACTATCATGTAAAATGAAAACATCAGCTCCATTACTCTTCTTACTTTCTCATCAAATAGGTCAGTATCATCTTGTGCAAACATCTCATCATCGTCGTCATCATCATCATCATCCCCATCGACCCCCTCTTCTGAGGTGCTGTGAACATGTCTGAATGTTGTTTCTGTGGTAAAAATGCAAGAAAGATATTGTAACAAGTGTCATAATAAACCCATAAACCCAATAAACTAAGATCTCAAAAACACCACAGTAAAAGGTTTTGTCCCTGCAACCACTTTTCTCCACCAAATATCAAAGAGGAGATGAGTCCTTAACCTACCCACTCTCCCTGGATGATTGATGAGGACGCTGAGCCGGGTGTCTCTGCTGATCCTCGGGGAAGAGAGATTCCAGGGGGAAAACTTGGATCGTACTCTGGTCTGTCCGCCTGGCATCTCTTTTCTCCTGAAGCAGCGTCGATTCCTCTTCTCCCGCATGTGACTGGCGGTGCTCCCACTCCAATAGCCCTCCTCTTCTTGCCCATCCAGTCCCTCTGGTTTAGGGGGGCTTGGACCCCCTGCAGTTGCAGAGGAAGAGGAACAGGAGGAGGATCCACCAGGGGTCTCTGAGTCAGAATCTGCGCTGAAGCTCTGAAGATTCACCAGCTGGGTTTTCTCCTCATCGGTCAGCTGAAGCTTTCGGAGTGACTGCTTCGGACGGGAATCTGGTGCTGCCTTGGAGATCTCTATTGTAGGGGTTGGAGATGAATGTTTTTCTGGAGTCGAGGGGTTAAAAAGATGGACTGTGCGAGGTTTTGCTCTTGGAGGAGAGGGCTGAGGGCTGGGTGTGGTCTGCCGAGAGTGGCGGGGCTTGGGGACAGGATAGGGCACTGTGGGCGGAGGCTCTTCGGTCTCCTCCTCAGTGTGTCCTGCTACCTCAGTTTTAGAAGGAGGATCTCTTGGAGTTTTTGATGCATGTGGTTCTTGGGACTCTTCTTTGGATTCAAGTATATGGCGGTCCTGTCCTTCAGGTTTATGTGACTGTGTGTGAGTAGAGGGACCACAGTCCAGAGTGTGCTCATTTTCCTCATCTGATGGAGATGGTGTATAATCATCACTGGAAACCCCATTCTCTTCATATGTCCCTTTGTGATTTCCTTCTCTATCCTGAATACAGAAATGGCATAGAAAGAGCACAAATCCCTGTTTAATATGTTTCGGTCCACAGACTACATATGCTTTGACACAAACATTCTCATTAGTTGTGCGTAACGGCTGCGAGCAAGTCAGCCCTGCAGGCTGATGACATCGGACCAGACACCAGAAGGATGATATATCATGCAACAGAAGATTGTGCAACACGCACACTACAAACACAAGGACTCAACATGGAGTCTGGAGTCATCAGCAGCAAGCAACAGAATGGTTTTAATCTGTTCCGTTCGGTGACCCACCTTACAAGATGTTTCAGCCCTGTTTTCCAGCTCCAGCTCTTCAGAGTGCAGCTCACAGTAAAATTTCCCTGAGGGGATATCACAGATAGAAACACAAAAAGGAGTTGAAAAGTCAGAATGTGAATGTTGACATGCTCAAGAGGAGAAACCATGCTGTTTTCTTAAATAATTAATCTCCTTTCGGTCTAAATGGAAACCCCTTTAAAAAATTAATTACACAAAATTAATTTAAATAATATTAAGTACACAAATAAATAAATAAACGGTGCTTCACTTATTGTAGCAAAACCCTATCCTGGCTTTAAGAGAACACGTTATACCACAGGTGCGATAGCTGGTTAAACCAGAAATACAAGTGCTTTATACTCAACAATACAGCATCAAGTGCTTCAATCGAGGACTGCTAGATTACCAAACAAGAGGCTGCTAAAAAAAGATAACAAAAGACCAAATATTACACCCAGCATGGACAGATACTTGGGAAACTCTGTCTTACAGAGAGTAAGTACTCACCTGTAGTCTGGTCAAAAGTGTATCCTCCCAGTCTGAGTGTGATGGCGCACTGATGGCAGGTGAAGCAGCTTCGATGGAAGAACTTGCCCTCAGCACTGATGCGCTCCAGCACATAGACCCTCTGACCACAGAAGTAACACTCCTCACTGTTTGTCATTAACACACCAGTACCAGGTTCAGGCTCAGGCTCAGGAGCAGGAGCAGGAGCAGGATCAGGTGTAGGACCGAGCTCAGGGGACGCAGGAAGCACCACCGTCTGAGGGAAAAGGTCAAGGTTAAATTCAGTGAAGCAACATTGGCAAAAAAAGAGAAGAGCAGAATTGATACAGAAAGCTTCTAAAGTAGAATTTCATTACTTAAACACAACTTACACTGTCCTCATCTCCCATCCTTGTCTCTCTTTCTTGTTTCTCAGCTGCCAGCTTTTCCTGCACAGAAAATAAGAAAAACTATTGACTCTCATATGACCTGATTATGCGGATTATGTGTAGAACATTCAAAAAAACATTCAAACCATATTAATGACTAACTTGAAAACCCGTCCCTTGAAATAACATCTAACAATTTGGCCCCGAACAGAGAAATAACAAAAAAAACAAAAAAAGATGTGAGTCACAGACCGCACAACAACACAGACCAAAGGCCCAGACGTGAACTCCAGCCAACAAGCCAGAGTGTTTGAAAATATCTTTATCTAACATTTCTGGGTGCTGTATAAACAGTGAACTGTAGTCACAGTGGGCGTACCTTGCGCCTTTGCAGAGAGTTGTGCTTCAGCTTGTTCAGGAAAAACACAGCTGACCGTGTCTTGGAGAGAGTCAGAGGCTTGGACGATGGCAGGATGCCTACAGGGTCTGTAGCCAGCAGAAAATGAAAGAAAGATAAATGTCAGAGAGGGACACACACCAAATTCACTTTATCTTACTATTACACTAGGCTATAATCCTAAAAACACCAGACCGTTGTTATTGGCCTACTTGCAGCTTTGCATACAGCTGCTAAAAATATTCTGATCGTACCTTTTTGAATATCTTCAAAGTATATCTTTTTTATGTCGGATACTCTGTCAGAAATATAAATTATCCCTCTTACTTGCATTTTCTGTAGCGTCACAGCAGCAGCAGCTGAATTTTACTTGTCAATCCACATAAAAACTCTTCAGCTCCACATCTGACTACCAGTCCCACTCTTTCATCATTCAGATAAGGTTACCGGAGAATGACAGCTCCCTCCTGCCTGCACATCAGTCAGCGGATCCCAAGCAGAGCAGCACAGCAGCACAGCAGCACAGACACAGAGAGCGTATATCACACCCACTTCGGCTCATTCAGAGCTCCAAACGCTGGGCTCACATTTACACTGCACAAACTCCTCATACTACAAATACCTCCACTACAAACAGCTGGGAGAAAATCCTCCTTCAGTGCAGGAATAGTAGATCCCCATCAAAAGACGCTAGTCCCATCAGACCCTGATAAGCCAGGTCCACCGTGAATGTTTGCTCTGTCTGCTGCTGGGCTGGCTTAGTGCAGGAGAGCAGCACGACCAGTAGAGGCTGGCTCTGAGCACATCACTAGCCACTTAAGCCAAATGAATTCTGGGTAACATGCTCTTAAAGAGACAGCAGCGATTTGATCACTTCTCAGCATCTCAACACATTTCAGTGGGAGGACATCTGACCCTTTTAAGGTGATGCTAATGCTGTTAAATGCTGCTAAAGCAACAGAGTTATGTAAGATTGATGCTGCTGTCACCAATAGCTATCTTCAGAAAATATCGAAACATAAATCGGATTCAAAATGACATAATTAATAAAAACATTAATTGTGGTATATTGCAAAGTGCTTTTTTGGCTTTTGCCTTGGTTGACATTCTTTTTACCCTTGTGAATAACACATACCCAAACTTTTACCTTTTGCTGGCACAGTGAAGGTATTTTGGACCTGGGTGAGGTAGAGGACCATGGACAGCTTGTCTATCTGACCGCTTTTGGCTAAATCACTGGCAGACATGACAGGTGGGATGCCCAGCTCCTTCTCCAAGATGCTGAAAGCCAGTTGGTTGTTGTGAACAGCACTGGACTCATCCAGCGAGGACATGTCACTGTGGAGAAATTAGAAAGCTGGTATTACTCTACAGTATTAATTATACTTTTTACAGCAAAGATGATCATTACATTATCTTTTGGTTACTGTTTGGTTAGCTATGGATTTGAATTAGGTAAAATGTGTTAAATGTAAATTTCTTTCAAAGAACTGGGTCAAATTAACACCATTAGAACCACTACATAATTATACAGCATCCTACAGTTTCACATTAGTGGTGTTGTCAGATGAAAACCAAGCTAATGCCAGGGGAGCAACTCACATGAGCTGAGGTCTGAAGTGGTGGATCAGAGCACACAGAGCCAATCCGGACCTCCAGGATTGGGTAAAATCTTTTACATTCACATTCTCATAACCCACGGTGTGTTTCTGGCACCATTTCAACAACTCTTCAGAACCACTGACTGAATCTGAGAAGACAAACAGACCAATTCAACCACAACCTGTTTGTGATTTCGCAGTCTGTCTTTGATATGTAAATATGGTGTGAGTGAATTGTTTTATGGCGTGTCAATGCCACAAAGCCACACAGTGCTTCCTGCTTAATTCAACACAGGTGAGTATAAAGTGAAAGAATAACTAGAGTAACCATGGCTGCACAATGAAGAACAGCTGACCTTGACGCATGTGAGCCATCTTGTTCCATTTCTTGCTCGATGGATTGGATTTGTCAACATCATATAGGTGCTGCACCTAAATGAAATGACAGGTAGATTAGTCAACACATTCAGAGATCACAGACTAAATTAACCTTTAACCAGCTCACTGAGTTCATCAAACAGGAACACATCAGGATTGGTAAATCATATAAAGATATGTTTTAATTCAATCAATACATTTTTGGTTATTTACTGTAAGCCATCCAATAATAATTATACTTTGCGTGGAAATCAAATCTACTACTGTCTAGGCCTAAAAATTATGAATATTAGCAGTTTTACATTGACAACAAATATATAAAACACCTGATTATGAAGAAAACAGCTATGGAGCAGTTTCACATTAAACTCAGGCCAATATCTGTTTTCTTAGTATTAGAACAGAATGTAAAGTCTATTCTGTTAACATTGCTATAAATTTACGAGACTGTGACTACTAGACTGTAATCTGCATCTTTGAATAACCTCCATAATGATTAAAGTGACTCTGATTCAAATCTGTGTTGAGTAAATAAAGAATAACAGTCCTGACCTGGTTGGTCTGGATGGAGGAGAGGTTGACTCTTGTGTACCGTGTTTTGGGGTCAATGCTATAACCAGCATAGTTTTTGCTGGTGTTTTCTGGTGTGGTCTGGGACAGGACCTGGTAGATACTTTCTCTGTTCATTTTTAAAGAAATGAAAGCAAAATGATTAAGAGCTAAGCACAGCCCCAAATCACTAAACACAGAGATGCATTGAAATGTAAAAGGAAAAGGAAACTGACACTAATACAGGAAAGATGTGATGACACAACTGGGTGAGTTTAGAGATCACTCGACCATACATATTTTTGACTTCACACTAGAGGAATAGAAACAGAGCAAAAATAATTCCTTTAACGTGTAAAATTTTTTTGTCTGGTATAAAATGTATCTGCAGGTACACCTTCTTATTTTAAACTATGAGAAAAAGGACCATAATTTATGTGGTTGGTTGAAAATAACCAGAGGTTCTCAACACTTTATTCTGTATTCTCCTCAGGCTTACCACATCAGATTTAGTCTAATCATATTCAAATACTTTCTAGTAAGTTTTCATTGTCTTGTAAATATCAAAAGCTCACAATTGGCACATTTCATGGACAAAACATGACTTCTGTCAAACACCAGAAGCCTCATTGTTTTATTCTTGTCACATCAAGGAATCATGCTCAAATATTTTCTTACATCTATGCAATCAAAACAACTATCCATCATACTAATTATCTCAGGATGGGAGGTGTTGCTGAGGAGGACATCCACAGGCATACTGATGAATTTTGGCACTTTATTTTTTCAACACTTTCAAGGTCATCCATTCATTTTCTAAACGTTTGAATCCTTAGTTCAGTTTAGTACGATACAAATATCGTGCTAATAGTAGAACCTATGGTTTTCACTGTGTGTCTGAGAAACAGAAGGTAACACGTTCCCTTTTTGAGAAGTGCACAAATTAGCAAAGTCAGTGGTGAGAAATATGGCAGGTAGTGAAGAAACAGGAAGTAGTTGCATCATGAACTCCAATGTGTTTTGCATGATATTGCTCATGATGTAAAAATGAAATGCTATTGTCTGTATTGTGTGCTGCGGCTCACCGCTCAGCCAGGACCTTGAGATGTTGGATCCCCATGCCCCAGCTCCTCACCATCCACGCTGTGTCAAAAGAAGCTAGAAACCCACGGGCAATACCTGTACCCAGAGGCCAGAAAGGCTGCAAAGAACAGAACATAAGAACTCATTGTAGCGCATTAAGATAATCGCACAATTGGTAAGTGGAGCAGACACATTTCATACAGTAAGTGATTATCACACAAGACACGTGTCACTTATTAAAACTTATGGGACAGAAAAAGGAAAAGCTGCCCAGCTTTTCAAACTCTACATAAGAGCTTATCACATTTCCAAACAGCCATCATGTTTATGTAAACAAGACTAAGAGTCCTCAGCCACGCTAGCGGCTGTGTGAGGCTGTAGTTAGACACAGTGGTGCTACATGCTGATGTTTAGCAAATATATTGTTTACCATGTTCACCATCTTAGTTTAGCATATTAGCATGCTAACATTTGCTAATTAAAGCACTAAAAGTACAGCTGAAGCTGATGGGAATGTCATTAGTTTTGCAGGTATTAGGTTATAAACCAAAGAATTGGACAAATTAAAATCTTGACCTAATGATAGTGCTTGTCAAAAACATGAATTTTACAATGTATCCTGAGTAGGACGTGAATGTCTGTTCCAAATTTAAAGGGACTCTATTAAAATGTTGTTAAGACATTTCATTTCAAACCACAAATGTGAATCTCATCGTGATACAAGAAAAGTCGGTGGATCAACACATTTATTACATCGTCAACTTTGACTGTATGTACAAATGTCTTTGCCAGTCTGTCCATAGTTATTGAGTATTTCAGTCTAGAACAAAGTGGTGGACAGATCATCACCATCTCTAGAACCACGCCGCTAGTGTGGCTAAAAATGTGAACTAGGGTAAATTTGCGCCAGATCACTTAAAATGTTGCCCCCTACCTCCACCAGGCAATCACCAACAAGACCCATCAACAATTTCTTCCCCCTCCTCTCCCTGACCAGAGAGGCATTCTCAGCACGGTGCATGCAGGTGAAGTCGAACATGGCCACGTCTGGCTTGCCGGCATGGTTCTGAGCAAACTGGAGGTCAGGCAGTTTGCCACCTGTGGAGAAGTAGGCAGCATCATGGGCATAGCAGCACAAAGCCTCATGATCCACGTTTGCAGGAGCCAGCAGCTCCTCTGCATCACTGTAGTCCTGTAGAGACAGTGAGAGGTGCGATCTGATGAGTCATGGCACCTTTTTCTGATTCTGAGTGACAAGTCTTATACTTGGTTTGCTGCAATAGCTACTAGGCCAGGCTGCAGAGAATAAAGAGATGATTGACAGTTTCTCTCTTCAGGAGCACCTGCAGTGTTGTTTTATCTATCTAGTTTGTTTCTTTTTCTTTACTGGCCACAGATACAGCTGGTGCCAATAAGAATCACACTTTTTCTTGGTAATGGATGTGTTGTTCTCACCTGTTTAATGACCCCCTTCTTCAGCAAGCTCTTCTTCTTGGCAGTCATGACAAAGTAGTGGGTGTCGTCTTTGTAGTAGACAATATTCTCCAAATCGATACCTGGAATGGAGAATGGAGAGAGAGCATGGTGGGCAAACAGAGAGAGAGAGAGAGAGACCAGTGTAGGAGAGTGGGAGAATCACGAAGGCTGACATCAAGAACATTTTATATTTGAGAGTGATATTTTCTCTATCATTAGCTTGTTTGCTTATGCTTTTCTACTGGTTTTACTTGAGGGTGGGGGAGAAGATGGAGAAACAGGGGGGTAAGAATGAAATAATAAGTCGTTCAACTGGGTGAGATCAGGGTTATAAAGGTGACACACAGTTCCTGTAAGGTTTGTTCAAAATCAAGCTGCAATAGGTACAGAGTAGGTCAGAGAGTAAGGGTGGATTTTACCACGGTTAACGCTGTCACAGGAAATTAACTGAGGATTGGAACACAGATTAACAGCCTTTCTGCTCTTTTCACACTTCACATTGAACATGACCTGACAGTGTGAACATTCATTTCATGCCTTCAGGGTTGTGTTCAGCAAGGCACAACAGAAGAGCAATAAAATGAAAATAAGCACTCATGTTCTTATTAGAAATGTTCTGGTTGAGTGACTCTACTTCATAATTCATGTTCTCACTTAGTGCAAGTCGTGGTATAAAATAAATTAATCTGAAGCAACGGATTCCTCTTTTCATGCTTCAATTTTTAAAACAGTTTGCAGAAATAGAGCAGACTGCTTCACCCCAAATCCAGATGTCATTCTTCCATCCAGCTGAAGATGACTGCAGATGTCATATGGATTCCTACCTGTCTCAGTGAGCAGCTCTTGGAAGAACTTCTGGTTGTAGATGCGGGCCACACCGCTGATCTCTGCTACTTGGGCCTCAGCAGCCGTGTGTCTGTTGGTGAAGTTGGCTGTGATGCCAATAGCCAGCTTGCCTCTCAGCTCCTTGTGCTTAAAACCTGATAGTTTGTGAAAGAAGAAAAGAGGAAACTGGGCTGATGAAAGCTCACTTATTGAATATGGCTGCCAATGGAAGCTTGCGTTTTATGACTATGTACAACACCCAGACCTTGCAAAATGTGGAATTGCAGTTGTTTGTGCCCACTATTTCAACAGTGTGAACTGAAATGATTCAAGTAGGCCTGTCACGATAACTACTTTTGTTGGAGGATATATTGTCCCAGAAATAATTGCAATAAACAATATTAAAGTCATTTTAAGACCATTTTATGCCATTGATATAATGGTAAGCATAATAATGAAAGTACACCCTTTCAATTAACTTAATAATAATAATAATTCTTAAAAATATTCAGACATTGGAATTGGAATGTGAAAAAAATATTAAAACATCCTAAATAAAAACATAAATAAAATCATACAACCAAAACAATAAATAAAATGGACTCTCTGGCTCTGTTAACAAAAATTGCACTTAAATAAATATTTGGCACAGAGGTAGGCTAAAGAGTCATTCATTCTTTACCAGGCAATATAGTAATGGTAGGGAAACCTTGCTGTTTATTCTGGCATCATGTTGGCAAAAATGATCAAGGTCATGTCCATATACGATAAGTCGATATCATAACAGGCGATAATTACATATTGTATGTATCGTACGGTAAGTCAAAAACGGAATTATTGTGACAGGCCTAGATTCAAGAGTACGTGGGTGTTTGTCTCACCATCAGGGACAAACCTGCCTCCTCCAGCAGAGATGAAGACATCAAACTCGAAGGTTGCAGCAGGATGAGACCCAGGGTGCAGCTTGGCCATCCAACCTGTCAGAAACACATCAAACTTTTATGTGCCATGTGCCTCAGCAGATTTCATAAAAACTGTATTGCTTTACATACTGCTGGTTCACAAATATTGCTGGTTCATAAAAACAACTGATGATGATATACTGAGCAAAACTAGTGGAAGGAGTGATTGCTTGTTGGGAAATGTAAATACCGTTTTCTCCTGAGGGCTCAATCAAGCCCTGAAACTCCACTCCGGTGTGCACCTCCACCCCGAGGAGAAGTGACACTTTCAATAGAACCAACTGGAGCTGACGGATGCCTGAAAACATCATTGGAAATGTGTTTGTGAGATAACCAAGATACTAAACAGTCAGTCATACAAACAGAAAGTTAAAGGGAGCTAGGGCAGCAACTAATGATTAATTTCATAAAAAAAAAAATTAGCAACAGATTAATCTATTAATTGTTAAGACTTTATAATGGCAGAAAATAGAGAAAAATGCCCATCATGATTTCCCAGAGCCCAATATGATGTCTTCAATATGCTTGTTTTGTCCGAATAACAGTCAGAGAACAGAGAAAAGCAATCTCACATTTGAGATGCCATTTTGGTTGATAATTGACTTTTTGATCAGTTCAAATGTTGTTGATTCTGGTAATGTCCAAAGTTAAAAAAAAGGATTTGTTTGCTCAAAGAAGTGTTCCACCATGATATTCTCAAAGATCCCAAGGTAGTCCCTCTAAGAGTAATTTTATAGAGATTTGGAGATTTGGGTGTGCTATGCTAGTAGCGCTTAAAGTGGCCTCGAGCTGCTAGCCTCAAGCAGAGATGAGGAGAACGGCTACAGAGGTCTGGAAAGCTCACTTCTTTCTAACTCCACACCCCCGTATTTTTCAAACTTGTAGTCTTCACTCCAAACCGATGCCGACTCAAGTGACATCACTTGAAGCAATTTATCAGACTTCATGCAGCTCCCTCTGGAGCCACAAAGGTTTTATACATCTTTTTTCACTCTGATGTTTAAAATCGGTGAAGTTCCCCTTCAAGTGCATCACAACTAGGTGGTTGAAACCTGAGCCTCTGTCATAAAACCTATGGATTCAAAAGGTATGGGAACTTTGTTCATAACATTGCTCTATCCTGCATTTATGCACACACTTTATATCCTGCACTTGCTTATTGCACTTCTGGTTAGACCTAAACTGCATTTCATTGCCTTGTACTTGTACATGTGTAATAATAAGACATTAAAGTTGAATCTAATCTAATCTTTATGAGATGGAGCAAATCACATATGCATCAAGGCTGCAAAAGCCCAGATTCATAAAGAGGTGCAGTCCTGTAATGGCCCTGTTAATGGAGGTTATTCAATCAGTTTCATATTCTCTTAAACTATCTACATGCCATATATTATCTCATACTGTAATAATTGACCCCCGGACACCAACATGTTGAAATTAAAACAAACTACAAGTTAAAAAATATGTAGTAGATACATTTTCTTTTGATTACTGAATCGATGAATCAGCTAATCATTTCAGCCCTAAAGAGAGCATTTCAAAACAACACCAGACCTGGTTCACAGTAAAGGACAGTCCATTAAGCACAGTCATTAGTCACTCACTGATGTGATCCAGAGACCCGGTGCAGAATTTGCCGTAGAACTTCTTGGCTCCGAGCCCGCGGAGGTCATAAATGCTGAAGGGCCACAGGTGGAGAACATTGTTCCTGGAGAAAGCCTCTCTCTTCTCCAACACCACCACCTGAGCCCCCAGCAGGGACAGTTCGATGGCCGTTCTCAGGCCACACGGCCCTGCACCCAACACAAGACACTAAGAGACAGGAGGTGGAAATTAGACAAACAGCCAGCATGGATGATATGATGCTGATCAAAGAATGAGGAAATCAGGTCAAACTAAATGCTTTCATGCCCTCATGCGGGGCAAAGTCCTTTTTTTAAACCTCAAGCCCAAACATTGTGTGTGTCACAGTAAAACAAATGATGCAGTACCGTCCATAAGCCAATCAGTATGATTTGGAAATTGCTGGAAAGGACCATTGACATATTTGGTCTAAACCTGATCAGCAGCAAATCCCACAAAATCTGCATGATAGACAGATGGAGGGACAATGACTTATCCATAGTCCCTTCTTAATTAACTATTACAATTGTATGGTGAAAAATTACAGTTTGAATAATTTGGGTTCAGCTAAAACCGCAACACGGATATTTTGTACCAATGTTTATATAAAATATTTATATTTTAAATCTTCTAATTATCTAATATTAGGGGTTTTCAGTGTTTCCCCCAAGAATTACCCCCCAAAACTAGCATTTAGATCATGGGATGACAAAAAGTCTTCACTTTACCTGTTCAGTGGTGGGTGAAATGATGTAGTACATTGTCATTTTGAAGAAATTAAGAATTTATTTACACAACTGAACAAAACACAAAAACAAAAAAGGACATTGAACTTAATTAAAAGCCAGTGTAGTGTGTGTCTAATCATCATGGAAATAAAAATTCACTGGCTGCCATTACCTTGTTTTTGGTGCAGGCTTTTCCTTGTTGGTAATCTGAGTGAGATGCCCTTTTGTCCAGTTTTGTCCACAAGGCTTTGGCCTTCCAGTAGTTCAGTCTTTCCTTTAACTTGCTGTAGAAGCTCCTGAAATCCTTTGGATTGATGTCCAGTTGCCTGCAGAGCTCAGCAAAGTGATGCTTCACATCCTTACAAGTCTGGGCTTGGACAAAGAAGTCAAATGTAGCATGTGAAGGGTTGACAGGGTCCTGGCTCGCCATAGTGGAGGATGATGGTTGACCCAGTCCTTTGGTCACTGGGTTTCTTGGTTAACTGTAAAAGAGGAGGTTATATCGTGGTTTTAGAACTTCCTACCTGGAAATAACTGGGCTGTGGAGATAGGATTACTGTAAATGATTAAAGGGTTACAGAGTCCTTGTTGCCTTTGTTGTTTGCATTTACAGAGGTGGTCCAGCCTAAGTCTCCTACCTTCTGTGCTAGAGGAAGTCTTCTCCTCATGTAATTTACAGTCAAGATATTTAAAGGCAGAGAACTTTTTTTGTCACCTGGTCGGCTGACTCATTACTTACTTCCTCAGTTGTTTTTTTGCGGCTAACCGTTTCTTTTCTTTATTTTACGACTGCTCTGCACTGAACAGCCCGCCCACAGCTGATGTGTCATTCTCACACACTGCCTCGGGATGTGTGCCATTAGTGTCAGTATGCAAGGGTACACAGTTTAATGGAAACATATGGCTAAAACACATAGTGAGAATGTAACTTTTCCCGTATGTTTGGACTGGGATAACTGTTCACTGTATCACCTCAATCAAATAAGAAAAAGTAAATGTTACCTAGGGTTGGATGATAGTTGAAATTAATATCAGATGTTACTGTTTTATTGTATTGTTAAAATATTGTATCACACTATGGCAAATGTATGCAGTTCAGTGTAATGAAACACCATGTATTATTTTAGACAAAGCTAAACACAAGTAGGGCTGCAACTGATGATTATTTTCATAGGTGAATCTGACAATTATTTTTTCCATTAATTAATTAATGGTTTGGTGTATAAAACATAAAAAAAAAAATTAAAAATGTCCATCATATGACGTCCTCATATGTCTGCTTTGTCCTAACAACAGTCCTAACAAAAGCCCAAATATATTCAATTTGCTATAATGTAAGACAAGAAAAAGCGGCAAATTCTCACATTAGAGAACCTGGAACCAACAATGAATTAATTACTAAAAATAGTTGCAGATTAATTTCCTGTCTGTTGACTAATCGTTGCAGCTCTAAACAGATAATTACAATTTGCCTGGAGTTATTAAGTTGGAACAACATCATTTTGTAAAACGACAGTGAAAGCTGATGAATAAATTATTGCCCAGCCCTGCAGTAATGTTGATAGTACAATAGCTTTCTAGACAATATCTAAAACTTTAGAAACAAATATAACATGATTGTACTCGAGTAGTTAGAAATTTGTGGCATATAATATGAGCTCACAACTCACAATCTATTTGTCAAAATTGACTTAAGGAGGGTTATTTTCAATAACTAGTGGCTCCACAGGCAACAGCTAATCTTTTACGTCAATATCATACTCAAACAATAAAGGCTCTGTTTAAAGCACTGTTCCTACAATACATATATAGCACCTTTTTTGTTGCAGTAACAGCAAGTTGTGGTTGACATATCCTGTAACTAACATGCATGCATCACTTCCTGAAGATAACACACTCACAACCCCCCCTCTGCTACTAATTCTGCAGCCCCTGCCCTCCACCTGCGACGCAGAGTCTATAATTACAGTCACAGACCACTGCAGCATGTGTGCACGACTGTGCTTGTGTGTGAACCTGATGGGAACTGCATTTAAACTGCTTTGAAGACGAACATTACTCCCTCACATTTTTTTTTTTTACCACCGACTGTCTGTAGATATTAACAAACATGACAAGAAGATAAAAAAAAATGTCTCTGCCTTCCTGTTTATTGCATTACCGCCTTTATCTGTGTTGACAATCACTCAAACAAGTTACTACCTACAATAAATCTAAAGGCAAACAATTCTGGAGGTGTTTGCTAAGTCTCCACGGAGACCCAAATGATACTGGCCTAACACAGAGGCTTCAACATGGACACATAGCTCAGGTGAACGTAGTCCAGACATTTAAAACTTTTGATTTTTGAAGGATAATTATATTAAAAATCATTAAACTCCCACTTTCATCCCGTCTTCGGTTTCCTTATTCATTAATTGCAGTCTAGACACTACAATAGCAAACAAATAAGCCTCCTGCCATGTACAGTGTAGTGTGACCTTTGGTCTGAAATTATTAATCAAAATTGCCTCACGGTCTCCAAATGGCACCAGTGTCTCTACCAGAGATAAAAATGTTTACCAAGAATAAAATGGCCTGTGATGACAAGACAAACTGTCAAGAATAAAAATAACTCAAGAGGATCATCTTGAAACTTTTATCTAATTCCCAAAGAGGCTGCTGTATTTATACTCTGTGCTATATTTTCTGTTTTAACTATCTTGAAAGATGTACAGCAGCATTAAAACAAACATAAAAGCACAAACTAGATCCCTTGTTAAAAATCAACTTCTGTGACACTGCTAAATATAGTTTGCAGATAGTCATGCTGAATGAGGTGTCTTCTGTGGCAAAGGTAGAGACAGACAGATAGACAGTCTCACACACACACACACACACACAGACACATACACATACACAGTCATCAACATCTGACTTGTGTTAAGCAATTCTAAGAATGAGACAAGTTTTAGCAGGAATACTGTGGACAAGAACAGACAGAAGCAACCAGGATTTAAAAGGTGAATTGACCTGATTTTCCTCAGGGCCAGTGGATTGGATTAGATTGACCCACCTTATTACATGTGTAAGCTCTGCCAGTGTGTCTGGCAACGCTGTGTGTATCAAGATGTTGGATCAAACACTGATCTCCAGCCTGGCAGGTTTTGGAGAGGGACGCAGAGAGAAAAAAAACATAATGGAGAATGAGAGGGAGAGAGAGGGGAGAGGAAAGAAAAGAAAGAGATGTCATTTTCTGAACTTATCTGGCTCCAACAGACATCCGCGGCGGTTTGTACTGAGACATTAAAATATACCCTTATAAATGTTAAGTGTTCACAACGATAGGAAGCTGATAAATGAACAGGAAGGTGTGGCACTGAATGTGATCTGCCGTGCCAAAGCAAGCTGCAGTCACAACATGTTCCAAGTGCTAGCAGCCAGATTTTAAAAGAACACTGAAATGCTATGAGAGCTGAAATATGTGGACACAGAAAATATGGTTTACACAGAGCTATGTTACACCAACAAATCCATTCATTCATGTATTTTAAAGTGGAAGTGAACTACAAAAGATACACTAAATGTCACCAGAGAGCAGCAGCAGCAGCACTAGGCTACAAAACCCACCGACAAACTTTTAAACTTACAAGGTAACTCGCAAAATAACAATGAACACAATATACAAAATATGTCCTTCCAAGTCAAATATGAACAGTGTTGAATCACACAATGCGTCCTGAAGTTACATTACCAGGTTTGTAGTCGTGCAGGAAGCCGGTATCCGTGAAACTGTATCCTGGGTGCCGTTCCCATGTTTTGTTTTGTCTTTGTTTACAGGTAAACAGTGCGCGTAAGCTCACCTGCACCTCGCGCTCGTACTGCACGAGTGGAGGCTCTTCCGGGACGTTCTGGTAAAGCTACAGGCACAGCGCACGTGACGAGGGTGGGGTAGGTGTTTAATCTGATATGGCTATCCTGGGGGCATCGTGTGTGAATCACTGAGAAATATGAATTTTATCTCTCACATAAAACAATAAGGTGAGGATTTGCTGTAAATCTTTGGTCTATTGGTCAGTCAAAACAAGATATTCGGAGACATCACTTTGGCAAACTATGACATTTTTCACTGTTTTCGGACGTTTTATAGACTAAATGATGAATTGATTAATTGAAAAAAATATCAATAGATTAACTGACAATGAATTTAACTGTTAGTTGCAGCCTTAATAATAATCTTAAAATCAATTTATGAATTAACTGTTGTAAAACTCTAATAACAGAAATTCAGGGTTTGAGGGGGTTAATGCTGCGTAAAAAGTACCATCAACACCAATCACAGATAAAGAGCATCTGAAAATCTAGTGTTTTACAGCTGGGGTCTCTGAGACCACAAACAGAACTAATCTGGAACATGGCATTTGTACTTTACCTGGGTATTTCCATTTTATGCTACTTTATACTTCCAATACATTTCAGATGCAAATGTCGTACTTTTTACTGCACTACATTTATGTGACAGCTATATTTACTAGTTACTCTGCAAAACATTTCATCAGATTAAATAATAATAGAATAAACTACCCAAAAGTATACAAAGTGGTTCAAATTCGCTCCACCTCGACCATTTACAACATTAAAAATGCTGTTTACATGTTAATGCATCACTAATAATAATCAAATAATCTAATTTGATCTGGTTGTCCTACTATGTTTGTTCATATCACCTTCTGCTCAATGGTATTTTTTTTTTTTAAAAGCTTCTATTCCACTATAGTATTCCTACTTGGATCTAGTTATGCTGTGGTAATATTCAAGGCTACCTTCCACAAGTTATAATAAGATTATTGTGGTTTTAGTTCACAATATTCATGATATTGTACCTGTATGTGGGAAACATCTGCTAAAGATTCATACCCTCACTGAGGCAACTGCCAAAACTACATAATGAAAGTAAAAAGACGGTTTATTATAGGCTATAACCTTTGTTCACAGTTGTAGTGACTCACTTCAACTACAAACTCAGTGAGTTCTTTCTCATTATAGAAACTGAATTCATTCAGTTGATGAACAAGATAGGACACAGCAGGCAATATACACATTTTATTCAAATGTACTTTCAAATTTGAACAATATTCAGTAGGATTTAACAAAGAGCTATTTATCTGAAAATTCCCATTGAATACAGTAGAAAAGAGTATATATATGAATTTCACAGATTAAAAAAAAATATCTGCATAGCCAGAAAAAAGACCCACAGAACCCCACAGGAAACGTCCTTGGCTTGTAAGCGAGGCTGCATACAGACAATATGACCTTTTTTGAGCACTTTTTCCCATATTTTTGCTGATCAGCATTCAGTGACACGGGTCGGGAAAAGAAGGGGACGGTGCCAGACAACCTGACTACACCCATGCAGATAAGTGTGGCATAACCCATGTCCACAGGACACAGTAGACGCTACACAGCTATCGAACTCCTTCCATTCATGGCAGTCACATCATCCTCTATATGGGGTTCTTTAATCCTAATCAGTAGTGCTTTATGAAATCCAAGCTGGAGAGGTCAATCAAACCATTGACCAATCCTGGAGGTACAGATGATGGCAGCACACACACCATGTTGGCCAGGTGTGCTCAGAAAAACAGTTTAACGAAAATGACACTTGATTGCCTGCTCATTTACCAGCCTCTGAAGCAGCACCAAAATGATTCGAAGATTATCACGATGTAAACATTTGTGGTTTTGATTGTATTATGGGAAGGAGTAATGCTGGTAGATGATCAGTATCTGACAAGACAGAACTGTTTTTCTCCAAAAACAGGTTAGTCAGGGGATGCGGAGCAGTTCTGCTCACCAATTCAGTCAGTCAGTCATATTGAAAATGTACAACCAGGATAAGTTTCAAAGAAATACGTGCACAAAAAGTAAAAGTGTTCTATAATATATATATTCATATCATTATTATCAGATGTTATTTAACCCATAAATGTACCATAAACACTTTAAAGTTTGAATGATGATGCAAAAAGCAAAATAAACAATTGGGTTATTTTAAAAGGAATAAATTATAAAGATGATATATACAAACAATATTAGCAATAAGGATATTTACAATTAAGTTTCAAGATGCCAATTTATTTGCTATACATGCTGTTTATGGGAAGGCTTTCTGGTCTGCAACCTACAGGCTGGAGGAAGGCATAACCATACTCAGCACACTATCACTCTGTTGCTCATTTATCATCTTCACTGAGAACAGAAACACAATATCTCCAGTGTACGATCGTGCTCGAAGATGCACTATTTAGGGAAATACTGATTAAAAATTAAAAATCTTCATATTAATGAAGGTCAGAACTGAAAGGAGACATGAAAGAAGATTCACCTGATTTTAATTTGAATGCTTGAAAACAAATCAGCACCTTGAAACCATGCTGGTGAGAGCTGGTTGGTACTGTACACAGGTGCAGGATCTCAAAACAGTGGATTATCCTTCAAGAAGAAGAACAGCAGAACCTCTGCTTACACAACTCAAACTTCATTGTAAGAAAAGTTCAGAGTATTAAAATACACTTTTACACAGTGGAGTACAAAAGAGATTTTCATTGGCACAAAACTCCTTGCAGCAGAATTCTAGTCTTCTCCATCCTGAGATGACCATTGGTGATCAGTAGCCATTGTTTGTAAGAAAAGTCACAATTAGAAAATAGAGAGACAGACTCTGCCTCTTCTCTTCTTTGTGTTGAGCTGTATGTTGGTCACAGCAATAAACCAATTTGTCCAGCTGGTGAGTGAGACTACACACTGATGGGAATCAAGGGTGTCAGTCTCATACAAAATCTCACAGCAGTTGGGAAACTAGCCTCAATGATGCACAGGGGAAGCATGGTTTTAAGATAATATCTTTCACCTAAAAATATTCCAGTTGATCCAGGTCTAATAATAAAATTTTAAAAAAAATTTAAAACCCAAATAGTTGCTTCTCAAGTGGCAAAATGGAAGACAGACTGAGCATGTGTGTATCCCAAAGACAATGTAGTAAAAATAGACATCCTGAAGTGGTGCTTCCAGCAGGACTATACTTGTATCCAATGTTCATTCTCTGGACTCCCATGTTTGACCCATGCAGTCTTTTATGTCATAGTCTGGTGTCACTTGCAGCGTTGAAGCTGGCAAACTGCAAGATCAGTCAGGTGAAATAACACAGGGAGAGTGCTTGGGGAATGTATGTATATAATTAGGGTGCCTTACAAACACAATTAAGGTAGAAAAACCTGCTTGGCTGTGTAGAGTGTCGATTTGACTGACAAACAAAATAAAGTACTGTATGATAAACTCAAAATAATACCACAGTTTTTTAGTCCCTCAGAGCTGACACATTGGAGAGCATGACAATGACTTTGGAAAGAGGCAGGAACTGAAGGTTGCTGATTGTTTGATGTCTCACTGACACTCCACGATGTCAGAGAGTTACTGATTGTACCCAAATGTAGTCGGCTTTCTGCCCCGTTATACTGTACATACATACCCTCACACATAATTGTGCATGCACTCTGAAGTAGTTGTACATGCTCAGTTTTGTACATGCATGACGCATGCACATTTCCACGCTTAGCCCAGTTACAGGTTCTCTCCCGGCTGGTACTGAGGCTCTGTGGAGGTGAAGTAATCCTCCAGGAAGCCCTGCAGGTACTCAAAGGTGGGCCTCTCCTCGGGCTCTTTTCTCCAGCAGGTCAGCATCAGGTCATGCAGAGATTCAGGGCACTCTGCTGGGCACGGCATCCTGTAACCACGCTCCACTTGGTCTAACACCTCCCGGTTCACCATACCTGGGATAGCAGAGACTTGATGTTAGTAACGCATAATCCCAATTTGAATCAAATGATTACTTATGATTAAATATACTCTCGGTCATAAATCTTTATGCTGTTGGACTGGTGGAGCATGACATCAGTACATGAGTCTAGGTGATAAAAGCACTATGTGCTGTACCTAAAATACACAGGACGGTGTAGTCCCTCATTCGTCCAGGAGTGTTCTATCGTAGAAAAGGTTTCAGTCGTAGTCATCTGGACACTGTTTTCAGAATCAAGACGCTTCGGCTCCCATCCGGAAGTCATTCTCAATTGTGATTCTGAAAACAGTGTCCAGATGACTACGACTGAAACCTTTTCTATGATAACTAAAATACACAGGTTAATCTCTCGGACTGAAAAATGGCCTAAATAAAATGATCCTTGCCTGGATAGGGCACTCTGCCTTTGGTGGCCAGTTCAGTCAGCAGGACCCCAAATGACCAGACGTCAGATTTAATGGTGAAGCGGCCGTACAGAGCAGCCTCAGGAGCCGTCCACTTGATGGGAAACTTGGCTCCTGCAAGAGGACAGGTTTATCAGCAAGTTAAAAAATGTGATCATTGTAGCACAGACTGGAACAAAAGCACATAAAGTTTCCTGGAGTCTAACACCTTATAACCACAGGTGCTACATCAGTAGTTCCCAACTTGGGTGTTATGATCCAAGTCTGAGGGGTGATAAGATGATTAAAGGGATGAGAAGGAAAAAAAATATTTACCTCTGTTACATAAAATTATGTTTATGTTTTTCAAAATTTTGTCTTTGAAATACTGGATACTTTCACATCTTCAGACCTATGAAAATTCTTCAAATCTGAAAAATCACTTTTTGGTGGAACTGCTCACAACTCACATACACGCCACCATAACAGTGTAAAAAAAACAAATGCTAAAAGCTAACAACACCCTCCTGTGGTCTTACCTTGCCTGGCAGTATATTCATTATCCTCAATGAGGCGAGCCAGACCAAAATCAGCCACTTTGCAAACCAGGTTGTCTCCCACCAGGATGTTAGCAGCTCTGAGGTCTCTGTGTACATAGTTCATCCTCTCCACATAAGCCATCCCTGAAGCAATCTGATTAAGAGACAAAGCTTTGTGATTGTCTACACTGGAGGAAAACATCAGAGATCCGATTTTGAACGGATTTAAGTGATGCGGCAGAAAATTATTTGTGCTGACCTGTGAGGCCATGTCCACCAGTTGGGGAAGTCGGAGCATCTTACCCATGTCCCCTTTCAGGAAATCCAATAAGCTACCTGTTAGCAGGGACATAAACTGCAGGTTAGTATAACACTGTATCTGTTACAAAACTGTAGCTGTTGAGGTCATATTGGGACATTTCAGCTTTTATCTAGTGTTTATTTCCTGATGTGCTACCACATCACATCCTCTATTCTTCTAGTTTTGTACATACATAATGAAGTGTGTTTAATAAAATAAGGTTTTGAGAAAATATAACATTTTTAAAATATATTTGTTTTTTCAGGCAGCAAACACATCATAGCTTGGTTTTGAATGGCTCCCGTCATAAACAAATCCTTACAGTCATGCAGGTTTTCAGCATTTCACCTGTAAGCCTCCATTCAGTTGGCACATTTACTCAAATACCAATTTAACTAGGCTACAATTATTTGAAAAAACATAATGAAGAACCATATTTGTTGCCGGAGTTCTACTGTAAAAATGTTTATATGTGAAAGCATGATAAGTCGATCATGTTGACCTTGTCCCATGTACTCCGTCACGATGTAGATCGGTTCCTCAGACACCACAGCATAGAGTTGAACCAGCTTTTCATGTCTCAGTTTCTTCATGACCTGAGCTTCCTGGAGGAAGGCTTCAGGGGACATAGTGCCGGGCTTCAGAGTCTTTATTGCCACCCGAGTTGTGCCGTTCCATGTTCCTGATAAAAGATTTTTAAAAAGACTGAGTCATATCAGTATTGATTGTTACAACTCAGTCAATTATCAGCTTCTAACACAGAGTCACGTGAAACCAAATTAACAACACTGCTACAGACAGAACAATGCCTATACCAGTGATTTCCAGCCAGTGGTACCTGTATTTCTGGCTATTACAGTCTTACTAAGAACACCTCAACACCACGTGTTGCAATTAGAGTGTGTGAAAACTATTAAGAAGCGAGCAGAGAAGTTTAAACAGTTAGCTTAACGGTTGAAATAGATAGAAATAATAGATGAATGGTTAAAATAGTTAGCTAAAAGTGATATTAATGGGTAAATTAGACAGCTAAAAGTAATGATTAAATTGCTAAAAGCAAATGGTTGAAATATTTGGCTTGAAATGGCTACTTGAAGTGTGCCTTGAAACATCCTTTTTTAATCTTCTTCAACCAGTGTCTCAACAGAAAGACAGCAGAAGCACTTTCTATTGTCAATATTTTTGGGATTGGAGATACAGGGTTTGTTCAAGAAATAGACCAAAGCATGGCTTACCCATCCAGACCTCTCCAAAGCAGCCCTGTCCAAGCTTGAGGTCAAGACGGAGGGACTCTCTTGGGATCTCCCAGGCATCCTTGGCTAAGCCCTGAGTCTGAGGCTTCAGTACGGGACAAATGTCTGTTAGACTGTGACACAGCCCATCAGCATGCTCTGGGGGACACATGAAATACAGGGAAAGTGGTCACGCTTCCTTCCTTCCTGAGTGTACAAGAAACCGAGGGAGTGCCTGACTTAATAAACAAATATGACAATATGAGAAAATAAGAGTGTTCTTACACTCTTAAAAGAAAACAGAAGCACTGCATTCGTAGTGAACTCACTGCGATAGTGATTGACAAGCTGCTGCAGGTTGCTGAACTGTGTACGTGATGTAATGTAGAAGCCTCCGCTGTCCAGCTTCCTGATCTTGTAGTGCTTCACGTTCAGCCCTTTGGTGTTGTCATAGTCCAATACAGACAGACAGTAGGCACCTGAAAAGAAGAAGAGCAAATATGATAAAGCATGATGTGGCTCACAAAAATATAAGACAAACTTTGACAATGTGCTCATTGCGCCACCAGAGGGCAGCATCAGTGAGGTGAAAAAACAGTCACAGAGCGGCCCAAGGCGATGCCTCCCCCTTCTCTCAATGTTTGAACTGGGTGATATGGCCCGTGGTTATACAGTCCTCAGCCTCAGCTCCACACTGACCTAATTCTGTCGGACTCACCCACCCAGTACCTCTCCACTGCTCCTGCTCACTCATCTACTCACTTTCCCTCCCACCTTGTCCCTTTTCTTATTCTATGCAGAGCTTACATACATATCCAATAACAGGAAACAACAGGAATCCTGTAATGTACATGTGTACACAAGTCACACACACACACACACACAGCCAGCTGAACCCGTAGGGACTGCAGTGTTGCTGCAGCAGTCGCAGCAGCAGCTGCCTATCAGAACTATCTCCAGAGGCATCACATCCAGTCTTTTCCCATCTGCCTGCTTCGTCTCTCGTCTGTACCCACACTGCCACATGACCGGCACAGCGCAGCGGGGAACACAGTGAACAGCAGGGTGTCATGTCTTACTGCTAGACAGAGTTTGCTTTCTTCTTCTTGGTGCATTTTAGTAAGACGTGTCATAGAATTCAAACTGAGCTTCATGTTGAGATCTGAACATTTTACAAGTTCATAAAAAGAGAACACGAAGAAGCCTACAAAAACACTACTACATTTGAAAGAAAATCACCGGTAATAAATGGGATAAAAATAAAGTTGCAGCAAGTATGTTTTTCATAAATTTCAATGAGAAAATGCTGTCTGGGTAGGATTGTTGATCAGTACCATAGACTGAATAATTAGGTCTATTTCCCCAGGTCCTGAGAGTTCTCACCTTTACAAACTTACTTTCCCATACACTGTGTAAAAGAAAACTCCACTCTCCATTGGCACTTCTAGAAACCCCTGGGCTGTTGTTAGAGGATGCCAGAACACTCCTTGGAGCCCCTTTTAGCATAGTTCTACTGTTTAATAGGGCTGGGTATCGTTTGAATTTTTTGTACAGGTGCAATACGATATCTGAGTTTCAGCACAATATCAACATGATACTATTGAAAATCAGAATTAGAATCAGAAACACTTACTGTCCATCGCCATTCAATGGAAATTTTTCTTTTTGGGGAATATTAACACGTTTTTTTTTGTTTAATTTTCAAGCATTTGGAGCAAACGTTCGATATTTGACAGTTTTTGATACTTGATGCAAAGAACACATTTTGGTCGAGACACGAGACATACTGAGGTTTGATACCCAGAGAGGCAGAGTTAATTACTTTTTTCCTAAGCTCCACATGCTTACCTTTGGTGGTCTCACTCTCTCGCACCAGGAAAGTCCCTCTCCTGTTCTCTAAACTTAGCAGCAGCCTCTCAGAGTCGCGGCGAGTGATTTTGCCAAAGTACCACCTGGTGAGGTCCAGAGAAAAAACATGGGACACACGGGAGCAGGTTGGTGAGGGGAAGAAGATGTGTGTGGGTGGAAGAGAAGGAATGACGAAGCGAGGGTGAATTGCTGCTCATGGTTTCAGAAAGATCAGTAAAGCTCTGTTTTTGCATTCCAGATGCAATGCATACTAATGCCTACAGTATAACATCTGCTTACCTAGACTCTAGAGTCAGTCTGAGATGACTGGAGGGGCAGGAGGCAATAGTGAGAAATGGAGATGTTATCGAAAGTTAGTTTGTGTGGCTTGATTGTAGAAGCAAGAAGGTTAGCGTGTAAAGACCAGCAGTGCATGTTCCCCAGGAGCAGAAAATATACTACAGTCATTTAAAGGAATACTTCCTCATTTTGGGAAAAATGCTTATTTGCTTTCTTGCCGAGACTTAGATGAGAAGATTGACACCGCTGTCATGTCTGTTCGGAAAATATGACGCTTCAGCCAGCAGTTGGTTAGCTTAGCTTAGCATGACTGGAAAAAAGACTGGAAACAGAGGGCACTGTCCAAAAAAATCTGCCTTCCAGTGGATTACGAGGGGTTATGTGTGGAATTATTTCTCAGCCAGTTGCAGTGACTTCCAGGAGTCTTGTCTTCACCGTGAGGTTGCCAGGCAACCCGCTGAGACTCCAGGAATCACTGTGCCGTCCAAGAAATAGTCCCACACATAACGCCCCCTTAAAACCACAAATTGTCATTTCACACTTCGGTTTTTGCATGGATTTAACAAATGAGATATAGCGTGCCAATGAGTTAGCTTTAGAGGTTAAGGAAGGTGGAGGCCAGGCTAGCCGTTTCTCCCCGTTTCCAGCCTCTATGATAAGCTAACTGGCTGCTGGCTGTAACTGCATATTGATCTTCTCATCTAACGCTCTGCAAGAAAGCAAATAAGCGTCAAACTATTAATTTGAGTGCCCATTTCAAATCCACATTGAGATAAAAATCAAGAAAATTCTTAAGAATCCAACATTTGAGTGTTAATACTTTCATATGCTTGTTGAAAGACAGATACATGAGACAGAGCAAGAAAAAAAAAAAAGGTTTACTCTTCTGCCTGGATGGAGTCGGATGGAGCCACATAATTGCTGGGGATATAACCGCTCTCTCCAGTGGTCAGGGAGCGCGCCAGCCACCAGTCCCCTTCTCTGCACAGATGAAACGATAACACACAGCTTCACCAAGGCTCATCACACATCCAAAACACAAGTAAAACAGTCTTTCTGACTTTAAGGGCTGGTGTTTATCAAGTGTCTCAGAGTATAAATAAATTCATGTTGATCATTTTACATTTTCTGTAGCCACTCAGAAGTTTTTTAGTTCCCACACTAATTGAGCTCTTGGCTCCTGGAGAAGCTTGATAAATGCAAGCCCGGGTATCTCTACTGTTAAAAACATATATTTGGAAGTTATGTAATTATAAACAAACATGCATTCATGTGGGTATGACAACAGGGAGGGATGGTGCTTGTATGCTACACTTTATCAGGGAGTGAGCTACTGTAGCTTTGCAGCACTAGGTTCACTTAGAGATTCTAAAGTAAAATTATAGTTTACATTAATTGCCTCCAGTTAACCTGAATTGATTACAGTGCTGCAAGGCTTTGCACCAACTTCCCTTGACTACTGTACTGAGGGTTCATGGGGCATGGGCAGAGTTATGTGGTTTGTGCCTCGCTAGTGAAGTGATATTACAGTGCAAAAGTACTGTATATGCTTCAGGTGATACAAACACACAGGCAGACAAACAACACATTCAAATACAATTCCAGAGAAGCTTCACAAACCTGCAGTTCACCTTCCTCCTATAAAAAATGTGATGGTTTGTGATGGAGAAATGGAAAAGAAAGATGAAAGGGAAATGGTGGAAAAGAAAGGGGTTAAAGCAATACAGAGAGCCACGTTATGAGCAGTGGAAGAACAGCAGAGTAAACAGAACAGACTCATAACACGGCCAATATATGCTAAAACTATAAATTATATAACTTGGAGATGAGGGAGGTGCAATAATGAGACAAAAGGGGGTTTAAGAGAAAAACAGGCATTACAAAAGTCTATCAGGTCACTGTACATGGCTATATTATTTAACTAGACCAATCAGAAAGCTAAGATGAGCCTGACTGACACCTAATTTGACTGTGATAACCCGTTAACTAATCTTAGAGATGGTTAATGGATTCTTGGTGTACTTGACCCAATAATGATCCAGGTCTTTGGCTTAAGGGGCCAGATGCAGCAATAATCCACTATTGTCCTCAGTTCCTGCCTTCTAGGTCAGCAGTTTGTTAGTGGGCAAGCAGCACTGGGGGTGCAGCACTACAGTATATGGTTCACTGCTCCTCTATTGATTCATAGAGCAAGCCCCTATTTTGGAAACATGCAGGACCCCCCTTAAACAGGTTAGATTTGTACTGAGTAACTAGGTCTCGCACTGCATCTACTTGTCAGGAGTCAGCAAAATAGCCATGTCCTTTACTGAGGTGGACTGAGCAGAGAGATGCAATCAGTCTTTTGTGAATGAAACAAAAATTGTGCAGAAACGTGTCAGTCGACACAAAAATCCAGCTCTACTGAGGGAAGCCTGTTCCTATGGTTACAGGAGGTTTCAGAGAGATGACAAGTGACATGCATTTCGAGGCGCAAAGCAGCCAGTCAGACAACTGAGCAATAACTCAGACAATCTGTGGACTTGTCTATGTGCAGTTGTTCATCATTCACACAGTGTATGTGTATGAAAAAAGTGCTCTTGGACTATTCTTGAGTTTGAGTGTGTACATGTGTATGAGAGGTGTCAGAGATTGATAAAAAAAAAAAAAAAGGGCAGGTGATCGTTTTCTGTATTTTCCTTACGTGTTGTTGACTATCTGGAGGCGTTCACCCTTCCTGAAAGACAGATCTGAGGCCGTTCTAGACTCATAGTCATACAAAGCCACAAACGTCGTCACGCCTCCTATTAGGAGAGAAATCTGGTTATTAGCAAAGACATACTGTAATACTGCAAATAGGGCATACAGTTATGTTAAAACAACCTACACAACAAACCACAAAATCCAAAAACCAAGGTTTGAGCTGAGGTTCTCACCTGCTAGTGTGATTCTGTTAGGAGAGGTGACACTATTATTATCCACACCTCCAAACAGGGCCAGTTCTGCATTATTGGCCGTAGACGGATTGCCACTGAGACCTCCATCCATAGTAGGGCTACGATTGGGTGTTAAGGACTGTTGATTGGAGTTGAGGTGATGGCCACCAGCCCCTCCCCCAGAGCTGAGGTTGCCATCGAGGCTGCGGGTTCGCTGGCCTACATCCTTGGGCTTACTCTTGGATCCCCCCATGGCCAAGGCCTGTAGTGCATTCAAGGACAGAGAAAAAAAAAAGTCTGTGAGACAGCAGATAAAAAAAGAAACTTAATTCAAATTGCATTTCAGGGCACTGTAAAAGATAAATTACATAATAATTTTGCAGCAAATAGATCTGCTTTCTTCTGTCATTTTCTTAGAATACATTCTCTGGACTGCTACTAGGCCATGATGCTGAAACCAGAGATGGAATAGAGATCATGGCTCTAAACCCACAGAGACACAGTGTCATGTAGACCGCATGAATCAAAATTTCCCCACAGACGGTGGAGCAGCTGCCACTCCTCGGTTTCAACACAGACACGAGATCCACTTCACCCCACTGCCACCAGCAGAGCACATACACACAGAAGACATGTTGCACATGCCTGCATGCACATGTGACAGACACAGATGCACATAAAGAGACATGCAACAGCATTTAGATGTGTCCATTCAGATGTGTCACAGTCCTTCCTTTGGCCTTATTCTGATCTTTAAAGATGAGTCAGTTTTTTTATTTTATAAAGCTGGTTATCTCCCACCAAACCCTATTCACATCCACACCAATTTACTCATTAAGGGGGAACTAAAAAGTACTAGGCTCTTCATCTTTGTATAAGTGCTGAATCAACTAATTGATCAACAGAAGATGGATCACCAACAATTATGATAAATCAATTAATCATCTAAATAATTTGCAGCCACACTAGCAGGACTGCTAGGCTGTGCTAACAACAGCATGCTAACACGCTCACATGATAATATTAACATGCTGATGTTTAGCAGGTGTAATGTTTACCATTTTCACCATCTTAGTTTAGCATGTTAGCATGCTAAAATTAGCTAATTAGCACTAAAACACTAAGTACAGCTGAGGCTGATGGGAATGTCATTAGTTTCAGGTATTTGGTTATAAACCAATGTATTGGACATGTTGAATTTTTGACGGCGCTAGATGAAAAGTGAAGGGATCGCCAAAGTTGTTGGTGGTGGTGATGGACTGACCAAACACTGCCATCGCTAGAGTCATGACTCAAGCGTGGCTAAAAAAATGCCTAACAATCAATGGTTGGAATAAGATGTTAACACATTATCACCTTATAGAGTTGCTGTGTTGAACGTGTTAGCAAACATTTGCCAATTTACATATTCAGCAGACACAGAACAACACCATCATTCATTTGAAGGCATGTCTCTGGCCACCTCACAAATGTAAGTCGGACATTCATTCTCATGTTAGCTCTGTTTTGGTCTCCATCAAATCCTGCAAAAATATCTGTCTCTTTAGCTGCTAAATGCTCCACTATGTTCACCGGCTAGTTGAAAACTTTATCAGTGTGCCATTTGGTGCTGGGGAGGTAGCGAACAGTAGGTTTATCAGAGCTTGTTTGCTGAAAACAGTTGCCTGCTGCAATTGGAAACAATGCTAATGGGAGACATGAGAGTGAACCAAAACAGTAGTTGTGGGCCCGTAAAACAAACAAAAAAAAAAAAAGCCTGAAAGATGCTAAAATGCTCTGTAGCTAGGGGAAGTGCAGAATCAGGTGATAATTCTCTGTGGTTTCATCACTACAACTGACCCGTTCACATTACACATAGCTCATTTGATCCATTGTTAATATAAAATTATTGATTAGTGCAGCTTTAATGGTTAAAATAATACAACAGATTAATGAATAATGAATCATTTGTTGCAACTCTACTTTGCAGCCACTGATCCATTTATGTGCTCCACGCAGATCATAACACTTAACAGCACATTACTTGAACATAGCTTTTATTTTTTCATGTTGCTGACTGTTTAACAGTATCTGTGAAGTAGTTCCAGATAGACTAAATCAGTGATGGAATCAGTGTTGAACATCAGTGAGTTTTCAGTAATGGACAAAATTTGAGATACTCTACCAAGACCGAATGAGAATAGACCAAAGGTCAAGAGGGCAGTTTTAGATTGTTATAGCTTTCCTCCGTGTCTCTTCATTTCTGAAGCTTCCCCGCCTACTCAGGCTCATGAAGCAGCTCTAATAGCAGCTTAGTACAGGGAAATCATTACACTAAGCCAAGGATAATTTAGGGACTCAAGCCTGTGCTATCATGATAGACATAGCCATGGGGGATCCACTAGTACATGCTAATTTAAACACTAAAACATTAAGGTGGGGTGGCTTGGGAGCCCTTCTGATAAGCAAATGAGGGTCAGAGTACATATGGGTAGTGTCAGGCTACTCAGCCTTCTGCTGACATCCTCTGCCTGACTGTTGCTATTTAGGAGGCCGTGTATCTGTTGGATCTAACACTGGAGTCAGTCAATGCATGAGCACACTCTCATTCACAAGCAAAGAGACTAATCCTAAACAAGGGAGAAGCTACAATACACAGGCTAGCAGTCAGAGCGATACAGTGACATATGGTGGAATGGCACAAAGGGGGCGGCTGTGGCTTAGTGGTAGAGCGGGTCGTCCACCAATCGGCGGTTCGACACCGGCTTCCCTCAGTCCACATGTCGAAATTGCTCCTGCACTGTACTCATTACCCCCAACAGAATGGTAATCTGATAGGAGAGTGGAAGCAGACGCAAAATAGATGACAAGGGCTTACTGGTGTGTTTTCAGTCAGTTTAAGAGATTCCTATGGATGTACAGTTTGTGCAAGTGCACAGAGCTAACGTGAACTCATCGAGAGCAGCAGTGATGCAGCTCAGAAATAAATATTAAAAGAAAGCAGCAGCAGGAGAAATGAAAAGAAGATAGGAGAGAGTAAGGCAACATAACATGGGGATTAATTTTTGGTTGGCATCATGAATGGGCGAGATGGGGGAGGAGGGCAAGGAAGTGAAGAGGGGTCGATGGGACAGTCGATATCTACCCCCCAGGGCATGTCTGCATGAAGAGGATTGTATCCCAGCAAGTGTAACACAAAGACACAACAGAGCAGACACAAAGCTGACGGGTAGCTGCTCTGTGTGATTTGTGTTCTCCACGAGCAGATTGGTGTCATGGTTAACAAGCCATCGGAGGCAAAGCACAACAGAGACGCAACCTCTCTCATCTCCAGTAGTAGGCTGTGTAAAAGCCTTCCCCGTTCCACACAGATGATGCTGTCACTTAAAGGATGTTGCCTGAGATAACGCAGATGGTGCTTAAATAACACATTATGTAGATAGACAATTGCTAAGTAATGGTGACTTATGCTGACATGCGGAATATGCTTGTAGGACAGCAGCTGTGCATGTAACAAAGCATCTGAACAAATGAAAAAGACCCATTTTAGCCACTTGCAAATTTCAAGGTTGAATAGAATTTGGCTCTTTTGGCCAACAGTGTGGTAATACTCGGACCCAGACTGCGAATCCAGACAAAGACACTGAAAACTCTCGGAAAGGGAAGACCGAACCAAGTAAACAGAAAACAGAGCATTAAGAAGTTTCTGGCCTTTCTTCACACTCAGTTTCCAACAAAGCCATCTTTTGTCAGCTCACAGCAGGCGGCATGAACAAGACACATTAGTGGCCTGTGGTTTTTGGGCTGCCAGATCCTAGCGTGTTTTAGCTCTAACAGCCAGCAGGAAATATGGAAATGAAGGAAGTCATGAAGCCAAACAATGTCATGTTTGGCAGGAATCATGTCTCTGTGTGTATCATCAGTAGCTAATGATAACGAGAGCCTGATTCTGGCCTAATATGGCTGAGGTACTGTAACAAGCACCTACTGTCTGATGAAAATCCCTCTGGCAAGGCGGGGGTGTGGCTGGCTGGGTGGGGGATTTGTTTAATTATGCATAAGATCTGGCAATGAATTCCAAATCCTTCAAGTCTCCTGGGCTTTTGGTAAATGGGAATAGTCTTTTAATATTGCTGCCGGGGTTGTTTCCCCCCTACAGAAGGCTGCATATCCCTGTTTTGCTTGCTTTTTCATTTCCTATGAAAAGAAAACAATTACAATCTCTGAATGGTGTCCTCTCATTGAAATAAGAGAAAGGATGTGGTGTCATTCATCCACTAACAAGCTTTACTGATGGAGTCTTTGTCAGGACAGGATCATGACACTGGTCCATTTCCCCAAACAACACAGGCTTTGTAATGAAGTCTACTGTGCTTTGGTTCATTTAAAAAAAATCTTTTCATCTTTTGGGAAGGATCAAATAGTCATGAACATCAAAATTGAACAAGCTTGCTTCAGATGTTCTGTATGCAGGCTTAATGAGAGATTTCCCACTTTGAAGCTGAAGAAAACTCAAAGCAATACTGAAAGAGACAGTGAAGCTCTGCTATATGAAGTGGCAAGTTAGGACTTGTATGTTGCAATGACAGCTACAGTAGACCCCTCACTTCTACCTCAGTGCTTGTTGCTAGTGGCCTGTGGTCTAATACATGTTCTGACAATCTACAGTACCTTCACTAAAAGACCAGAGTCTTTAATGCCTCAGGCGACAGGTTAAAGGTCACAATTAAGCTTTTGCTATCACGCTATAATTACAACAATGAAACTGTTGTACTGTATTAACACTTTGTGACATTGTAGGAATAACAAGTGTTCCTGCATAATGACAGTTCTTTCTTTTGTCCCTGTTCACAGATGCTGATGGATCACTGAGGGCAAGCGACATGGGATTAGTCTGAAGCCCTTTGCATTTTTTCTCCCGAAAGATGAAAAACCAACAGAAGAACGTGCACAAGAACGTACTGAGTTTAAAAGGAAAAAATGTTTCTTCTGTGTTGTTTAATAAATTGTTTACCTGTCAAAAATTGTGTGGATTTATTATTACTTTTTATTTTACTTGTATGCCTTATTGGCAATATAATTTTAAAAAAGGTTCGATCTCCCAAGTCAGTCTCTAACTGGGCTCTGAAAAGTTCCGACTTATGAAGCCAATCAGTGCTCGGAATGTAAAAAGGAGGACCAATCACGTTCCGCCTCTTTACTGTGTTGCCTCGCTGCTCTGTGACTGAGGATAAAGAAGCTGAAAAGATCACGAAAGTTTTGAAACCTCAGAATTTATGATTTTATCAGAGACATTGTAAATGATACTGATACACGTGCCAACTAATGAGGGTCATTTTATATCTTCTTTGAACTTGGCAAAAAGCAGATTTTTACCATTTGCTACTATGCTAGACAGCCACCTTGCTAAAGTTAGTAAGGTAAGTTAACTTGCTAATGCTAACTTTTGTTAGCAAAAATCAATGTTAGCTATTGTTTGCAACTTAAAGTTACTGTGACTAGTTTAGAGATTAAAGCAATGAAGACCAACATTTTAATATGCAGGAATCAAATAAAACTAAAATAAATAAATAATTATATAAATGAGTTTCTAGATGTTTAGTTGCTGAACATTTTAGTGACCTGAATGATCTACTAACTCTACCAATTGGGTTTGTGTCTGTTTATAAGTTGCGTACTTCAGCAGACAAACAGTACATTCCAGGCTCAGACACTGACAGCGATGACCTTAGTTTGACCACTGAAAAAATAGACCAAAGCTAGATATGATCCTGAATGTGGCCACTGTTCAGGGCATGTCCCGCACAGTATAAGAGAGACAAATTAACATTTAGTCTCCATAGACCGCCTCTGCAAGTCCTCAAGCGAGCTGAGTGAACAACAGGTGCCAGACAGAAGGGAGATATCATCCTGTTTTTATTGCATTTTGCATAAGCAGACATCAAACATTTTAAAATGTGTGTGTGTGTGTGTGTGTGTGTGTGTGTGTGTGTGTGTGTGTGTGTGTGTGTGTGTGTGTGTGTGTGTGTGTGTGCATGTTTGCTCTGTTCACGGGTGCTGGAGAGCATGAACAAAAGTCAATGGATGACCAAGCTGTACTCAATCAAAATCAGAATAGTGCAAACAAACACACTTGACCGATTACAACCTCCTCCCAAAGGGGTTTTCCATTTGACAGTGGTAGAGTAAAAATAAAGAATCACTGCATGTTGTGGAAACTTCTGATAAATCTCAGTCTTGTTGTTTTTTAAGCATTTGTCTCATTTGAGTGAAGAGGGAACAACTGATGTAGCTGAAGGCAAAGGAAGTACGTGTGTGTCTACAGGGAGAGTATACAAGTGTGTCTGTGCCTGTGTGTGCGAGTGCATGTGATCCTACTGTCAGCCTGGTGCATGTATTCCTTCATCTCGATGCTCTTTATGTAATTACTACAGGGGACAAGTGGGGAGGCTTTGGCTCCTGCGTCACCAGCCACCAATCGTAGCATAATCCAAGTCCTGCTTGTTCTGTCCAGATTATCAACATCTATTCCCTAATCTTATTCGCCAAACGCTGTGGTGACATTCCATCTGGGGTCTGCAAACAACACGAGTGCAGCAATGACAGGATAGACCAGTCGAACCACTACACTGCAGTTGCTAGCCCTCCAAGCACTTCTCTTTTCCTGTCTGAACAAATCCATCCGCTGTGGGAAAACAGCAAAATATTCAGAGTTTACAAGCTAGTCACACAGTTTGATAGTAAGTAACTTCACGTTTATTACGTACAACAGGTGGGCTTGTTCCTGGTTCTGGACAGACATTGGTTGTGTTTGAATGTCATTTTGTTTCTCTTCTTCAACAAACATGTAAAGAGGAAATGGCTGCTTGGATGTGTTTGCCACTCAGGTTTCAGCGACTGACTAGTATCCATCCACACTTCCCATTTACCTAGCCATTAGATTGATCATTACAAAGAGCTAAGATGAAGTAACACGGCAGACAGCAAGTCATAAAGCTGTTGGCATTTCACCTCTTTTGTATTTTAAGTACACACTGAATCAAACTGTGAACCACTCTAGAGCCAGAAAGCTCCTCCGTGTTTGGAAGTCTGAAGGTAAACACACGCCCCCGATGGCAGGACTTTGCTGAGTCCTGGATAAAGCGTGTGTACCGATCCCTCCAGTGCTCCTGTCACGGACAGACACAGGGATGGGGAGGTGGTGAAGTCAATATTTACCGCTCCACACACACACACACAGCCTAGCCGTTGCCATGGAGGCGATTCCAAGCATTCCACAAACCAACAAACTGCACAGATGTAGGATAGTTGCACACAGACTTTCTGGGCCAAAACACTCAAAGCTCACTGCATGCCTATCTGATGAAGAAAAAGGCAAGATTAGCGGAGGCTCCGTCTCTCTAATTTATGTGGGATGTCACTTCCTGAAAGCATTTGGGAGAGAAACAGCGAGAGGGGGTGGGGGGTGAGGGGGGTTAGACGGAGAGAGAAAGTGACACAGAGAAACAAAGAGAAGGTGAGCTCTCCTGAAGAAATTCTTTCCAGGTTTTCAGTTATACCACAGGAAGATCCCCATAAAAACATCATGTTTACCCATTTTCCCAGCCTCTCAGGAGCCTGCAGTTCTTTGGCTTCTATAATAGGATCAGAGGCTGTGAGCCCTTATCCCTTTCACTGTGTGTGTGTGTGTGTGTGTGTGTGTGTGTGTGTGTGTGTGTGTGTGTGTGCATTTGTCATCCCTGGTATTTTTGCTAAAAAAGCGACCTACAGTGTGTTCAGATCACCTTTTGTTTGCCAAACGCCACAGCTAACGCGACCTTAAAATCATATGACATCTCTGGGATCGTAGAGCTGAGCAGCTGGCCGCTCTGTCTTAAACCCTGTGCTTACAGAGGAATTTTTTTGTCCACTTCCAAACAACAAACACTGCTGGCACCAACTGTAGGTTCATGGATTTTCTGTTATCCCCTGTTCCTAATCTGAGTATGACATACATCAAATTATTTTGGTTTGAGATTGAGGCTCAGTAAGAAAATATATCTGGGCCATTTTAAATGAGGTGATGTCTTGGCTTTTGCAAAAGGAATCAGTGACGGGAGAGACCTACCGAAACATGTCTGTTAAAGGAATAGTTCAGCATTTTGGAAAATATGGTCATTCGCTTTCTTGCCGCAAGATGATCCACTTGAATACCACTTTCATGTTTGTATGCTAAATATCAAGCTAAAGCCAGCAGACGGTTAGCTAGCTTACCATAAAGACTGGAAACAGGGGGAAACAGCTAGCCTGGCTCTGTTTGAAGGGTAAAGCACCTATAAAAACACATTATATCTTGTTTGTTTAATTCAGAAAAAAACAAACAAAGTAAAAGTAGAATTTGTGGTTTTACGGGGGGGGGTTGTTATATGACTTTTTCTTGGCTGGGTGCAGTGACTTCGACAAATATTTGTTTTTATACTTCGCCTTTTGTATGACTAAACTGAAATAGGAATAAACAAAATATGGAATAAATAAATGTTACCTTCGGACAGAGCCAAGCTAGCTTTATGTTAAGCTAAGCTAACAGGCTGCTGGGTGTAGCCTCTTACTGAATGGACATATAAGAGACTGGTATTGATATTCTCATTTAACTTTCAAGAAGAGAGTGAATACACGTTTCCCAAAATGCTGAACCATTTCTTTAGCAGAACAGGAAGAGACGTGGACTCCACCAAGACCTTTTCTCCCTGATTTTCTCCACTAATCTCCTCCTTCTCCTTCAGCTCATCTGGAACCAGCTCCACCCACTCCATCCCCTGCATTATGTCGAAGCCCACACAGCAACACCTCACTTCCCAGTTCCACAGGCAGAGCACTGTGATTAAAAATGGAGAAGCCACGTCACATGTAAACATGTTGTATAAAATGTTCCCTGAAAATGACCTGTTCAGACCAGTCCCTGTGTCATGACACCTATCTGTCATACAGTAGAGTAAGAGTCTGGGTACACCTGTGAGTCGTCTGTGTCCTCATCCCCCTCGTCATTTTTGATGCAACAACATAATCAAAGTGCACCAGTGAATTGTGTCCTGCTTTGAAATCCTCACCTCTGAGATTCTTGAAACCCGTCACTATGTTACCTTAGATTGTTGCCCTCCTGGCAAAAAAAAAAACAGTGCCTACGTGCACAAAAAGTAGTCACCTGATTTAACAGAGACCTTTGACTAACCTTCCTAGACTGGGTGTGACAGGCATGGCTTAGACGAGACAGACAGAAGACATTACTGTAATTTCCTCCGCTTAGTTCATCAGGTTTGTTGCAAAACAGCAAATAAATTCCAGCACATTAACCGATACTTACCATTACACAATTAAACGTTTTACGGTTTCATGTTTATAAAGGAAGAGAAAGCATCATGTCAAACGAAACATTAACCAATTATGAGCTCACGTTAGAACACATGCCCTGTTTTATGACTCAAGGTCTCCCAGCTGTTCCCTTGTCACTGAATACAGACACATGTCCAACTCCAGCAGCAGCTATCTCTCCTCTTGAAAAACTATGAGATCTGAGGCATCTATGGCATGCACAGTACTGTGAGTGCCGTGAAGGGACTCCCAGGTGTTCGCTGTATTGTGTTGACGGTGTGCGAAGTCACATATTGTTCCTCTGTGGTGCAATAAATACCAAGAATAGACAGAATAGTTTACTACTGTATTGGTATTCTGCTTCTGACAAACATCCAGGTTGTGCTGCTTGTGGGCCTTACTCCGACATCAGCCTCATATCCTTTCCCCTCTGCACCCCTGCTCTCATCTAAATATGGTCATTATGTGAACTGAGACTGATGAGCTGTGGTCATGTGTTCAAACAAGAAGCAGAGAGGAGAGAGAGGGAGTGAGATTGAGATGGAGGGGAAGAAAAAGATAATCCTCAAGGGCTTTGCCCCCCACCCCCGCCCCCCACTCTTTCCCACATCATTTCTTCAATCCTTTCAGGAGATTTCCAGAGGGAAATGGTAGAAATAAAGGATTTGAATTCCTCTGATGTGTCAGCCATGTGTCACGTGAGGAGGAAAAACATCCTTTTTCTGCTTCCAAAATATTAGTGAACTGGTAGTCAACTCAAAGAGGTGGGGAAACGTTCAGAGACAAAAGAAAGTGGAAGGGTCCAAAAAGGAAATGCCAACTCTTTAGCTGGTAATGCTACATGACAAAGATACAAGAGACGCTGCATGCACTTCAGATCTTCTGCAATATCATATGGGCTTATGTTTTAATGCATCAGAGTAGCTATATGTTGCCTACAGTGAACTCAAGCTGTGTGATAGCAAACTCTTAAATTCACCCCCTCTCATCACATTTCAAAGAGGCAGCATTTTATCTGCTCAAGTCCACAGAGACTCCCAAGTGCCTCATGCTTCAGTAACTAAGGGCTTTCACCGTTTAACTTCTCATCTGCACAGCCAGGCAGTAAGAGAAATCCCTGCAGCCCAGTACATATAGCGACACTAAACATAACCATGTAAACATGTTCAAATATGGGAAATCTTGCCATGTGTGCATTGTGGCAAAATCCAGGTTTGTGGCAGCGGTGCAACTGAGCCCAGTCATGCTTGAGGAATGCAGAGTGGAGGAACAGGCGAGTTTCAACTCCTCTCCTGCTCCCACAGCCCAAAGCAGGAATGTACAGGGAGCAGGTAGAGACACCGTCCGCCAAAGATGTTCAAATGCCCAGGTTGCCCCGAGCCACACATGCCTCCTACCCCAACACATTCCCTTTACCGTCTGTCAGGGAAAGGAAAAGCAGCATCGAACAGCCACGTTGTAAGAAGAAGAATGCGAGTCAAAGTCGCGACACGCACTGTGGTTGTTCATCCTGCCATGAAAAAGCTCTGGACCAGATTCTGCTTATTGTCAACACAAAATTAAATGCATGCTGAGGGCGTCATGCTGTGGCTGATCATCAGCTGAGTATTTTCAAGAATATTTCTATTATTATTATCATTATTATTTATTATTATTATTATAAAAAAAAGATGTAGTCTTAAACAATGACTGAGGTTGTCTTGACTGATAAAACAGAATATTCGTGTGTGGGGAAAAGGGCTTCTTACAAATCCCACAAAACATTAAGAGCAGGCGAACAGCACAACCTCTGTGCTTATGTGCAGATGCAGAAGTATAAATAAAGCATCCTGTATCAACATTTCTATAGCTGCTTTGACTGAATTCAAACTGAAAACAAGACACAAAAGATCCCAGCCCTGCTTCCTTGGAGATAGACAAATAAGAACAGCAGAAAAAAAAAAAAAAAAAAATCAGAAACACCCACCAGGGTTTGCCATTAAAACTGTGCCCATGTCACGCTTCATCATCAAAACATAACTGCTCCCAGCCATGACATTTCCATAACAGATTGGAGGGCGAGACCCCCCAACACTGGTGTGATTTCCTCCATTTCTTTTAAACCACCCCTTTGTTCAGAAGGCCCTGATTTCAATATTCAAATGCAACTCAGTGGGGCGGTGAAGCAGTGAACGGGACGCTGACTGCGAGGCAATCAGTAGAGAGCAGAGAGTTGGTGGTGTGGTTGGAGCTTTCTATAAGATACAGAAGGGTGGGTTCACTAAACTGCCCCTGAGAAAGAGGAAGATGGTCCTGTTCTGTATCTCATCTAGACTCACATCAGGACAGAACGAGGTGACACCAGAGGTCAGAGCCGAGGGGAAACAGATCCTGTACTTCCTACAACCTCAGTAGGGAGTGGCCTACAAAGAATTACAGGTCACTGGTACAGGTTTGCAAGTAGCAATAAAGTCACATTTAAAAGAGCTGAGTTTGAATACAAAAAGGTAAGGTAAGAGGTGATATATAATGATAAAAAACTGGAATAATAACACAGCTTTTCAATTGAATTTACATATCAAGAATGAAAATGTTGATCTTTGCTCATTGCACCAATGTCCAAATTCAAGTAGGTGGAAAGTGAACATATTTTGAAACCAATAGGTGCCGAATTTTTGCTCCAAAACATGAGCTGTAAAGCCAAATTTGAAAGTGAGAAATCATGGCACTTGGCAAAGTAATCACTGAGTCATTGGTACTGTTTAGCAACCTCCCACAGACATATTATGGTATTTCTGTGATATGAGACAGTAAAACATTACTGCACCTTTAATATTGATGCAAGACAATGAATCGCAACTACTTACATACATAAAGCATAAGGCTGCAACTAACAATTATTTTCATTATGGATTATTCTACTATATTAGATTATATTATTTTCTCCATTGATCGTTTCTTCTATGAAACATCAGAAAATAGTGAAAAATGCTCACCAAAAGTTCTTAAACCCCACACTGTCTTTTTCAAATTGACTGTTTTGTCCAACCAACAATCCAAAACCCAAAGATATTCAGTTTACTATCACTTAAGACAGAGAAAAGGAGCAGGTCCTCACAATTGAGAGGCTGTAACTAGGAAATGTTTGGCACTTTTGCTTGAAAAAAAAACAAACACATAGAAATTAATTAAACAAATAATCGTTTCAGCTCTAATCAAGTTATTTGTGTAGTGACACGACCGTGGGAAGTACAAAAAGAAATTCAATTCAGGCAATTTTCTGTTCATTCCGAGATTCTGTCATGTGACTCAGTGAGAGGATCTGAAATCATATTGTGAACCGACATCCCATAATGTATATTTGGATTTGGAAATTCTACACAAATATATTCCTGTTATCTGGTTTTAGAGGTTGAGTCTGACAGGGTCAATCATCTCTACAAGTACCCAATCTGCATAAAGACTCCCATGTCAACATATACTGCAGTGATTCTCAGAGGATGGGGAGAGAGCAGCATGTGCTCTTCCCAGCATCTCATCATCCTGACCAGGCTCGCACAGCTGCGCCTACACAAAGCCACACATAGAAGCATCTTTCTAAATGCCAAAGACGCTTTTCCTGTCACAAGAAATGCGCAGGGAGCGATGGGAATGAGGGTGTGAGAGTGATCGCTTTTCCACAGAGGCAACAGTGGGTGGATTGAGTGGAGATGCGTGGCCTGTGTCACCCTGGCCCATTCCCAGAACAGAGGGACAGGAAGTGGCCAGGGATCCTGGGAGGATACAAGCCCTCCTCTGTTTGTCTATCAAACCACTATCAGATACTTCATTCAAATGGCCAGCAAGCACAGGCCCCTCTGACAGAGAGCTTGGAGGGATATGTCAGAGCGCTTCAATTCTGCATCCTTATCATTCAACTGCCTTTACTGGGAGCAGTGGACTGGCTTTGTGGCTTTATGTTTGAACAGTGTATACTTCTCTCCTGCGGTCACTAATTCAGGCAGTAATACAATACAGCATGGGCTACAAAGCAGAATTAGCACAGAAGTGAAACACACAACCTTTAGGTTAATGGCTGGCAAAGTGTACACTGTAAAGAAGACAACAATGACTGACACAAAACTAGGCCACTGACATATAAAGTCTAAACAGAGAGAGAGAGACAGACAGATAAAGCCTGACAGGATGGGCGAGATGTGAGACGGAAAGAAAGAGTGAGAGAACAGGTGGCACTGGCATTCCCATGCTGAACCGCATGCCCTTGAAAGTAGCTGGGCACTAATTAGCACCAAATCTGGGTCAGAGCGACAGAAGTTTAGTATCTGCCACATGAAAAATTCAAAAGCCTTTGTCAGTGGGAAGCCATCACAAATCTCATGCCCCCCTTTCGCGTATACAATCTCTTTTTCTCCGGAGTCTTTCGCACATCTCATTGGCACACTGAAGAGGGGTTGATGCTGGCATTAGACAAGTGTTTTGTTTGTTAAGTACTCCAAAGCCAAAGGGAATGGCGTGTTGTTTCAACAAAGAAGAGGCGCACTACTACCACAAGAGCCCCGACTCGTTTACAGCCATCCTTCTGCAATTTGCGAGCCCTGTGGCCAATAAGCTAGTTCCTCTTTATAGTATCACAAACAATTACAATATGTCCTCAGTGTTCAATGCCAATTAATCCTCATCTGACCTAAAGGAAAGTGGGGCACTCACTAGATCAAATGATGAACTCAGCAAACCGCCAGCTGCTGTGGAGTCTGTTCAATGCAACTGCTCAGTTCGCCTCAGTGCAGTTAAATGCAGAGGCAAATATACACATCACGATCAAAATGCTTGGCTGGGATGCTTGAGAAACAGTCTCTCTGTAGACTACCCCTAAATGGATCCCTTCCATCTTTCTGAATAGGTGTACAAAGGCAATTTTGAAAGTGGAAGTGACTTGTCTTAAAGCTGCCGATTCTCCAGGGCCGGATAGCTGAGGAAACAAGCAGTTCATTGATACCAGGCCCAGTGTATCACCCTGACAGACAGACCACTCCACTATAAGGGGGAACAAAGGGGCCAGTCCACAGCCACGTTGCCAATTAGCAGGAATTTCGGACCTCAAGAGCCACTTTCCACCAATCTCATTGGAGCTGACATAAACATCTATGGCTTTCACTGGAGGGCATTCATGGGATTCCAAGGAGCATTAGGTCCCCTCTGTGGAGCCTGAATTCTGGCAGTTAGAACGAACAATGGACCGTCTCGTACCACTTTGATACACTTGCTACACTTCTCACTCACTGGTTGCCTGCCTTGACCGGTGCAGAATGCATGCTAATAGCCTGGTGAAACTGGCAACATTTTGTCTGGGCTTCACAGTAGATGAAAGTTCTTATGTTACCGTATATCCCTTTGGGACCAATGTTAGATGTGTGAATTGAGCAGAATATATGATCAAAACAAACAGCAAGCAAAAGTGGGCATTGTGCATGCCCTGAGATGTTAATACACAACCGGGCTTCATCCCCAGAATCAGTTTGCATGTCACTGGCCCAATACAAAATTTAAGAATATTGAATCCATGGGATATAATATGTTTTTGCCTGCCTGCTGCCAAACATCCTAATTCCTTCAGGAAAAACACACACACACACACACACACACACAAAAACAAGCAAAATCTGTGGAGGATTAGTCTAATGCACTATGTAATGTAATAGCAATTTTATTTTCATTAAAAAATGATTGATGCCTCTCTGAGATATGTCTAAGGTGAAATGTTTCAGATTTCAGACAGGATTACAGAGACAGAAAAAACAAGCTGGAATTCAATGCGGGTTAATACACAATATTTAGGTTTGAGACTGATCAAAAAGTTGCAACAACACACTGCGATAGTGGTACAGCAGTTTCGTGTGTGTGTGTGTGTGTGTGTGTGTGTGTGTGTGTCTGTTGATAGCACAAGAGCTGTAAAAAGAGTTAGGCTTTATCTCACCTATCGTGAGAAATGTGTCATACGGTGACGTCTCGCACAAACTGACAGATCTGATCTTTGAGTGGAAATCTGGTCTAGACACAAAACCAGGTTCCACTTTCTAGATAGATGACAACAAACTAAGTTAGCAGATCTGTGCGGTGATCCTGGATCAGCAGTCTGGCTTGAGGACTGATGTGTACAGTATATACAGGCCAATGAATGGTCGCCATGTTAGACACAAACAATATGGAAGGATATGGCCTGTATCTATATGTTCAAGGACATGGCTTACCTCAATAAATTACAGACTATGCAATTACTTTGAGGTCTATGCATGCCTAGTATTTTCTATTATTAGTTACCACCACATTAGAGTCAATATTTGGGCCTTTGAGTCATGTTGAGTGGGAGAGACTAATCCTAAGCGTGACAGCCATGTCTTTAAAGTGTGTGGGATCCTGGGGAAGGAAAATATGTGACATTCTGAGTGAACAAGCAAAAAGGAAATGATTTAAAGCAAGTCCTGCTTAAAAGATATAAAGTAATCATCTGCTCTGATCTTCTCACGCACACATAAAACAGTAAAAGTACAGCAGGTAGCCCATAAAAACTCTCACTGCAGAGCAACTAGAGCTGCCAGGTTTCGGTCTTGTCTTGTGAGGGCTTCCACCCAGGGAGCCATTTCTCTTAAAATTGAGGATATGCACAGTGCAAAGTGCTGTGTGATTAAGCTCTATATGTTCCCAAAAGTACTGCAGACTAGGGACTGTACAGTACTGTAGGTAGCCTAAGTCAAAGGCTGCAGCTTGTATTTTACAAAAGCTCTGATGAGTCACTGCAACTCTCAGATTTGGTTTTGTTGCAACCAGTGATTTTGGTGAATCACAAAGTGAGAAAATTACAGTGTGACCTCAATCTACTGATCATAATTAACAAAAGCAATTATATTTGCAAAAATTTTACATACAAAGCAAGAGATTAGTGATACATTTAGGTCACAGAGGTGCAATTTGAGTCTAAAAAGAAGGTTAAAGTGTCCATCTCCAAACAACATAGCCATTTGCTGCACTGTTGCGATCAAACCCCTCATTCATTTTTAAAGAATCCCTGTCTGTCACTGAAGTCACTCACACAAATAACAAGTTTAGGCGACTTACCCTCACGCGCAGGCTAACGGAGATTTGGCGTCGTCGCTCTTCTGCCGATCAGACAGGCGGATTTCGCATCAAAACATTAATGAACTGATTAGATAGACCGAAAGCTCACAGATCCTGAAATCGGGGATTGGAGCGGCGGCAGTGCCAAAACTAGCGACAGAAAGGCGATGAGGGATCCCATTCAACTGGAGGGGCGGCCCCGTGAGGTCATGACGGGGAATGACTCCGAAGCTAAGAAAACATTTTGCATTCTCATATATATGGGCTAAATCAACTAGATGGAAGTAAAAAAAAAAAAAAAAAACAAAGACCCGGTTTGCCTATCGCATATGTAAATGTAACATTACGCGTGGCAACGAGCGACAGCCAGCTTCTGTGCGGGAACACCACGGTCATAACACCGGGATGTGGAATTAGAGGCAGGGAGGGGAGGAGACTCGAGCATATCGCCAAGCTCTGATTGGTGGGATTGTTTTATGCACAATTGAGCCCTGATGTAGTTGAATGGTGTTTCATGGAACCTCACCTGAGGGTGCAGGTTCAAACAGTGTTCAATTATTTACAGTGGTGGAAGAAGTACTACTCAGATGTTTTACCTAAGTGAAAGCTGAAGTACCACAGTATATAAATCCTGTTTTCAAAATCTTACTTAAATATAAGTACAAAAGTATTGGCATCAACATAAAGTACCTAAAGAAAAAGTACTCATTATGCACAATGGCCCATTTCATACTGATAATATTATATTACTGGATTATAATTAGTGAAGCATTATTGTGTAAGCATCACTAATGTTGCAGCTAGTAAAGGTGGAGCTGTTAATTACTTTATATACTGCCGGGTAGCTTTATCATAATACATCATAATTTATTTGTTGATTTATATTTTGTATTAGTAATCTCAATCTGCAACGTAACTAGTAACTAATGTTGTCAAATAAATGTAGTGGAGTAGAAGTATAAAGTTGCATAAAATCAATATTGTACTTCAGTGCAGTGCTTGAGTAAGTGTATTTAGTTACATTCCACCACTGGTTATTTATATTGTAGGCTATGATTTTGTTTATGCCAGATGTAACGCCTAAAATTTTGTGAACTCAATTTCACACCATGCATCCGTTTTGAATTGAAAGTCAAAACTTATTCTTTGATTCTTGCATCAAAAGTGTTGACTTCAAAACTGAGCCATCTACTGTTACTGTAGCCATAATGTGGGCTAATTAAGTCACTATTCCTGACTTAGAGTGCGTGACAGTACAAAATAAACATATTTTCTATCATTTTGTGGTTAAAAAAAAATCATATATGACAGGCTTTCTTGTACTTCTATTCCCCTTTGGTGACACAATGCTGCCACCTACTGTTAAAATGAGGTAGCATGGGTTGCTGCACAAGGGGCCAACCCACACACATTATTATTTGCATATGAAACTGATGATCTTGATGTTATCAGTTAAACAACCCAGTGACATGTTGAGCTGAATCTTTGATGAGGCTTTTATTTTGGCTAGATTTATAGAAAATGCACGGCAGCTAAGACAGAGACACCCATCTTGTAAGCCCATGCGGGACACTTAAATAAACACATGTACTCAATCAATCAATCAGTCAGTTAACTACTTTATGTACTGTTGGCTAATTTAGTCCTTAACAATCTATCATTCTCAAAGCTCATCATAGGTTTTCAGTGTAAACTCTTCATCTGAAAAGTAAAAAATCAGATTAATGGAGGGTAAGGGTACTATATTTGCCTCTGAAATCTAGTGGAGCTAATGTACTTAGTTACTTTCCTCTATTGATGTTGTATTGGTTTCCTTCTGCCTGTATGACACTATACAGTATATGCTGTCACTGGTATTGGGTGTCTGCCATGGTGTTTTTATCATGTTCAATTTTGTCCACACACTGCAAACCAATTTCTCTCTGGGATTATAAAGTTTAAAGTTAAAGTTAAAATGAGAAGCAACAATAAACAGACAGATTTGAGTTTGAATCCACTTTAAGGAGAGAAATGATAATTATAAACAGCTATAGACAGCAACTGCAGTAATGACAAGCACAATAATGCTATCTTCAATGTCCAAAAATATTCAAAAATTGCATATGGATCCTCAAGGAGTAGGAGAAGGACAATTAATACATCATAATTAATATGTGGATGCTGACAGTGCCAGAGAGAGGAAATATTAAGGAACCCAACATAATTCAGAGTTTGCACAGTCATTCAGAAAATAATCAGTGGATTAAGGGTCACATTTTAGCTTAGATAGAAATTCAATTTAACCTCTGGAACAAAAGCAGAGAGCATTTTCCATCAAGTAACACTGGTTAACTCCCAGGAGCACATGACATCAACAAATCCATTAAAACGTCTGAAGAAATCAGAGATGAAAAATATCACTATGTTGTTGGATCATAAGGACGTCGTGCTTGTGCTCTTTAGTTCTATTTCTTTTGTCAAATAACATATTTCATAATAACATCTCTGAATCAGAATCAGAATCAGAAATACTTTATTGATCCCCGAGGGGAAACTCTTTAATCACAATGTATTTTAATGACTGTTGTAATGCTATAAATCATCATTATGCTGGAATACTTTATGAGGTTTACCTGTTTTTTATATTCTGTAAATTGGACTTATATTTCATATTTTGTGACCATGATATGATATAAAACATTTTATCCAGAGATAATTCATTTTTTGATGGAAACATTTATTTAATGCTAATACTAATCGTCTCATCCTCTTCTCCTCTCTGTGTATTCTTCATGTTAATCTGAAAGTATACTGCTACACAGCAAGCCTGCATTTCTGGGAAGAAAAATCCTTTTTCTCCTCTGTATTTTGTTTGTAGAGACTTCTCTTTCCACCCTTCTATCTATATTCCTTCCTCCTCTCTCTCTCTCTCTCTCTCTCTCTCTCTTCTTCGTCTCTTTTGTAGCCTCCCTCTTCTTCTCTTTCTGTCCTACTCCCAGTTTTTATGTCCTTTCCTGTTCAACAGTCTCAGTCGTCCATGTCTCTGGTGTCAGACGACCCTATAGGGAAGAGCATATCACTCTCTAGTGAGAGGTTGCTGCCCAGGCCAGCCATGCGGCTCCGCAGCAGAAAGTGTGTCCTCCTCTGCAGCAGCCTCTGCTGCTCCTGCTTCAGCTCCACGTAGGACCGCGAGAAGGTGTGGAAGATGGAGGTGACGGGGAAGGCCATGAGGAGGATCCCGCTCAGGATGCTGCTCAGAGCCACCACCTGGCCCGGGATGCTCCTCGGCACCATGTCCCCGTAGCCCACTGTCGTCATGGTGATGACAGCCCACCAGTAAGTAGCAGGGATGCTGGTGAACTCCTGCGTGGTGCCCATTTCATTCTCAATCAAGTACAGCAGGGGGGAATACAGTGCGATGGCCACACACAAGAAGAGGAGGAGCAGTCCAAACTCCCGTGTGCAGCGGCGTGCTGTCAGGCCCAGAGTCTGCAGGCCCAGCGAATGGCGAGCTAGCCGCATCACATAGAGGATACGCAGGGCTCTCAGGACACGCAGCACCAAGCCCACTTTGTCCAAGTAGCTGCTGCCAGAGCCCGGACGCTTCTCCCCTTTGGAGGTGCTGTCCACCACAAGGGTGATGTAGTATGGCAGGATGGCCACCACATCTATCAGGTTCAGGGGCTGTCTGAGGAAGGTCAGCTTGCTGCGGTCTTGAATGAAGCGCAGGGTGAACTCCAGGGAGAACCAGGCCACACACACCGTCTCCACTATGAAGATGTTGTAGCACATCTGGGAACATGTGCCCTGGTAAAGAAAGATACTTGAGTGAGCATGGTCATCACCAGCATGTGTGAGTGATAGCTGTGGTCACTAGAGGGAACCATTTCAATGTGATACCCAGGAGCTAAGCATTTTGAAATGCTGCATTTAAATGCGCAAAATAGTTCTACAACCAGCAAAATTAGGAAAGGGAAGTATTTCGTAGATATCATAAATTAAGCTCACACGCAAAATGTGCCTTCTTCAATTATTTGGATAAATGTGACCGCAAGAGACGTTTTAGTAATGTAAATTTTGATTGAATGTATGATCTTCTTTCTTTTCCTTTCGGCTGTTCCCTTTCAGGGGTCGCCACAGCGAATCATGTGCCTCCATCTAACCCTGTCCTCTGCGTCCTCTTCACTCACACCAATTAACTTCATGTCCTCCCTCACTACATCCATAAATCTCCTCTTTGGTCTTCCTCTAGACCTCCTGCCTGGCAGCTCCAACCTCAGCATCCTTCTACCAATATATTCACAGTCTCTCCTCTGAATGTATGATGTGTGTCATAAAAACAGAGCAACTGGTACCTCAAAACTGGTAAAACGTTCATGCTGTTCTTCATGATGTATGTTTTTTTGGAAAAGAGGCAGACGGGTGTTTTTCTTAGACACATTAATGACACTGATTCACTTAGAAGGTTCAAAGCATCTCAAAGCACGTAGTACGTGGCACACAGCCTTTGAACGCAGTCCATATCAGTTAAAAATATTATGAAACACACTCCCACAGAGGAGGAGATGGTTTGAGTAGACCCATACAAGCACCTGAAAACTCCAGTAAACCTATTCTCACTCAGAGACAGGAACACTTAAACACTTTTAATGCAACACTTTATCTGGCTGCAAGAAATTAGAGGCGGCGGAGTTGTTAGAATGCAATTACTAGCACTTTGAATTAAATATACAGAGAATACTGAAGTGTGAATACAAAGCAAGTATGCCAGGTCAAATTTAAAACTAACTTCATCAGATCAAGTACAGTCATTGTATTTCTTTTATTTGTTTAACACATTACTTTATGTACTGGAGCTCCAAGAAGCCCCATGACTAAATGAAACATACAGAGTCATAGTACAAAATTAAACCAGGCCTACTGGAACTGAAACTTGAGTCAGCAGCATGAAATGTGGTTAGCAGTTACTTTCAAATAAAAACCGTTGAGATTTTGCTTTTGCCCTCCACCCACCTACAGTATCTGTACTTCATTTCCTCAGTATATACAAGAACTAGTGAAAGTAGAAAATTTGAAAACCATTCAAACATTGTCTCTTAAACGGAAAGTAATGTAGTTGCAGATCTTCTCCACCTCCATCCAAAGTAGAATGAAATTTCATCAAAAGCATTTAATAGAAATGAATATATTCATTAAAAACCTGTTTGCACTTCACTCTGCAAGAAAAAAATATGTGTGGCTCAAATATTCCATTTTTCTTTGAATTGACTAAAGAGGCCAGTGTGCTAATTATGGTTGTGACTGAAGTCAGACATAATAATGAAAGCATTTCATAAAAGCAGACTGAGACGTCTTCAAATATTTTTTTTCTAATCTGGCAAAAACAACTGACTCTCTCAGCAGTCTCCCTTTTCTCGCTGCAAGGAGGTTTGAAATGACATGACAGATGCCATCATTACAATTTTTAATGACTGCTTTTCAAAATAACATGTCAATTTACCTCAGTTTAGCTTTTGAATACAGCTCAATTCAAATCTGCTGAGGGACACAGACAAACCACTCTGAGGGGTTCAAATGTTCATTCTCAATACTTTGGTGTCTCTTGATGTGGTATGACTGTAGAAAACATAAGACAAATTCCCAACGGACAATGAAGTTGTGTTGGTGTCATGTCCTCATTTTTACTTTTCCTCAATGACATGAAAACACTTCTGCTCTGGCATCTTGGCAACATGTTTTTGTATGCAGAAACTTTTTTCCCCTCTATGTGATGTGTTAAATGTCAGTAGCCTACTCACCGCCTCCTCCTCTTCCCTCATGGCAGGCATGGTGCTGATGGATAGGTTGACTGCAGTGATGGTGACAAACAACACTGACAAACATGCAAAGATCTTCCCAGGGAGGCCTGAGTGAGGCCTCTCCACCATGTCTCTTAGCTTGCCCATGCACCGATTGAGTCTGGACTCTGCTGGATGCTCCCTGTGGCCACTGTCTGAATCCAACAGATCCTCCAGGAGTTCCTCCTCCTCCTCCGCCCTCTCCATGGTTTCAAACTCTTCCACGCGCTGCAGCAGACGCCGGCGACAGCACCACTCCAGGCTCTCCTCGGGGACCCCCCAGTAGAGCAGCTCCTCCCTGAAGGAGAGGGCACACATCTCCCTGAGGGACCGCAGCTTCCCCGCCCGCAGGAAGGTCAGGATGGTACGGAAGGCACAGGGGCTGCGGTCGAAGAAGAACTCATTGTGTGTAACATCATAGTCATCACAGATACCCATGATCTCGTCAAAGCTGCTGCAGAGGTGCAGCTGGCCCAGACGAGACAGGGGAAAGTCCTCTAAGGTGGTCCAAGGCAGCTGGTAACGCAGGCCACCCACATTGATGATGGCGTGGAGTTTGCGGGCGCTGGACAGTAGTGTGTCATCATGGATGGTGCTGAGCTCAGGGGCACGCTGCGCCCTCTTGTAGAAGGCTCCCTTTTGAGCCTCCTGCTCTTGTAGGGGAGGTGGGTTAAGGGAGGTATCAGAGGCACAGCTCAGGGCACTGTAGTCATAGTCGGAGCCATCACCCGCCAACAAGGTCATCTTTACTGGTGTGCTCACATCCCTGTGCTCAATCTGCCACCATCAGACTGTCACCTTCAGAGGGAAAACAGAGAATGAACAGATTAGTCTTACACATCTGACATAAAGAGTCTTATTGTGATTTTTCACAATGTATTTTACAAAGTTAATTAAACAGATATTTATGGATTGATTTATTGAAGAGCATCCATTAACAGTTTAATGTAAGTCTACTTAAACTCTTAGGGACTGTGGGAGTTAAGTTAGACTAAAACCGACACTGTTTCTTTAACATTATGCCACTATGCTTTACCACTAAAAACAATTACAGTGGTTACCCTTTTACCCAGAATGAGTAATACCACAATGCAGCATTATTGCAGCAGGAAGCACTTAGATTATTTGCATTTATATTCTAATGGCCACTTGTCATTATTAGGAGGCATAGCCCTATGTAAACAATTTCTGCTTGCAGAACAACCCACTCACTGAAGAAGTGTAGTGAAAACATATTATATGTTATATGAAATATTCCAACACTGTTACTGATATTTTTAAGATACAGCAGGGAAACTCCAATAAGCCACGTATTAATATGAGTACTAAAGCATTGTGAAAACTTTATTTAAACTTTATTTTAATTAAAAAATATCTAAGTAATTTAAAATGTTACACTGACTACTTTTTAAACCTTAAAAAAACCCTTGTTTGACTGTTTGATCTTTGGGACTTGCATGTGACAAAGGGATGCCCTGTGCACTGTAAATAACTTACAATCGATGCACATTTTGCCAAACAGTGAAGGAGCCTGTGCAACATTGTAAGTGTAAGTGATGATGGCTGATGACTGACTGGACAATACAATCAAACAAGTTATTAAATTTGCTGTTCACTAGTCGCCTGGCACTTATTGGCAACATTATGGATGATTTGAGAATTAGTTTGCCCTTCAAATGGAATTTAAATCCAACCATGAACATCAGCAGCCTGCTACGAAATATACTCAACTTGACTTTGGTAAAACCGTTTGTCTTGAGTCTTGCATTTTGCTATTATGTATCCAGTTTATTTGGTTTGGTGTGTCTTAATAGTTTGTGAAACAAGCCGAACTAAATTACTGTAGGACGGACAAAATAAATAATACTTAATATTAATACTAATTATTTTTTCATGAATTGTTTTAAATTTATAGTTCTTAAACACTGAAAGAGCATATTTTCTCACTTCTCAACTGAAAATTAAATTAAGCTTCTTTACCCACAACCTTTATTCACAAATTGCATTACAAAAACATGTCTGTGCCATAATCTTAGCGGTATGAATATGTCAGGCATCGAGGGATAACAATTTCACTCCCAACAGTGTGCATGAACATCTGTTACCCACGGCAGCCTGGGAATTATAAATACTGGCCTGATGTTGTACTGACTGTTGTTAGATAATTCACTGATGTAACTGCTTTGTGCAATTACTGAAGAAACTATATTTAAACACAAAAAAATCTGTCTGTGTGTGTGTATTTAAATCTCTCTCAACAGCTAGATTGGGTGGCTGTCGAACACACAAATTTCAGTTAGGTGTTGGCTGAGGTGTGTATACTGTCTCGCAATCACACTGTTAGACAGGTTCTTCTGAGAGCAAACACACATTGAAGCCAATATTTCCACAGTTTGTTCTTGGTGTTGAGGTCTTTTTCAAGCAAAACTAGATAGATAGATAGATAAATCAGCAGAGAGAAAGAGATAACAATATCTAACTATAGCAGAGAGAGGGAAAGAGAAAATGTTTACTGGATATCACCAGTGCAGTGAGGACCTCGTGGCCTGTGTCCAAACTAATTGAATCAATTACAGTAATTTAGGGGGCGGCAGGTTAGCCAGACAGGAATTTAAATGTCAGTGCCTGGATTTGCTGCACCACCGATTCTGGGTCAGGAAGGAGGCCTCGGCTTCTAAAACAGGGATGTGAATGTGTCACTGAACGGTTATTAGGCACCTGCGCTGTCAGCCTCTGTGAGCCACTGATTACAGTCAGCACTATCTTCCACCCATGAAATTAGAGCAAACCCGCCCCGAGCTCTTCTCTCCAACACTCTGCCTGGTTGTATTAACCTACACTACTTCTTGATGGTGTTTCATTTGGGGCATTATTTGATACATATGAAATAGGTCAAGAGGGATTGTTCATGTTTGTATGATCAGTTTTGTCACTACAGAAAAAAAAATTCAACGCATCAAGGGAAATCATGTAGACCACTGAAATATGTATCTAATGGATCCTCACATCTGCACATTCACATCTGCACATTTTCCATATTTTGAGTAGTTATTGTCTTTCAAATCAACACTAGTGCCATTTAACAAAACCAAAACACAAGAATGAAAATCATTTCTGAAAACAGTGTAAAAGCCCTCTTTTTTACTGCTACGACTCCGTGAATTCTCACATTCTCCCTCCATGCGGCGGAGGTTATCGATACGCCTACAATGCATCACCAGTGTGGATGTGTACAGGCCTATCACTCTCCTACTAGATAAAATCACACTTAACCCCTTGAGGCTGTTTGATTTCTCACTTTGTCTTTAAACTGATTGTGCTTTTGCCTCTCCGCAGTCACAGGAGCATTTTTTTAAACTCTTGTTTTTTTCTGTTCTCCGATCTGTTGTGCCTCAGATGCCTCCTCTGGGGACCAAGTCTACCTCGGAAGGAGAGATGAAACACTGCAAAGACAGCGAAGGCTGTTCTCCCCACCAGATCGGCTGAGGTCTGGCCTCTCTCTGTGCCAGCGTTATCACAGCTAAGCCACAGGGCATGTTCTCCAGATTGCCTGGTGAGTCACTGGGTTGTGAGTCTCTCTTGCCTGCATTGTGCATGCATTTCCCACAGTGCCCTGCTCAAGAGCCTCTGGAGAGCGTCTCTACCACCAATATTGATTGAGATGATTTTAATGAGTATAATAACGATAACGAGCACTACAAGGTCAAAGCAGAGCAAATTTTCAAAGTATTCTGAAGCCTTTTAGAAGTTGAAGAAGGGTTGATGTAATATTTTTTTTATCAGTTTGCAGAGAAATGTCTGCAACATTCCTGTTCAATATGGATGGTTGTGATTGACAAAAATCTACTATTTAAAATGAACACGTGCAGAGCATGTGTCCTACAAAGACACATGAATAGCTCATTTACTAATGATTGCTATTTATGGCTGCATATCTGCATATTGGTGGAAGTGCTGTGTGATTTACAAAGACAGAATTGGACAGATTTTCCCAATCTGTCTCTGAATCAAGGATTTGCAATTCAACTTGACTCAGTCTGTGAAATGGTAACACATGGTAATTCAATGAGCGATCAGTATTTCTGATGAAAATCTGAACCTCAGAGACTCACAATTAAAATGAAACATATTTAACAGCTATTAACCTTCTGGTGACAGCTGTTCAGATTGTAGAGTGCTGTCTTATTTTCTTTTCACATTTATTCTTATTACCGTAGCAATAATGCATCATTGTAAAATAATGCTCTTCATCAAAACGTTTCAGAATGATAGATGTCACATGAAAATGGACTCGATTATGTACTCTTTCTCTCAGGCTTAATGGCCATTCAGACCACACAATGTCCCTTTGTTCTCCCCAACAACCAATTCTCTTCCTATTCCCTTAACAGCTCACTGTTCTCTAATGGACTATAAGAGGGAGGTATTTCCAGAAATGGACTTAAAACCACAAAAGCTGCCAAGACCCAACTGTCCCCCCCCCCCCTTAACTCTGGTTAAATGCTGAAACAGTCAGGCATGCCAGAAGCAGTTCTACCCCCATAAGACCTTTCCTTACAGTAATTCCATGAGGAATAGTTGTAAACAAAAATGTTTCTTTTTTGTTGTAAATGTGTGGTATCAATGCATACTGAAAGCCTGGGAAGAAGCTACAGCTCCAGGACAATAACTGTCTCCCTAACTCTGTCTGTGGTCCACCACAATGTGCTGCTCTCTGTTCTTTCTGAGGTACAGAGAAGTATGCTGTGGAGACAAAATACTAATGGTTGGGGGTTTTTTTGTGTTCTGTCAACAACATGTGTGCATCACAACTAATGCATCTATCTAACATAACATCCTTTTTTTTTTTAAATAGCTTCATGATCATATTTTAAATGCTAAAATGACAGTAACCTTTTGAAATACCATTCAAGTGTTTTGTTTCATCTTCCTCTTTGAGTTAAATGTCTCCCTAACAAAAAGAAAATGAGACGCATCACACCTCTGTCATTTTCTGTCTACAGTTTATTTCCCAGCCCGTCCCCTGTCTGTCCTTCTTTTAAAGCACTCTATCCCCTAGACAGGGTCTGAGCCGACCCACCAAATCCCCCCATTTCTGCATCACTGCTCCACATTATGCCTCAGCACTCCTCATCCTCATAGCCCTCACAAACTGGGACATGCAATATTGAGTCAGCCCACAAAACATCTTACCATCAGCTGAACTTACACCTATACACTCACATTAACTGTGTATCTAGAATATGGTATTTTGTCTTTTTTTTTCATCCCAGAGTGGATGATTGTGCTCTCACCGTTTGTGACTGCTCAACTAACTTGATTATATAAAGATTGCATAACATTAGTCTGTGTGCATTAACCAATACTCACTTTTCATCTTTTGGTGCCCTTTTCCTGCTGAGCTGCAATCATCCGACCACCTAATCACTCTGGGCTATGTAAACAATTTCTTTTTCACAGGCAGCTGATAAAAGTGGTGCCGAGGCCAGGCATGTGTGCAGGCAGGCACGACCTCATACCAGTGAAGACCTGACTGTCTGTCACTCTAGACGGAGTGTTTCAAAGGATCTCTGCACCAGGACTCAGTGCAGGTCCCTGTGGGAGGAGGTGACAGAAGGTACAAGCAGTGAATGATCGAAGATAGGCAAAGGGAAAGAACTCCACTCTTAACACTATTACTCTGTGAGTGAAAAAGTACTTTAGTTGATGAGATGGAATAAATGGACCATACAAACAGCCACACAGGGCTTTCTTTTTGGCTGGGTTGATGGATGTGAAGTGAGCTGACATGAAGAGGTAGGAAAAGCAATAGATCACTTAATGGGCAGTACTTAAAATGTTTGGTGTTGAGTGCAGAAAATAATAGCTTTCCTATTACAGGATATGTCAGGCCATTCCATGAACAAGGTGCAAGTGACAATTGGAATTTGGTGTATTTTTAAATGTTTTTGCACAGTGTCGATTGGTAAAAATCCTTAGCTCAGTTCAGTCTGGATATGAAAAAAGAAAAAAGCTGTGATTGCAGAAAGAGAGAAAATAACTTTATCCTACTTACAATTTCAAAGTACATCCATCACTCAATTTGTGTTGAGTCTGAGCCCTGACTGAAGATCTCTCTGTGTACCCGCTTGTGCTCTGGGAAATAGTGTTGGTGGTGGGACCATGGCCCTTCGACCTGCTCTAATGACACTTCAGGATATGTATCTCAGATACCTTACACATAAAGACACCTGGAAATAGCAGATTATAATTAGTTTGCGGACCTTTCTTTGTGGGGGAGAATCTCATTATAGTTCCAATTACCTGGAGGAGGGAGAGAGGATGATCTATTACATATCATATATCACTGATCCAAAGTCTTAGAGAGGCATTTGCATTGTGGACTCATAATCACATTATGGGGCATTATCTAACATCATTTTCAAAGTGAGACCATGTGCTGTATTGAGAATGATCTCTTATGGATTCAGTGAAAAATAACATCAGCCATGACTCACTGTCTGAGGACTTGAAGTGGCTTCCATATTCAAAAGTTTCTCTTACATCAATTTTCATTTGTTGCAATTTCAAAAGCCTCGGCAAACATATATACATATATGCCTGCTCGTAGAGCATGGCAGAGAAACTGTCTCTCTACAACAGTGAACCTTGTCTCTGACGAGATATCAGTAAATGTTGACAGATCATAACATGCGGTAATGTAGCTGCAGCCTTGTTACCATGGTGTACTGTACGTGCAGTGTATCCAGTATGCAAATCACTGTCATCTGTTAAAGACATATTGTAGATGGGTCGAAAGATCCAAAATATAATAATACCACTTTTAATCAAAAGTGGAGTCAGCTCAATCTTACTGTATTAAGGCATTGAACAATAAAAATGTACTGCTTCTTTCAAGTTGGTTTTAGAAATAGACTGAGCACTGCATTCTTGCACAGATTATTTTGGGTAAGTGGGAACCAAACCATAGGCTGAGATCTACAATGACACTCACTGAGTAAATACATTATCCAAAGAATGCTCCTAATATCAACCCTGGGAAATCCTGAGAGTCAGCCCTGTCATTTCCAACTTCTTACTGCGAAAACAAATGCTGTGCCGCATGTGACAAACTCTCAAAGTGTGACTTACACCTAAGAAAGTGTGTCTCACTGTACAACAGACCTGAAGTTTGAATACATGAATATTGTAAAATAAAAATGCAAATACTCACTGTGCTCCTGAATCAGTTCCTCAGCAGCTGTTAGTTTGCTCAAGGCGCTGAGAAGAATGCACATGAACGAAAATGCGAAATGTGTTTTCAGCTTCTGCTGCAGCCTCGTTTAACTCGGCTCCATCTATGCACAGAGACTAGGCTTGTGGAGTACGAGGAGGTTATTCGATGATCATGAGCAACAGGCTGTCTCCCCTCCCTCCCTGCCTCCCTCCCTTATTCCCTCCCTCCCTCCCTTATTCCCTCCTTCCCTTCCCTTTGCCCTCATAGCTCCCTCTCCCTTGCAACTCCTTCCTCCCCCTTTCCTTGAGCACTGACATCAGAAGTGGGTGTGCCATTATACCAAAAGCTTTTGAGAGAAATCCATGGCAACCACCATCTAGAAAGCCGTGCTTCCCCTCCACCTTTAAATGAGAATAATCACTGTCTTTTGATTGTAGATTCACACAAAGGTTTATATTTGTCCGGTGGGTTACCGGTTGAAGGGGAGGGGGGTCCAATTTTAGACAAGTGGTGAGAAATGCTTTCATGATGTATGTTGATAAGGAGGAAGGCATGGCTCACACAGAGAATGTTTATCACCACCAAAGCAAATGCTGCTGTTATGTTGTTTCTTATGCTTTTTATAATCATTTGTTCCCGGTGGCCATTGAAGTGATTTTTTTTTTTTTTCACAGTATACCACCACCACTAGAACAGAAAGATAAACTCAGTCACCAAACATAGTGTTTACATTCAGAGAGATTGAGATGGTCATAATGTCCAAAGTGACTGAGGAAATGCAATTTAAAAGAGAAAACAATATAAAACATAAAAAACCATATGAGTTTCAATATGCGTGGCATGTCTGCATTTTGTCCACTGAGCATTACCTCAAAACTGTATTGCCTGCATTAGGGTCTATTATCCCTTTATTGATCTACCTGTCTTGAACTGAATGGAAACTGCAGAAGTAAACACAGATGACAAGTCACTCTTGGTGTATTATTTTCACTTCAGTGCTCTTATGATCTATAATGGTGAAGTGAAAAAACCTAAATGTGCATCATTTTATGGTGTGGGTCCAATTTTCTCCCCAGTTAGGTGTGTATGACTAGAGTGTTTAAAAAAATGATTATTATTTTAAGGCTGTGGGCCGAGCACTGAGTATGCGTTTTCATAGAGATATATTGGAAAGAAAAGGAAGCGTGTAATTCCTGTGAGCTATTATGTCTTCAGAGCTGTTTTCTAGCTGGGTGATTAAAGACATGACACAGATAAAGAATGAGAATACAGCAATCACAACATTTCCTAGGAAGAAAGAAAGAAAGAGAAAGAAATCTCTTTGGTATAAAATCATCATAATGACCCTGCCACATGGGCATTTGAATTCTAATGCTGAATTTATCTTGAGGTATATGAGAGATGTCATCTTTCTCAAAACAAAATTAAAAGATTATCATCTATATACACTGTTGCAGCCACAAGGCTGCATGTCACTTTTGTTTTGACTGAGCTTACACAGCACATAGCTAGGTCACCATAGCAAACCAGACCACTGTATGATAGATCATGTCCCATAATATCAAGCACCATCATATTCTAGACATCCTTCATAAGTGAGACAAAAGTGCGGTAATGCAAAGGTGAATTACAAAGAATGGGAAAGGTGGGGTTTTCCTAATATTGGATTGAAAGTAACTAGAGTCTACAGCCACGTTAGCAGTGCTTTGAGCTAAATGCTAATGAATGCTAATGTCAGCATGCTAACATACCCTCAATGATAATGCTAACATGCTGATGTTTAGCAGGTGTGATGTTTATCATGTTAGCATTTAACACAAAGTACAGCTGAGGCTGATGGGAATGTCATTAGTTTAACAGGTATTTGGTCATAAACCAAAGAATTGGACAAATTAAAATTCTGACCTGATGGTGGCGCTAGATTAAAAGTTAGATCACCAGAATTATTACAGGTCATCCTGTAGAGGACATGAATGTCTGAATAATGACAATTCACCCAAAAGACATTTCACCAAAAAACACAAATGTCAACCTGCTGGTGGTGCTAGAGGAAAAGTCAGGGGACAACCCAAGGTTGACAGAATACATCGTCTGGGAATCATAGATGTCTGTATAAAATTTTGTGCCCAACCATCAAGTAGATGTTGAGATATTTCACTGGTTAAGTGACAACTTTGACCATGTAAGGGACTGTAGGAAAATGATTGGGGTGGGGAAGGGGGCTGAATCTTATATTTTTTTTTATTAAAAAACAAACAAGGCCCTCCAAAACCGTATTAATATTTTCTTTGGATCCTCCCCCTGACTTAGAAAAAATACAATACCCTCCCCCCAATTTCTCAAAGTAATATATTTATGGTAAACATAACAAAAAAATTACAGCCACTGAATGAGTGAAAATGAATGAATGAGTAAAAGGAATGAGTAAAAGTTGAAACACCCTCCTCCTGCTTTCGTACAGTCCCTGATGGTGCTAGTGGAAAAGTCAGGGTATCATCAAAGACAATAAGGTTCATCCTCTGGTGACCATATATGTCTATACAAAATGTCATGCCAATAATTGTTGAGATATTTCAGTTTGGACCAATAAAAAAAAATCCAAAGTGGTCGACCGAGGCTAACTGTCATGTTACAGCGTTTGGTGGCAGGATTGTGCATTTTCACTTTTAGAATAAATATGGCATGTTGTTGTTCATGACTAAGTCTTAATATATGCTAATTTTGTCTTGACACTTGAGTGGGCCAGTTTGTGGGTGTAAACTGAGCTTCAGTTAGACTGCATGGCACAAACAAGGGGTCTAAATATATTCAGAATTCACATCCGTAACAAATCCACCTTTGCTATTTGCAATTCATATTTATTAATCACAATACATCAGGATTCTGACATGTGGTGTTTCGTAATACAAATCAGGTAGAAGCACTACCTGTAAGACAAAAGCATCCAAAAATGAGAAAACAAGAATGAAAGAGAATTTTAAAGAGCAAAAACTGGATGTTTTGTTTTTCAGTAAGTCAGCATCAGCAGTGATTGCGTCTACAGGTGTTCACCTGCTGATTGTTGATTGCAAATTACCGATACAATTTTAACCAGTTTTTTATCTGAGGATTGATGCACTCTCTGGCACTGTAGCCTTTTCTCTGCCAGTTTTCTCAGTTGTGAATTTCTGTCTTTCCACTGCTTCCAACTGTTTAAAGAGGCCAAATGTTCAGCCTTCCACGGCTCTTTGATCCTCCGGTGCTTAATACTCAAATACCATTTTATATAAGGCTCCTTTTATCTCAAAAACTTCGGCGAAGATTAAAAAAAAAACATTCGGGCCTCTGTCTTCCTGGCAGTGGTGAAACTACCTTACTCAAAGTTACAGATGAAGAACACAGATGCGACACAGTGATGGTGGATATTAAAGATCATGCTACTCTACTTGATAAATGGAGAACAAACTGTAGTCTTTTCCATGAAATATTCTCACATTATCTGAATCTTAATACAGCAAACATGTCCACTCTTAATCAATGTGGCATTTTTTTGGCTTCACTGATTAGCGTGTATGGTGTGCCACGAGGCTCAATTATTGAGTCACTGCTGTTTTCCTTATACAGTATGCTAAAAGGTACCTAGTAGCCACATAATCCAGCTGTATATATTTTTTTAAATCTCTTCAATAAAGGAATAGTTCAACATTTTGAGAAAATACGCTTCTTCACTTTCTTCCAAAGAGTTAAATGAGAAGAGTGACACCACGTTAATTTACGCACTGTAAATATGAAGCTACAGCCAGCAGCTGGTTAGCTTAGCTTGGCTGTCCAAAGGTGACAAAAGATGACTTCCAGCCAAGAAATAGTCCTGCACATAAATCCTCGTATAACGTATTAATTAGTGAGCTTTAGCGGTGCTGTTAGGCAGTGGTTGGGTTAAAAAGCACTTGGAAGTTAATCCTGACCTTTTGCAAAATATGCTGCTCAATGAAATGAACACAGTGAGTTTTTCACTGACAGTCAAGAACTGAGGTCTTGAGAGTGACTGCTTATGTCTTTACAGTTAGTGAATTGGCTTGGCCACCGAGGTCTTCAGAGGTAGGATGAAGCTGTGGCACCAGTGTCAGTATTTCAATCAACGCCCTAAGTGATCTCATGTTTTATTGATCCGGAAGAATAATACTCTCTTGTTTGTAGTAGAAGACTTGGAATCGATAATGCTTAGAGAGACATCTCCCCCAAAGTGTCTAGAACTAAAAATTAATTTTCTAATAGTTTGTGGCTCCCATTACCAAAGCTGTCGAAATGTCTCTATGTTTACTCATTGAGATTTTAACATTTAAATGGGATAGACCGAGTTCTCATAAGACATTCGAGAGGAATAAAAGCCATCCAGCCAGCCACTGTTTGCCTCTACTGTTTCAACCATGAAGACAGGACAAGCAGAATACTTTGTGGGAGGCATTCTTTGAATAAAAATGGACACGTTCTTTATTTCCATGCAAACAGACAAACAAGCTCTCTCACTCACGAACAGTAATTGCACGGGTTCAACAGCTGTTGTTCCCTACCATTGTCGTCAGAGTAACTGAAATGGCTTTCTTTGTCATTATCAGCCCTTAGTTATGTGCACAGTTAATGCTGGTTGTGCAGTAGTTCTGATGACATTTATTTAAAAAAGTAATCTACAGCAAAAGTTAGACAAAGGCCTCAACGTTAATAAGAATCGCTCTCATTATCTCCTTGTTTTTACTAAAGTTTTGACTAATTGGCAACATATTCTATGAATTGCCGCTCGGGATTCTCATGATGATGTTCAGTATGCCCTATCCAGACAATGAATTAAGAAAGTGAATGAGTGTAGGAGAGAAAAATGATAATATTTTTCTCATTATCTGACCTGTTGTGGCTGGAAAAGTATGTTACTCTGCCAGGAGCAGCACAAAGGTCGATACAACAGCAACAAGGTAATATGCAACCTGCAGAAATGATTACATAGGACCAGAATTACAGGGGCTTTGCATCTGTGATGTGTGATTCCCAGTGGTGGAAGAAGTATTCAGATCCTTACTTAAGTAAAAGTAGCAATGCAATATTATAAAAATACTTAATTATAAGTAAAAATCTTCAAAATCGTACTTAAGTAAAAGTATAAAGTATTATCAGCAAAATGTACTTAAAGTATCAAAAGTAAAAGTAGTCGTTCTGCAGAAAAATGGCCCCTGTGACTGATATCCTATTATAGGCCTATATTACGCGACTAAATTGTCGATACTGATGCATCTGGCATTTTACTGTTCTAGCTGGTTGAGGTGGAGCTAGTTTTAACTACTTTATATACATTTAGGTGTTACGGACAGATCAGGCAGGAGACACAAGGAGAATAGTGAGTACTTTATTAATACAAAAAGCGTGGATATAGAATGAGGGGAGAACTACTGTCCTTGGTCTGGAGTTGGCTGAGATCTGGCGAGGAGGGGGAAGTCCAGATGGTAGATCCAACTCGAACCAGGAGACTAGAGTAACACTCACTGTAGACGAGCGACACTCGAACCCAGGAGATGGAGTGGAAGACTCACGGGAGACGGGAGCTCAACGGGGACTGGAGCTGGAGTGATCACACACGGAAGACTGGAGATACACTGAGACTGGAGCTGAAGTGAACCACACATATGACAGGAACACGAAGGAGCCAGGGAAGAGGTACTGAATAGCAGTAGCAGAGAATGGGTAGGTTTTGGCGAAGGGAGTCCAAATTGTTCTAGGAGATAGGTGAACTAGCGTTCTGTCCTCAACCATGAACAAGACCAGACAGTGACTGAGGTGAGGAGCTGTGTTATATAGGGAGTAGAGTGGCTGATTATGTGCAGGTGTGCTATGGGTGACAGGTGCTGGGAATCAATAATCAGGTGAGGGAGTGCAGAGTGACGGGGAAAGAACAAGACAGACTGTGACATTAGGTAGTTTAGTCCAGTGGTTTCCAACCTACTTTGGGCCCCCTCCAAAGGGTCGCAAGATAAATGTGAGGGGTCGTGAGATGATTAATGGGGTTTAAAAGAAGAAAAAAACAACATTTTGCTACACAAATTAGTATTGCTATTTTAAACTTTTCTCTAATCTTTGCTTTTATGGTGAAATATTGGATAATTTGGCCTCTTTTGGCCTTGAAGAGTTATCAAAATATACCAATCTGAGAAGTTTAAAGGATAAATGTCTCTTGGAACTGCTGTTGTCTGGTGGAAATGTTGACAACTCATAGACATCTGACATGTGACACGGGGCCCCACTGCTTTACTATAAGCCAAAAAGGTTGGTAAGCACTGGTTTAATCTTCAACAATGCATTGTATTTTATACGATTATCACATGTATTTTAATGTAAAATCTTAATCTGTAAAATAACTAAAGCTGTCAGATAAATGTAGTGGAGTAAAAAGTTCTTTATTTCCCCCTGAAATAAAGTGAAGTAGAAGTAAAACGTATTATGAAATGGAAATACTAAAATACAGTAAGTATCTCAAAACTATACTTAATACCAGTACTTGAGTAAATGTACTTGGTTATTTCCCACCACTGGTGATTTACAGATACTTCACATTTTATTTATTACACACTACATAATGTCTGCTGATAGAGGAATGCAAAGGTCTGGGAAATAGCTCAAAAACGGGTGCATCTTTTTCACCATATGTAAAAATCCAAACCAAAATGAGGTTCAGGTGCCAAAGAGGCACAGCTGTGTCTGTTTGACTGAGATTACCTTGCAAACATAATTTAGTTGATTTGGCTTTGTAAGTGTCAATATTATAACTTCTTTGAGTGTGACTGGATAATAAAGATAACCTCAGTATGTGCTGGAATCAAACAAGAGGAGAATGAGTATACAGTATAGCGAGACCTACTATCATGGAGCGGAAGAGTTAGAACACAATGTATGACAGTGTGGAAATGTGTGGGAGGTGTCTGTGACCTCAGCCTATTTCTGACAGCTGTCAGGCCACAGTGTTTGATCCAACAACACACTGTTCATGCTATTCACATATGAAAAACACTGAATACATCTTCCACTAATGGCAGTCTATTGAATACAAAGGTGTGTGTCTTTGTTTACCCGAGGCCCCGCGCAATTAGTGCCATGTCAGTATGATAAATTTCTGAGACAAAATATGCAAGATGCATTTCTTTGATTCAAGGTGCCAATTTCATTTTTCTGATGAAAAAAATATTTAAAAATCTTTACTCTGATTATTTGTGTGCTGACACATTTTCACCCTTGAAATGTTAAGACGTCCACCTGGATGCTCTAAAAATTCCATCTTCCAGAAGTAGCCCAGGGATTTATTTCAAACCCATTTTTGGCAGGTATAGTGGTCCATCTGTGGTGGTGCGAACCAGTTTGGATAGTTTCTAAAATAGGAGCTCATTTTGAACATTCTCCTCTTGAAGTAATGGCTTATTAAGCAGTATTATAAAGAGTCTGGTGAGCACATAGTGGGCTCAAAAGGCTTAAAAGCAGCCGGATCACACTGGCTGAACAGGTTCATAAAGAGGTTGATGGCAGAAATACCACCATTTATCTGATTCAAGTGCAGGGTTTTAAATTAGCTTGATCAGTAGTAAAGCTGTGAGTTATACAAACAAGCACAGATCTGGAATGTTCAAAAACATGACACTCCCTCCCCCCATGCACATTCACACTCCAGACACACAGCAATGAAGACCACAGCTGTCATTTACACATGGGATTTAAAATACCTCTAGTAAAATCCCAGTTACAAAAGACTTTTACATAGTATCCAGTTATTTCACAGTCCATATTTAACATTTATCAACACTTTGACAGCCTCCAGTTTTATTGCTTTTTTAATAGAAGGATTAGAGTAGAAACTGCGGAACCAGAGAACATCTCCATCTAAAAGGAAAGTGAGATGAATCGCATTTCAGAGTGAAGGCACGAGTCTGCCATAATCTCAGTTGAAAATCACTCCAACCATAGATTCTCATGGAGTCATTCAAATTTTACCTTATTAATACAAGCACCACTTTTTTATTAATTTTAAAGGAAAGGTTTGGTACATAGCACAGCAGGTGAAGCTTTACATCATTTCAGGGTCACATGAGTAGACTAAAAATAAGCAAACAAATAAATAGGTGCTTTGCAGAGGAGATCCCATCTTAAAAACTATTATAATCCTAATACTATGCATGACAAAATGCTTTCTCTACCATTGCATCAAACCAGCCTTTAGAATCTTTAGCTTTAGCTATTTTCCACTGCCTTAAATCACGGAAACAAGCTGTGAACACAACATTGACATATACTTTGTTAGTTGATGTGGTGAACGTGTCAGCAAACAGTAAGTGAACCATTTAGAATCATGTTTCTGTCCACTTAGTGAATATAAGTCTAATATTAACTGTCCTTTTAGCTCTGTTTTTGGTCTCTACCACCTCCTGAGAAACATACCTGGCCCTTTGGCTGTTAACTGTGTCTGTTAGCAGGTAGTGTACAGTGGGTTTGTAAAGCTTTTTTCGGTGCAAGTAGCTGCCTGCTGCAGCCGAAACCAACTCTATGAGAGTGGTGAAAGTCAACCAAAACAGTCAAGTTGTGGGTCGGAAACCAAAACAATGAGCTGAAAGCCGCCATAAAGCCATGTAGAGCTGAGGGGAACTGTGGAGTCAGGTGACAATTCTCTCTTGGTTCATCATTACAAGCAACCCCTTTCACATTAAACGGAGTAATTTCATCCATTGTTATTATAAAAATATTTATTATAACTACTTTAAAATCATTCTTGATGCTGTAACTGAAAATACACATCTTGATACATTTGGTTTTTGAGATGTGAGCAGAGGTCTGAAGTCAAAGGGATTGCTGAACCAAACCATTACAGGACTTCCAGAACCTTGACCCAAACTGATCTGTTCTACACTTCAAGCATGAATTATCCTTCACCCATCATTTTCATTCATGGAGTCTTAATGAAGACTCATAATATCAATGTAATATTTTATATTGTGCCGAAAATTCCTAAAAAAACAATTCAGTATCAGTGCTTTTAAAACTTCGAGATTAAATTTCAAATATTGCTGAGTGTAATTTTACACCCCACAAACACATTAATCAAAGGAATTTCTCAACATGTGCCCATGGCACTGAGACCTCTCTATCACCAGAACATAACATGTTTGCACTTGAGGTCTGAACAGGGGCCTATTCTTGGAGTACTATATCATTATTAGTTCAACGTGCAATAACACACTGAACCACAGAGTTTGAAAGCTCAAGAGGTGCATTACATTACACACTGACCATGAAAGAGGATATCTAGAGATTGATTTTTGCAAAGAATTTAGAAGAATATCCTCATAGTACAGAAAACTCCCACAGTTGGAAGCAGTGCCCCTGCCTTTTAGTTTCGCAGTATGACTAAGCACACCTCCGTCTCCTCTCAACAATCCTGGAACGTTTTGTTAGCCTCTGAACAGACCTCTGAAGGTGAAAAGAGGTGTTTACCAGTTTCTTCCTTTTCTGAGACTCTTTGATCGAGTCTTCAAAAATAACTCAATGAAATGATCAGGACATTTCAGTCACAATACAGAAGTTGAGAATTTGAGCAACAGAAGGAGGTAAGGCAGTAGAGAGCAGCAGCAAAATAGTGATAAGCAGAAGGGGTGTTTCCAGTGAAGTGGGAAAAACACTCTCTTTGTGTTGCCTTTGCTATGCAACTTGATTTTTTAAATATAACCCACATACTGTGTCATGACAGTCAGAAAATAAACCCAAATCAAAAATGAAATTACCTCCACTTTACAGAAAAAATGCTACTACACTATATCACCTTATAGTACTATGTGACATTGTCCACTGATTAAAAGCCTCCATCTCTGAGGTAAAAGTTGTGTGTAATTTAGCTGTCATGTTGTACTTGACAAGCTGCAATGAGTGTATTACAGCACAGCTCTTGGTCTTTTTTGTGGGTGTTTCTGCAAAGCAAGGTGAGAGTTGTGCTGTCATTCGGAGAGGACAGCAGAGTACAACCTGTGTTGTACTCTGTGTTCTGGCCCACTACCTTGCCACCTGAGGCATATATACCTTGTATGAAAGGCAATTTTAACCTAAGTCCAGTCTAAACATTCACATTTGTTTGAGTCTAAAATTGTGTCTGTATGGCATATTAAAGCTCTCCAACTGCCACTGTAAGGAGAGGAAATTGCAGATTGTGAATAAGAGAGCCTGTGTTGTGCTTCTGCACAGAGGAAGTTGTCAAAAATGGTGTGAAGATAATTTCCCTCCTGTTAGAGTACTTCATTGGTAGTGAGGCTTACCTATATAATCCCACTCCCTACATTTATTTTTCCTATGCTCTATACAAATTTCTATTATTAATTTTGGCCTTTTCTTTCCATATCATGGCACTTGACTGCCAGCGTTTGACTGTCAAGTGAGGATATAATTAGTTTCAGCCTGTGATTGGTTTTTGATCGCTGAAATTGTATGTACTTTATGTGGCAATATATATGTAATACTTCTACTGTAGGGATGTTCAGTACATTAACAAACAAATATCGATCAACATTTCAAAGTGAACTGACTATTTTTTATCTACAGTGACGTCACACTCTACCCACATCTGCCATATTGTTGGAGGTGCAAACAAAAACACGTCAGGAGGTGCCTTTTTGAGCGCGCAAAGATGATATAGAGTTAATATTTATCTCTTTTTTTTCGGTACAAATGTCAACATGTCATCCGATTACTTTTCTGTGCTCCCTCTTGATTAATACAATGTCTAAAATAAACGAGTTCAGTACGTGAGTGCCTTTGTACATCAACAGGAAACGAAACTGTAGGATTTTTGAATGAAGTTTGGTGAGTAGGCAGAAAAGACTGCTCTTACTGTTTACAATCACCGCTAATTAATGTCCTCTCTCATCCCACACTGCATTATCATTAGGTCGGTTTCTCATACAGAATCTCCTGGAGTTCAGGTTTAACCGCCGGCATTCCGTATTTCCATTTCAGGACGTTGGCAACCCTAGTCCCAACAGTTTGGAAACATTCATGTTTACCTGATAGACACTCCTGGTTAGTACATATTGAATTTACTTATCAAAATCTTGCAATATGTCATTATTTGCTCATGCTACGGGTGGCTGATATATTGATTACTTATACTGGTGTTGTTTGGAATTTGAGAATGCTAATATTGGTGTGAGTGTACTACATTGTAATGTGTTGGATACTTATACCTGTTTTAGACTGAGTGTACTTGAATTGCATTTATTGCAAACTGTCCCGAAACTGATGATTAAGCTATCTCTATTTTTCTTCACTCATGAATTTTTATCCTAAAAGGCGTTCATTAGCAGATGAATACTGAGAAAATCATTAATCTGAATGCTAATAAATTAATGAGTTTTACAATCCATTGGTTATGCACTGGCACCAACAAAAATAGAAATATTTCAGTGATAACCTGAATGAGACAATCACAATCTGATATCTAAAGGTGCTGGCATGTGTATTTTGTTACCTTTGGAGAGAGCCAGGCAAGCTGTTTTCCCCTCTTTCCAGTTTTTGTGCTAAGCTAAGATAACTGGTTGCTGGTGGTAGCTTCAGATATTTACTGTACAAGAGAGTGGTATTGATCTTCTCATCTTCTTCTCTGCAAAAAAAGTGAATAGGCATATTTTGCAAAATGTCGAACTACTCCTTTAATAAACATATGTGAACATCAGAATCAGGATCAGACATACTTTATTTGTCCTCGAGGGGAAACTCTTTTGTTACAGCAGCTCACTATCACGTCAGTGCACACAGGAATGGAAGTACTATGCAAAAAATAATGACACAGCTGATGCTTATCAGCTGATACAAGCTAATACAGTGCTCTGTCTGAACTAATGCTATTCTTCATTTGTTTATGAGCACATGGAACACTGTGGAGTTCACAACCAAAGATATTACCTTGTCAGTTGTTTCAGCAAAAGCACACAGAGAGAGGAGGTTGGGGTGGTTGGATGGGTCAACAAAATGTAGATACGGGAGACCGCTGTTAGCTTTTCTACTAACAGTGAACTTTGTTTTTTTTTTTTTTACAATGACCACAGTTGTTCCCCAACCAAATAGTTATTGTATTATTTTAACCATAATGACGAACATCCACTAACCTTAATGAAATAGTCATTTCAATCCAAACCACAATGTTTCCCTAAACCTAATCAAGTTGTTTTTGTGCCTAAACCTAATCAAATCTTACCCATAGCTGTGTAAGAGCAGAAAACTGTTTTATTTTTTCTTTATTTGTAATTGTTTTGGAAGGCACAGACAAACCTGCACGGTCAAGCCGCGGACTGCGTCAGATCGGAAAACAGTTATATATGTCATTTTGGAAGGCAGTTACAAATTTGGATGACTTGTTGTACTGTTCCCCCCGTGGATTATAAATTCACAAATTAAACAAATACTTCAGATCAGTCTCAAAATGGGGAAATCATCTCTGAAGATGAAATATGTTTAAGTGTTTAGATAAAAAATATTAAAGATTAGCTTTGCTGATCTCCTGCGACTGAAACTCTTAGTCAGGGTGTGAAACAAGGCTTTTCAGATTGGTATTAAGTTACTCTTTCAAAACACAAAATGTCTCTGTCGTCAGCTGGTGAGCATATTCATGCAGCGGAAAGCTGTGAGTTGACAGAATTAAGAAGAAAAAAACAATTTCCTCTGCAGAAACTGTTCAAGCACTTAACAACAGAACAAAAGCATGAGTTAGGAAATAATTAGTGCTTCCTAGTTTAATGAACTGAGACTGTAATTATAGCATAATCCCATTCTGCCCCTCGTTACCAGAAGAATAATACACAATTTAAATATATTGTTTAGCATTCATAATTCTTGTAAAACTCGTTGGCTGACAGGACATCGTGACAATAAGAATAAATGCACCATCTTGGAGAGCTACAGCTGTTGATGACAAATTCTGACAATTATATCACTGTCTCGCGTAAAACAAAATAGAAATCACTGTTGGAATAGTAATATCATATCCACATATCTGCCACTTCATTATCACAAGTTCATGTCAGGAGTTCACATGACTTAATATCAAAAATAGTATAAGGTCTTAGCCTTGCTTACAGTTTCTGTCTGCTGCAGAATAATGATTTCTGTGTTCATCACTGTGTTATTTGTTGTGTTGTTGCCGTGGACAAAATGTCTCCTTTCCTCCCGGCTTCCTCTCCAGAGACTGTATGTTCAGTTTGACCCGCATGACTTCACCCTTAATTCCCTTAGCAGTCTACTCTTAGGGCTTAAATTGCTATTAAAGCACACAATTCCATTAGCAGGCTGATAAACAGACTGAGGTTTCAGATTTGCATCTGCTGTTTATGCCATTGCATTGTTTCCCAATAATTCATCTTACATTTTGGTTGTATCATGAGGAAATGTTGTCACCCGGAATTACGGGGCACTGCCAAAGATAACAATGATAATCTGCAAGTTTTGGATGTTGGACAGCTGGCAAAACTGTTACATACTATAATCCTTTCTACACAGTCAAAGCCCTCAGCCCAGGCCACTTTAAATGCTAAATATCACAACTTGGATAATAGACCTTTTTCACAGCAGACATTTGGATTTATCATTGCAGGAAAAGCACAGAGGGAATTATTAATATTACTGATGGCTCAGTTCCATTACCAAACCCCAGAACTGGCTCACTTAAATGGGATGCAACCTTCATTAGTGTTATTAATTACAATTGTGCTTTTCCTGCTTTAAGGTTCTATCTAATCAGTTTACAATGAGGACACCAATATGTTTCAACTGAAAATTTTATGGGGTGAAAATAATTAAAGCGTAAAGTTTGATTGGCAATCAAATTAATTGAGTATAACATTAAGATGCTATAAATGAAATCAAATGTACTCTGTTGCCTGAGCACCAACCTTTTCATGTAGATATTTTGACTTGCCACAGCAGGAAAGGCCCAGGTGGAACTAATAACATTAACAAAGCATACCAGCACGCACGCAGAACTAATGGGATTACTGATGTTATTAATTACACCTGTGCTTTTTCTGCATTGACATGTCAAAATATCAGCCATGAAAGAGGTCTATTAGTGTGTTTACTTCAGCTAAGGACACTCATATGTTCTTAGTTTCACTTCACCTTCAAACTTCATTCAAACTTTGGAATGTTCAGCTTCCTTATGAGCTGCATCTATTCATTTAACTTTATTTATTTATTTGGTCCAGTGTATGTGTATGGGGACGTGAACAATGTTACAAAAAAAAAAGTCCCACCATTTTCACTCTTCATGTGTACATTATACATCAGAATGTTGTCACAAGCCTTCTTCTAGAAATGTAAAAATCTAACCCACAGGAGTTACCCTCAACCCTGGGTTGATCAGGACAGCACCATCAAATTCTCATATGCTGCCATTGAAAATGAGGGCTACATTTTTCTTCACTTAAACTTTCTCCGTTAAGTTAAATGCTGTACACATAAATCATCATGTTCATCTACTCCTGCTGCCACATAAGTGCAAGAAGTTTTACAGTTTGGGATATTATTGTCTCAGATATATCAGATTATATGGGTTAGTGGTCAGCACTGTTCCCTCACAGTAAGAAGATTCCTTATGTGATTGCCCTTTGTGGCCAGCATTGCTGTATTTTGACACAGTCGCTCTTGGCATCACACAACACCACAAAGTGACAATGGCTCGTCCCCGCGAAATAGGTGGGGGCAGAAGCTTGGTGACAGTGACTACTGGCAGGGCAAGTGGTGAGCTGCTGTAGCTGGCTAGCTAACTGTTAGCTCAGTCACTATGGCTCCCGGAGTTTCTCTCTATTTTCAGTTCCGTTTACTTTCCCCTGGCATTTTGTTCACTATTGCACATCAGTTTATTGAATAAAAAGTTAGTGAAAAGGGAAAATAAAGCTCTCCAAGCTGTCAAGCTTGCTAATAGTCAGTTAGCATACCTATTATCTTCAAAAGACCACTGATATTTTGTGGAACAGTTTTTACTCCAGAGGAGGACAGAGGAGGTTAAATAAAAGTGAATGGTGCAACAAAGCTAATAAGCTACGATAGTTCCTTTGTTTTGGACTCTCCGACTTTCCGTCCCCTCAATGGTCAGCGCTGTCAAGACGGCTTGCTATTGGTCAATGGTGTGAATTCACTTGTCAAAGTTCACCAAAGTTTAACTCAACGTGGAACATTCACGCAGATTCATTTTGCCTCAAGCCAATTCCATTGCAATTAACTGATTTTGCCTTTTTTTGAAATCCTGGTGTGTCCAGGCCTTGACAACTGAAGATGGTTGACTGGACACTTTTAGGTTCTCTAAAATGTACTGAATGAAGCACCATCTTTCAGGATAAGAGAGCACACTTAAGTTTCCTTTAGAAAACGTTGCCTTAGTAAAAACTACATTCACTGTTTTTCTGTTTAATTTTATATTAGATTTTTGTTTATTATAAATATTTGACATAAATCTCAAGCAATAGAAAAAAATGGAGAAAAAAAATGGGTGAAATGGAAGGCACAACACTGTTTCCAGACACCATTATACTGTATCAACATAACGTTTAGCAACTGCTAGGGACAGCCACAGTCTAATTTTGGTCTCTGATACTAGGGATACATTCACTCAACATTTGTTTGTGTTTTTGGTTTTGTTTTAGCAAATACTAACCATTGTTGCTGGTCTTCATTTTTCCACTGCATGTGAGCCCATTTCTCTCTATTACTTCTTTTCTGCTTTTTTTCTTTACTGTGTCTCCCGCTCTCTGCCTGAATGACTGTATAACTGTATATAATTATGTATAACTGTATTACAGTAATTTAATGTTCTCAGTCACACAGGAGTTGATATTACATTTATAAAGTATAAAATCATCACCAGATAAAGGTTACTAACATTTAATAACTTCTGATTGATATAGAATATTCTAATCCTGGCTAGACATACTGCTATAATTAGTTTGCAAATCCATATTTATACTTGTAAACAATTAAATATCAGTTAACTTAATGCCAGTCAAACACTGCCAGATTGGCCTGTTTTCATTCACTCAGGAAATAATTTGCTTTATTCAGAAGAAAGTGCTTTACGCAAGAAAGTGAGGATTCCAACTGTGCAGCCAGCTTTTAAGACTCATCCTGCTGATGATGAGCAGCTGATGACCTTTGGCTTCGCAGGGAGCAGCAGGACTCATCCCTGTAGAAACGCTGTCATCTGATCGCTGGGGGAGTTGTGAAAATGAGAAACACGTACTGTACATCCTCTTGAAAATGGCATGATAGGTCACTCTGGTGGGGAGGTCATTGACCAGAATGGCAGAAGAGTGTATTCATAAAAAATACCTGAGAAGTTCCTTTCAAGATCCAGCTGTTCAAAGACACATCCAGCAAAATGCAGCACAAAGTGAACTTGACTTTCTCTGTCTCTATCAGTCGTGAGCAGCATACTGAGCTCTGTAGTGTCTGAATGAAGGTGTTTTTCAGAATGACATGGATTGAGACTGAATTGTGAGACTTTATTTTGAAATAATTATGCAAAAATTACTCTTCATTTGCATGATCCATGGAGGGCTATCCCAATTTGTGACTGGATTAGAGCAGTGGTTTCCAGGAGTCAGAGCCCTGCTGACCTTCATTCTAGCCATCTAATCACAGAGCATTTTACACCCAGCATGCAAGGTGGATATAATTATTGAACTGGTAGGATAGAAAACAGCTGTATCCTGAATCCTGAGGATTTAAAGGATTTATTCAGGCTCTGGAAATGAATGTGTGAAGGAATTATTGCAAGCAGCAACAGTCAGGCACAGAGTGCGGCTTCATGTCAATCTACTTAATTACTGTGAATTTCTTTTCAAGAATGAACTGTCAATCCCAAGTTTTAAGCCAACACAGACGAGAACTCCTTAAAGCAGCTATAATCGATATTTTTTATAGTAACAATGTATCAAACGACTGTGAAAACAATATGGCAATGTGAAAGAGGTCGTTTGTAGTGATGAGCCTACAGAGAATGATCACCTGAATCTGCAGCTCCCCTCGGCTTTACAGCGCTTTATAGTGAATATAGGGCTTACATTCGTCAGATGGCCAGAAACACGACTCCACATGAATGATAATGTTGCTCCAACTGCTGGATGTGTCTGCCACTGCCCACTTATCAGTTATTGCAGGTTTAATGTTCTCAACTGAATGGTAATTTGAACATTATACCATTCCATGACAACTGACAAATATCTGTTGAAGAAGATCGTGTGATATGATCAAGAGTTCCTGGACAGCTACGAAACCAGCTGGACTTTCTGGTGAGATTATTTAGTCAACTGCTGTTTCCATGGTCAAGACTTAACTTTATTCTTGTATGGCAATGTGTCACAGACGGACATGTGTCAAGAATAGACCTCAGTTGAAAATCCTCTTTGGATTTTTAATATGATTGCCATATAATTGAAACAGAACACCACTGACTGCACGAGGCAGTGTCAAATAGTGCAAAGGCAAACACAAGGAATCAGCTTTGCAAAATTATCCATTTCTATGTAAAGAATTCTTGTCGCCAAAGATAAGACATAAATATCCCTTGTTTAAAGTCGGTTTAATTTCTATGAATACCACATTGTTGCTAAGTGACAGAGTTGAAAGATGACTTTGGAGAGTGTATGTGGCACGTAAAGGCATGTGATGTATGTACAGTATATTTATTACATATGACAACAATAGGGATATTCATTTTGTAGAATTAGAACTTTTGGATCCTCCTCCTTTAAAATGACTGGTGATGGAGATTTCAGCATTTATCAGTATCAAGTCATTCAAGTAATATGCAAATCTATCCGCTCTTAATGCTCTTTACTGCAAATATTCTTTATTATTTCTAATTATACTCAGGTTAATGGTGCGGATTAACTGTTCTCTTTAGGCTGAATATTGAGTATGACCTGTTTGTCAAAGGGCTTTGATTAACTGAATACCAAATTAGTCAGGCTTCATTAATTCAGTAAAGCTGGTTCCTGCTTTCCTCTTGTTTTCAGCATTATTTGGAGCCTCTTTGTTTTTGTGATTAGGCTTCACAGAAACACATAGTGGTTAAAGAAAAAAAAAACATGAATTACAGGGGGGAAAAACATAAATATGCCTTTTCTTTTCTCACTCGCTCTCTCTTTCTTTCCTTCTGTTCCGCCTCTCTGTAGTCTGTAAGTGTACTTCAAGTGTGAGAAGTCAACGTCTGCTGTCAGTGTTAAGGAGATGTCAGTTTATAACTCAGCAGGTCTGTTGATCACTGTGGCTTTGATTATAGCTGTGCAAAATAACAGCTCTCCTCTCACTGCAATCTGTGCAGGCCTTCCTCTATCTGCTCTGCTGTGTGCCATTTAATGAGGTCCTTTGTTTCTTTGATGTGTTTCTGTGATAATAGTTATCAGCAATGCATTACTGGCATAACAATGTTCTTTCTTCAAGTTGGCTGGCTGGTAATTACACCCAAAGATTTATTAATGAACAAGGTGTTTAAATGTATGCTTTCAGTATTCTAACAAACCCGTGCTTTCAATGTGGAAATATGGAAACTTGCACCTGGTGATAGATGATATTAATATATTAGCATTCTTATCACCCTTTTCTGTAACTGTTGAGCGCATATAACGCAATAACCTTTCAAAATAACTCTGCATAATAATAAAATCCATGGTTGCCAAGTTAAAAACAAGACTGTGCTGCAGAAAACTCAGAGTCTTTAATTCAACAGTGACCATATGTCATTATTTAGTCATTAAATTATTCTAAATTTGAACTCTAAACAACATGTTGTGCATTCATTTTGCTTCGGTGCTTGTTATCTCTCATGGGAAGTTAGCACAAGTTATTTGATTTCATTCCAAACTCAGAGCTGAGACCGTCATTAAAATGTGCTATTTCTTCATGTACAAGGTTACTCACACCATTTGGACTCAGATTCATGTTATTAGACACAGTCTCTGCTAGATGTAAATGAGGTCTTGGACTCGATGTATAAGTGAGACGAAGGAACAGGAGGTCCTTGGTGTCTGTTCTCAACTCGACAGATGTATTTTTCCCCCCAGTTTTTTCTCAAAGACAATTTGGACTTTATGAAAAAGCTAACATGCCGGGCTGGATTCATAATGAGAGTCGAAATATGACAAATTCAAGGTTACAAAAATTATGCATACATAAATACTGAAAGTTCATTACAATTCTCACCTCAGCCAGGGAGCAAAGGGAGCTCTTTGTGAAGAATGGAAGAAATTTGAAGGCTGTGAAAACTGTACAGAAAGCCAATACAGAAAGATGCATCTTAATTTTGTGTCTAGACTGGACTGTTCAAAAGTTATGGCACAAACTGTTTGTTATAGCACCACCAGTTTGGTAGTCAGTCAATATTTAGTCAGTCAAAGTTTAGTTCTGTAGGGTTTCTAGTTTCTGAGATTCCGATAACTTTAGAGCAGCAGAAGAAGATTAAAACAAGACTAAGGATCTACAGCACGCTATAGCCTCTGTGAGGCTGTACTTACTGTAGGCACAGCTGGGACTTGAGCTAACTGCAAATGTCAGCATGCTAACGTGCTGGTGTTTAGGAGGTAATGTTTACCATGTTCACCATCTTAGTTTAGCGTGTTAGGATGCTAACATTTGCTATTTACCACTAAACATAAAGAACAGCTGAGGCTGATGGACTACAGTAATGGACACAAAATTTCTACTTGATGATGGCGCTAAATTAAGATTTAAGGGATCACCAAAGTGATTATAATTCATGTCTGTACCAAATTTGGCAATCCATGCAATAGTTGTGAAGCCATCTCACTCAAAACCACAACTGTCAACCTCATGGTGTCGCTAGAGGAAAAGTCAGGGGATCAACAAAGTCAGTAGGATTCATCCTCTGGGGATCATGAATGTGTACAGTCTGAATCAAAGTGGTGGACCGATTGACTGACCGACATTGTCATTCCCACAGCAACGCCGCTAGTATGATTAAAAAAGTTTGTTATATTCAGCATGATTTTTGGGTGTCTGAAGAAGACTGAAAACCCAAAAAGGATTTTAAAAGATTTTAAAATACGGATTCATAAGGCTGATTGTATTTGAATATGGTGGGAATTGAGAAGAATCAAGGATTTTACAGTGTCATAAATCTTTTATTTGGTTTAGCCAGCAAAAAATGAAAGTCACAACTTGTCTACCATTTCTATGGATGTTTCTCTTGAAATATGCCCGTGTGTGTGGTGATGATGTGTTTTAGTGTGTATGAGGCAGAGAGAGATTAGGACCATTGTTGGTCTGCAGATAGGAAGAAAGTAGTTGGTAAATGGTTTAAATGAAACCATTGATGCTGCTTTCATTGTCCTCTGAGACATCCCTGCAGCTAAGTGCTTGTGAAATGGGAGAGGCCATGAAGACAGACTGCCATGTAATCTGACTTGCAGGCAGCACTTCATGCTGGACCACCAGAAAACACTCTCTCTATGACAACAATTAGACGATAACACGAACACACTACCAAAATATGATTGGCTGAACAGTGAAATATTGTCAGTCAGAAGTACTGAATCAGCATGCTGTAGAAATGTTGATTTAAAGTACATTTCTCATCCTCAATACCAACCTTTCTGACCATAACTCAATGTTGAATTAATAAATTTTGCTATCTGGGTACAGATGATAAGCTACAATAGATTGACAGCTGTTGGTCATAGCGCTTTGTCAGTATACAGTATTGCTTCTGAGTAGCGTGATTTGATGACTTCTAACATAAGAGTGTATTTTTAAAAATGAGGGAAGGGATATTGAATTAGTTATGCCTCAGAAGTCGCCCTCTCCCCTCCCACAACAATTAATGTTGAAGTGTATGTTGAAGTGTATGTTAACCTCCAAGTGACCTTGTGACGCTTTTCAGTGACCTGCAGTGTTCTTGGCAGATTTCTTAAAATCAATATATTCAGGTAAAGTCACAGGATCATTAAAGGAAATTGCACCCTGCACTTTAACAAATGAGCTCTTGATTAATGATGTATTTCTTGGAATTGTTTTGTTGTTTGGTGGATAAACTGTGTGCCATTATGCCTATATTTACAGCTGCAGTGGCATGTGATATTTTTTATTTGCCAGGGACATCGGCTGTAACCATCAGGTTTTGTTTTTAGCCCCTTAGAAAGAAAAAATAACAAGACTAGTCTACAGCCATGCCAGCGGCTCTGTGAGGCTGTATAGACACAGGTATGCTGTGAGCTATATACTAAAGTCAAAATGCTAGCGCGCTCACAATATCAATGCTAACATGCTGATGTTTAGGAGGTAATGTTTACCATGGCCACCATCGTAGTTTAGTGTGTTAGCATGCTAACAGTTTACCTTTTTTTTTAAATTTAAACTTTATTTAATCAGGTAGTCTCACTGAGATCGAGGTCTCTTTTCAAAGGAGACAATTATCACTAAACACAAACTACAGCTGATGGGAATGACATTAGTTTTGCATGTATTTTGTCTCAAACCAAAGTATTGTACAAATTAAACATCTGAACTGATGACAACACTAGTTAAAAAGTAGCCAGTAGTCCAATAGTTGTCGAGGCATCTCACTCAAAACCATAAATGTGAACCTCATGGTGGTTTTGGAAAAGTCAGGGGATCACCAAAGTCATTTGGATACATTGTCTGAACAAAATTTTGTGCCAGTCCATCCAAGTAGATGTTGAGACATTTCACTAGATAAATGAAAACTGCCTGTGGTGCTAAAGGAAAAGTCAGGGGATTACACAAATATGTAGGCTCCATCCTCTAGCGTTCATTAATGTACAAATGTTACAAAATTTGTATTCATGTCGTCCATCCAATAGTTTTTGAGCTATTTCAGTCTGGACCAATGACCGACCTTGTCATCTGTAGAGGCACACTGCTTAAAAAGAGCAAGAGGTTCTGTTTAGATTCACTCTTTTACTCTTATAATTAACAATTAAACAGAGAAACCCACCATAGAACAAGCAGAGACGCTCATTTCTGCATCAACAATGCAACATAACTACAAGCTGCTGTATGTTTTGTGTGAGGGCTGAGGCCATCATTATACATATGGCGCAGTGTTCAGAAACTAGTCGACTACCTTGCCTGCACCCACACGCATACGGCCACCTTTCATTAAAGGCAACGAGTTCACACCCACTGATAGTTGCTGAAAGTCATTCTGGGAAACACAGGAAATTACAGTACAAAGTAGCAATATGAGACATGTTTAGGGGAAGTCTGTACAACAAACAAAAAAGAAAAACTAAATAACTCCTGTAGAATAACTTCAGGAAGGTAGATTTATGATGTCTTTTAGGTTGAATCTGAGCGTGTTATTATTACTATAATAAAACATCACACGACAGTACTCTAAATGCAAAAAATCTGCCAGTGCAGCAGCTTTAAAAATTCCAATATTCACTTACAGTACAAACCGATGAGGTCTTATCATTTATTTGCTTTTAAATGCCTTTGTATAAATCCAGAGATTTTATATGAATATCCTTCCAATTACTCCCCTGTGAGGAGTGGACTGCAGTGAGAAGGAAGCATTATGTAAATGCAGGAACTCTGACACCAGTGCCGGTGCTGGGAACTAAAGAAATGAAGTATGGAGCAGTGTGTTGCTCATGTTGTTGGTGGTGGGCGGCAGCTGTATTTACCACTGGAGCCTATTGTTTCCTCTGACTTAATGAGCATCAGGGCCCCTTCAGAGCTGATGTCACCGTTGACCTCAGAGCAAGAGTGGGATCTCACCACCTGGTTATAATAATAAACCATTATAACAGTTTGGACAGTTTGTACAACTCTCTCCCACTTTCTGCTTTTGTTTTGTCACTGTAAAACATAAACTAAGGTGTGCTCTGCATGAGGACATTTTATCATTTGACATTTGAATACTTATATATAAGAATTGTGGCTGCTACTGTGACATGTGAGCTGATTTGAGGATGTAGCTTGTTGTATAGCTAATTGTCAAGTCAAGTCAATTATTATTACACAGTATTATTATAATATTATTACTGTGTTTTTTTATTTAAAGTGTTATTATTGTGTTTTAATTACAGTATCATTGCTGTGTTTCTGCCCTGTGTGTTACCTGTATCCTGATGTGGCAAGTTGCATTTATTGCAATTTATTGTCTGCCTTTAGCAGACTGATTATGTGCCGACTTAAAGAAAATCTATTATAAAATGGCTAAATACGCTACAGGTGCTGAAATGTTAAACCGCCTTTAGAAAAGTTAAATAAAGCATACAGCTGTTCTGTCATATAAGCTTTCGTAAGCTGCTGATATGTGCTTCATTAGGTTTAATTTGCAATTCTGAAGTGACTGAATTTGCCAGTTCAGTGGTAAAAACACAGTGTTGAAGTATTCACCATTACTTCACAGAGGGAGCACTTCTGTTCTATAATGTACCTCAGTAATTGTCTCTTGATTCCAGTGGAGAGCTGTTGAACAGCTCCTTGTGCTTCTGAATTACATTCACAAGTTCTTGTCTCCCTCTGCAGGGAGTTAGCAGAGCTCACCGCTCACTTTTAGTTTCCTCTTGCTACACTAGCTGTCACTATAATACAGGGTATGAACATACAGTAGTACAACTGAACATGCAGTGTTCCCATGTCTGGCTGCTCATCATTTACAGCATATGCAGGTTATCATCAAACTGCGTCTTGCATTTCCCCCCAAGTTGATTTCCCCAGCTGTGTTTCTCATGAGTCAAAGTGAGTTTATGTTAAAAAGTGGTTGCATTAAGACAGCAGATCAACATCATTCATCTCTAAGACTGACATATTTAATAGTTACTTTTATTTGGATAATGTTTTGATGCAAATTTCCTCCGTCTGCCTAATAAGTTTAGCATTCAACAAGGCATTTACACACCTGAAGCCCAGGAAACTGACTCATGTCTCTGAGAAAATGATGTGGCGTTTTCAGAAGTGTCTGTAAATGGACAATGTCATCTTTATTCCACACAAACAGGCCATTATACTGTCGCTCTGCAGCTGACCCTGTCACTTTTCAATATTTTTTCCCACTTTTAACACCATATCAAGACACCTGAATGGTGGAATAAAATGTTGGAATAACCAGTAATACAGCCAGTTCAGCTTGGGACATGATGATTTCATTTAATTAATGTGTGGGATTTAATTTATAGTTAAAGCAATGCTAATGTTGTGGCCAGTTAAGCCTGATGCTCTCTGTGTCAGGATGAGCTCAGTCTCACAAATACTGAGCTGAATGAAATTCCAAACTCATCATGTATTTCATTCTTGTCCAATTTCACACAGTAAATCTGTATGCGGTCCGAACTCATTACACCATCAAGTGCTAAAGGGCGCGTGACTCATCGTGGCATATCTGTATGAGTGGGCTGTATGAGACGGCTCATGCAGAGAAGCCCACGTGCTGCTTTTTCAACCATGGTGATATCATAACCAGAGACTTCCTGAACACAAGGTTCATTCACAGAACCCTCCTCCTGACATGGGGACCAAGCACCAAACAAGCTGTCACCATAGCAACTACAGCCTCTGGGTATGTGAGTCCCCTTCTTGTTGTTATTTGCTATTTGAGGGAGGAATGGAGTTTGAAACTGTGTGTACTGTACATGGAAATGTGTGCCTATGTAAAGAGGACATCATTTTACCAGGTTAAACTTTAAGTTCTGTATATTTTTATGGTGTATAATTTCTAAACAAACACGTTGGGTCTCCCATGAGTCTGTCTGCTCCTTGCTCAGGACAGGAGGGGAGCACTTGATGAGTCACTGTCTACTGTGGATTTACTAATTTTCAATTTTCCTCTCATAATAGGCAGCATAGAGAGTGAAGAGACACATTTGAGCTGTCTTTACTGTACACACTGACAGTACTATGTGACAAGACATGAAACTCAGTCTTAAGTGCATATTAAATATTCACTAATTCACGAGAGTAAGTGCAGAGGAATGATACATTAAAGCAAGGACAAACATTATGCATATGGTTATTATTTATTGCTACTTTTAAGGATACAAAAATAGCATGAAACAGATACTTTTTAAAGGAGGCACAAAGTGTAGTAGACTCAAAATGAAACAATACATACAATAAAACTATTAACAGAAAATAAAATAAGGCAGTATTAATAACCTTTTCATTAACAAAGATTTCTTTAAAGATAGTAAAATAATAATAACAAAATGCATAAACAAAAATAGAACCTATTAAAGGGGAGACTTAAAAGTTTTAGGTAATGTATCATAATTCCCTTCAGAAAAAACAAAGTTTTACATGTAATAAAACAGATAAAAGATACGAGGATAACTATAACATTGTGTATATTATAAACTCAAGAGACAGGTAAAAGATACATGACAGACAACAAATTGTTTCTATTTTAGTCTACTCAAACTTTATCATAACACATGGACAATCACATTTTGTATCAAATATTTACAGGAAAGGGGAAAAACTATTTAATATAGTTTACATTCAAGAAATGTCAAATGCACTGGCTCAATGAGAAATATAATTAATAGGTCAATATTAGCTTTACTAATATTACAAAATACAATCTTATTTTCTATCAAATAGGTCTATATCAAATATTAGAAATTGAGATTCAGTCTTACATTTTGCTTCTATTATGTGTTTTTACTGCTTTACTTTAACTTTACAATCATACAAATAGCACTTGGCACTTTTAATATTCTCCAATTCAGTCAGTGAAATATTACAGTATTACAAATCTATTTTTTAAACTACTGCTTTTGTTTTTAAAGCTGTATTAGCACATGAGTTATACACACTGTGTTTCCCTACTGTGCTTACAGTGTGCATAAAGTGTAATTACATTTACAGAAAATAAAATGTATGCTCTTTACATTGGCAAGCATGAAGCTTCTGCATAGGCAGGCATTTTGCTTTGAGTCATTATGGACAGACTCAACATTCAACTATATACAACAATAAACACATAAGCTTTGGAATATTTTGTTTTAGACTGTGAAGCAGCCACAAATGTTATTACAATCAACTTTAAGAGCAATACAAATAAAATAGACCAAAACAATTGGATTAAAAAAAGCAAGAAGACCACCAAATTTGAGTGTACAAAATCTCTCACTTCAGCTTACATGAGCCAGACTTCAGATACATTTTTCAATACTTTTCAATGCAAGATTAAAAAAAAATTTTTTTTTTTAATGTAGACTCCATGCTATTGCTGTAGCATCACAGGCCCCTGTGAAGCCACTTTGGCATTATCACCTGAATATAATGCAATATATATTTTACGAATATAAAATGGTACATTATTCACATGACTCAAATGTTATATAAAAAAGTAATAACATTGACCCCCTGTTATTGAAAACAGTGCATATTAGGAGGTGTCACAATAGTTCATTTGTATATGGTTAAGGCAGTGTGCGCTTCACTTCAATTAGAAAACTGCACTTAAAATGAGATGATCAGCACGTAAGCTTAGGACAATCTTTTCATGTAAAACTGCATACAAAGTTACACACAGACAAAATACACACTTTGTGCAAGAAGAATTAAACAAAAAGATTACAAGTTTTTTGGCCATAAGAAATATTTGATATATTTCATATTTGGACTGACTTTTTGGTATGACATTAAGCTGCTGACCAACCAATTTTCTTCAAAAAGAAATTTCACAAATTTGAAACTCCTGCATGCTACATAATGGTCATTACACTAGTATGAGGCAAACATGTAGGAGGCAAACAGGGGACAGTTTATTGCCTGGACAGTATGGCTAATGCTATTCTGGGGACAAGTTTATTTCCAATTTTAAACTGTATCAAAACTTCAACCAGGAAACAAAATGACAAAAATAAGGCACATTCCCTTGTTTCTCAAAACCTGCGGGGTGTTGGTGTTGACGTTACTCGTCAAATGAATTCTTCTGTTTGCCAAATCAAACTATGCAGTTCCTTTGCAGGAAACACAGCGGCCAGTAGCTGATATTTCTATCTCTATGGGAAAAGAAAATGAGGAGGAGAAGGTCTGATTGGTGGTGGACATGCGTCACCTCACTGGAAGGTTGAAGACTGCGTGTCTGCCTGTGTGTGTCGGGGGGGTATGTTGTCATTTCCTGCTCGGGGTCCCTCCTCTATGTCTGCCCTCTGGCCTGGACACCCGTCAGATCCTTTCTTATGATCTCATTCACTGTAAGGGAAAGAAAGAGAGGGATATTAGACAATGATAAACACAAAGTGTTTTTACAATAAAATTCAAAAATAGTGTTAAAACAGAATCCTTCTGATTATTATTATTATTATATTGATTATATTCCTGAAATACTGTTGACAAAGAGGTGTTTTGATATTTCTGTGCAGGGCATTGATGGAAGGCAGACAGAGCATGCATTAATGTTGAGTAACCACTAGAGTTAGAGTCTATGAGCGATTGCTTCCTGTTGCTGGGATGATTACAAGTGTGTGTATACACATCAACAGAAGAGGAAGAGGGTTGAAATGGAAACTTTCAGTGTCATTGTTCTAAAAATAGAATCACAATGGGCGGAGGGCATAAAGCTATAGAAAAGTGTCATGCATTGAAAATAAAATAAAATATAGAATTTCTGGATTTAATAATTGAGTTTCTTTATATCTGCCAACATGTGAGTATTTGAAGTTTTGTTGTGTACGTGCTGATAAAATAACCACTGACATCCAAGCAGCAAAATGAAGAGGAAGTGTAACTACCTGTGACTGTGTCAGGCTGTCAGTACCTCTGTTTACACACAGTCAAAAGTCCCACTATCAGCAGGTAGTTCTGCATTAAGCAGGAAGGAATGACAATAATGTGTAACATGTCATCTCTCCAGATATGCCACACCGTCTGTGTTGAGCTCTGATGTTTATCTGGGAGCCCAGGCCTGAAAGCCTACTGTGTGTCTGTCTGTATACACTGGCACTCACAGACATTATAGGCTGGTGCCACTGCTTCCACTGTGCCTCGGGGAACTCATTAGAGTCGATGAGTAATATAAGTATTTCAAAGTGGGCCAAAAAAGCTTTTTGCCTGCAACCAAGCCATTACAGAGCATATCGTGTCTGTGATTTTGTAACTATGGTAATAGGCCACACTTTGGGATTGAGTTATTCAACTGAAGTTAAATATGTTAATGTTAAAATCTGAATGTCAGCATTGGTGGTTAATTTAGCAGTTTGTAAAAAAAGTTATTAGCATACAAATGTTGTCATAGTTTTGTTGTTTAATGTTTTTTTAAAAGGTGTTGTTCCTGATTAGTTCAATAGTTTTGTTCAGCATTTTAAGAAAAATAGCTTATTTGCTGTCTTAGAGGAGAAGATCGATACCACTCGCTGAACACTAAATATGAAGCTACAGCCAGCAGCAGATTAGCTTAGCTTAGCATAATGGAAACAGCTAGCTTGGTTCTGTACAAAGGTTAGAAAAAAATCTGCCTACTTGTCGTTTTTACACTTTGTTTTTTTGGAAAGAACCAAACAAGATATAACGTGTTAATTTGTGAACTTTAGAACTACTGATTTTTTAACCTTTGGGCAGAGCAAGGCTAGCTGTTTCCCCAGTTTCCAGTCTTTATGCTAAGCTAAACTAATTGGCTGCTGGCTATAGCGTCATATTCAAAGGGACAAGTGGCAAGAAGGCTAATAAGTCGAACTATTCCCTTAAACTCAACAGAATGAATTAAAGACGAAAAATGTTAAGATATTAAAAAAGGATTCGCTACTGAAAGAACCACCAGCTGTGCAAAATACTGAATGCTGCTACCTTGCACTGCATTACTTTAGAGGCAGAAACACTTTATTCAGTTGACTTGTGTTAGCTCTATTTAAAGCCTTGCTTTACATAGTGGCAATACGAAGGGTGCAACTATTAAAATATGTAAAAATGAAATCAGACACCACCTCACCCACACAACAGCATCTCTAAGCAGATGACAGAGTGAGAAGGGCAGCTTGCCACAAAATTGGCTAAAAAAAAAAAAAAGGTGATGGCATGTTCTTATTTAAGACTAGCAGTCAAGAGGTGTAAATGGAATTAAAGGAATAAATGGATAGAAAATATTATTTCTAACTGAAATGATGAAGTAGCACCCACAACTGCAGTGAAGTGTTTTGGAATCTAATTAAGCAATCTGACTGAGATTCTCTTCCATCCAACAAACCAATCTTTGTCTGTGTCTCTTTCTGTCTCTCCCGCTGCCTTTCTATCTGATCATTTGCAGATGTGAAAGAGAAACAACCCGTTACAGCGGCTCAACACTGAGCACATTTTATAGCCAAAGCAGCATCTGAGAGTTGCAAAACTGCAGGAACCGCCAAACTGGGTGCTCTGCTGTCGTCACAACATCATCGTCCCTGTTTATTTTAGTCTGTAGTGGAATTCCCTCTGACACCTAATGCCTTAAAGAAACTTTCATCTCCCCAGCGGTGCCACAGGATTTTTCCTGAGCATAAAACGAGCTTAGAGAAGCAGCAGGAGCGCCGCAGTGGGGCAACATACAGTGGGGCTTTACTGAATCTAATGAAGGGTTGGCACGGACTGGCTATTTGAGGCTGGCCTGGGGAACACTCAGGCTAGTCTGTTCAATAGGTGAGTGTCTGGCTCCTGAGTTCTGCACCAATGAGCTGCACTGTTTACCGACGGTGGGAGGAGAGAGAGAGACACCCTGTACAGTAGCTGACTCAGTTGCTGCACACTGCCTGCTGCGAGCTGGAATGTGTGTGTTTGTGTGTCTGCAAGTATTTGCATGTTAATACAGTATATGTGTTTGTGTAGAAAGGCGTGCAGCGTGTTGAGGGGTTGCGTATGTCTAGATAGATGCGAGAGAGGCTAATGAGGGATTGTAATGACAGCATGAAGCTGAAAACCATAGAGAGAAAAGAGAAAGTAGAGTAAGTGGACTGACAGCTAACCACCAATCTAACCACACATCTGGTGTTTCAGTGTTCACATTTTTTCAAGTCTGTCTTCAAACAATGCTCACACACCCATATGGACAGTGAAAGAGTTATTGATCGCTGTTATTCTTCTTCTCTCTGTACTGGCTCTGAGAGAATCTTTTGCTAATATGATTCCAATGGAAGAAATGGGGGATAAATCCAGTTCCTCTGTCTCTGTGCAAAAATGTATTTCAAAGTTCAACTGAAGCTACTATGAGGCTTCAGCAGTCAGAGTCACTTGAAGCAACTAGGTTTTTCTAATGTTACAGTCTAATGTAAAAGTACAAATTACCTCTTTGTGTTACTATCCCTCCACCACAGATCAGCAACACTTGTCTGTGAAAATACAAAGAGGGAATTTCACACTAAGAACACTAACTTTGGAAGATACCCCCTTGATGTGATTAACTCAGACTGCCGAAGTCTCACATTAGCTTCAGATGAGCTAGCGAATACATTTTTAGCCATGCTAGTGGCATTGGTTGGTTGGTCAGTCCGCCACTTTGATCCAGACTAAAATATCTCAACAATTATGAAATGGACTGCCATGAAATTTTGCAGACATTCATGGTCCCCAGAGGATGAAATCTAATGACTTTGGTGATCTTCTGACTTTTCCTCTAGCGCCACCTTGAGGTTCACATTTGTGGTTTTGAGAGAAATGTCTCGACAACTACTGGATGGATTGTGAAAAAAAATTGGTACACACATTGATGTTCCCCTCAGGATGAATTGTAATAACATTGGTGGTCACCTGACTTTTCATATAGCACCATCAACAACATTCAATATGACATTCCCATCAGCCTCAGCGGTACTTTGTGTTTAGTGCTAATTAGCTGATGTTAGCATGCTAACACGCTAAACAAAGATGGTGAACTTGGTATGATGAGCCTTATACTAGCTTATTATTATCATCATTAGCTCAAAGCACTGCAAGACTCTCATTCTTGTTGTATAGAACGTGGACTGTGGACTTTGACCCTCTTGTCTTACAGTGTAATTGCATTTGGAAGCGATCTCTTCACAGTATGGAGTGAAGGAACAATTACAGCAACTGATGAATATTGCACTGTACATATGGACATGTGAGTATTGTTCTAGAATATCAATTCTATATCAAGAGGAAGAGGGTAACAAATACAAAGATCTACATACATGAACAAACTTACTGTAAACTCAACAAGAGAAGTGTCTTAAAGCAGTTGTCATGCGCTCATTACTACGGTTGTAGCACCGTCTGGATATGGCTTGTGTATTTGATCAAGCCTTTCAAATGGGATGGAAGTGAGCTGAGACTAATGCGTGTCCACCAGGCTGTTGCTGTGTGCTTTATCTCTCCTGCCCTGATCGCTACCTGCTGGAACAATTTCACCTGCTCCACTGCCTCTGGGCTTTATTCCACACCCACTAAATCAGTCACTCTCAACCTTTGTAGGCTATGCCAGTGGCTCTTTTACTGTTTTCACAAACTATGTGGCACACAGTGAGCTATGCCAGACATTCTTGACCTTTGTAGTCCAACGGAAAGGCAGGCTCCTACAGGTATCTTTTTTTCCTTCAGTTGAATAGATAAATAAATAAATACAATCAACAGATATTGTCTTGTTTGAGCTCTAACAGGAGCCATGGGAACTCGTGTGAGGGCTGAAGATACAAGCCCTCTGCGTGGGAGAGATAGTGAGCCAAGTGTTGGTTCAAAATGAAATACCTGACTATCATTTAACACTTCACTTAAGTTGACACAGTTCAGGCACCCTGGAGATGTGACCGTTATCGACCACAACACTGTGACGATACCAGGATGTGGCTTCACCCTTTGACTACAGACTGAAACACATGTCTCGATGAGTAATGTTGACAATCACACTTCGGTGAAAATGTGTTTGGTTCCAACTTAAATGATTGTTTTGTGGTCAGGATTATACTTCATTACCTTTGCAGTCAAACACGGGGATTTTTCTGACCCCACTTATCTTCTCACTCTTTGAAAAAAAAAACTTTTTTGAATATCGGGAAGTCCCCCCTTTTTTCCTCTTAAATGATGTGGGTAGGTGGATTATCACCTGTAGGAATGATAAGCAGCGGACACACTATCCAACTGTGACGGTTATTGCATAATAAATAAGGTTTTAACATTCAGGGATGTGGTATTATAAATTCATTATATTGTAGTTTTTAAATAATAAAATCGCCTGCTGTTCTTGGGATAAAAAACAGGCAATTAAAAAGAAGTAACCGCTAAATCTGCAATTAGTTTTTATGAGATTTCCAGGGAAAAGGTAACGTGCTATTCGAATAAAAACTAAAATTGAACAAAGATGCAGAGGCACCTTGGGAAGCTGACTGGCCGTCATCACTTTATGATGATGGGAGGATCAAACAAGAGGCTGAGTTTGACTGTTAATTCACCAACTCACAGCCCTGTTGCTGTTTACTGCTGAGGGAAACCCTGCAAGTTCCATCCAAAAAACACAAATTCCATTGCTGGCCTTTTTTCTTCGTTTCATTTTTTCCATTGAAACACACACACAGCCTCTTCCCTTTTCCTGCAAACTACCCTCCACCCTCCCGCTATCTTCCAGGGATCAGACTGGATTTCTGGAGGAGAGCAGCTGCAAATAGGAATTTCTTGTGCCAGATTGGCAGAATTCTGTGGTCGGAAAAAAAGCTAATCCTCTGGTGGGTTCCCCCACAGAATCGAGGGGCATAAGGCCAAGGAGAAGCCCCGGCCAACTATAACAAACAAAAAGGCTTTCCCCAGCTCTCCCAGGCAGTCCGTTCCACTGTTTGACAATGGTTGCCATGGAAGTTGTTTTTCACTTCATAACAGTGTCAACATGTCCAGGCGGTCAGGAGAGTGACACTTTTTTCTCCCTCCCTCTCTGTCTTTAATGCAAGAGAGAGAGAAAAAAAGATAAAAATTTCCTGATGTGTGGCAGTGCCAGACGAACCCCTACGACCAGCAAAATGAACATTGCTGAATGGAGCAACATGATGACAACCTCAAACTGCCTTTAAACCTCATATGGCTGACACAGACTAAAGAATAGAAAAATACTGTGTCACTTTCAGAGTCATTTTCTTGTAAAACATAATATAGTTTGGAGAACCTTTAACTCCAAAGTAAGGAAGAGGTTCAACCTCCTGCCTGCTGCTGGATGTGGCCTGACATTAATTCTGTCAGAGGGTAATGGGGTTGACAAGCATAAGTATAAACAAATGATTCATAATCCCTGTTATTTCCACCTTGAGTGGAACATAGCTACACCTCCTGACAAGGATTGTTTTAACAGTGTGAGCTTGCTCTGTTGACTTTGTTCAGAGGGATACTATAGCACGTATATCAAACCGGGGTATGCGAAAAGGAGATGGCGCAGATATTGTAAATATCCTTGAATTGTTCTTGGGAAAAGTCATATCTCTGTTGGTGGGTCTTATCATCCATCTCTTTCAAAAAAGGGAATGGCACGCCACATATCCTTGTCTGCCTGCTTTTTTTCCCACCTCATTACACTTAGCTGATAAAGACGCACGCTGTGAATGACACAAAAAGCTATCTTACTCACACAGAGTATAAAAGCATTAACTTACACTCACCATCATCTAGGTAGGCCTGGTCCAAGTTCTCCTCCTTGACCGTCACCCTCCTCTGTCTGTCTCCTGGAGCCTCCATCTGCCCCGTGCCAGGCGGAGCCCGGCCTTTCTGCTGACCCTTCTGCACGTAGGGCTGCTGCTGGATCACGGTGGGATAGTGCTGAGGGTGGGTCACTACTGCCTGAGGCTGGGGGGGTGTGGGTGAGTGGGCGGCAGCTGCCTGTGGGGAGTAGCCATCACAGTAGATGATCTGCTGGTTGTCAGGCTGTGGAGCAGTGAGCGCTTGAGGGTCTTCTGCCCGAAGCAGATGGTGGTTGGTGGGGGAGAACTGGATGATGGAAGGGTGCTGGCCTGCACCAATGGGACCTACAGATTGAGCCGGGGAGCCTGTGTGGACCAGGACCGACCTGTGGGGGTCAGGCATCATCCCTCCAGTCTGCTGATAAAGGCCAGGGCTGCCGCTCAGACTCTTGCCCCCACGGGAGAAGACGATGGCGGGGCTTTGCTGTTGGAAACGTGTGTCTTGGCTTGGAAGGCTGGAGCTGAGACGCTGGCAGGAGGCCATGCCGGAGACCAGGCCGTTGTCTGGATGGAGGACGCTGCGTGGGTTATTGTAGTAGGGATGAGGGGATAAGCCCAAGATCTGAGGCATGGCAAAACCCATGTGGTCTGCTTCATACTCATCTATAGGCTCTGTCTTGATGGATGGAGCTGTAAGGAAGTTGAAAAAGTAAAGAGATGGCTGTAAACATTCTGAGTGTCATTTTCTACAAAGAATGTCCATGTACTCACAATAATAATAATCAATATAATTACTTTACATTCAAATTCCATAGTATGATATAAGCATACCACAAACAGGCTGAGCAGCATTCTTACATGCCAGTGGTGTGTAGGTGAAATGTTGAGGCTGGCTGCGCTTCCTCTTGCCGTTAATGACGTAGAAGTTCACTTTGACAGAATGGCAGACAGACGTGTCTCGGTAGGACGGCACCTCCACAAACAGCATACTCTACAAGACAGTGCTCAGTTATGTACTGAAATTGAAACTACTAGATCATGACAATTGACATGCTTGGTGTGTTTTACAGGTATCATCCAAGTATTTAAGGAACAGTCCGGTGTATAATACGTACAGGCTGGCTCTTATCTTTGTCCACTGTTGCTTCCATTTCCCAGATTTGCTGCCCATCTAGAAAGAAGTAAAGAGAGAAAGAGGAAACCTAATCTTAAGCAATGTGGTAATTAACTCTGCAGTAAAGTAAGTAAGGCTGATTGTTTCAAGATGTACCAGTGGTATAATTCTGCAAGTCTTCAGGCTGTACATTTGGAAAATACTGAATCCTAACCAATCGAGAAATCCCCTTGTTCTAAATTCTTCATATTTTCAAAGCACCTTTTTGTTTATTTCATTTCACTAATTCGAATACAGTTATATACAGTAGACTTGCAGCCACCATGACGTCTGTCTGGCAACATGTCTCCCGTTTGATTAAAAATTCATGTGGACAGAAAAAGCCCTTTTGTGCATGTAGATAGTATCACTTTTAAAACCACTTCCTCTTACACCACCAAGCACACCTATAAGGTAGGGATGATCGGTACGTTTATCCCAAACACACGTACAGTCATCCACTATTCAGAGAGACATGTGGCAGTGAAAGACACACCTGTCTCTGCTCTCGAATGCTGACAGAAACAAGAAATTGCAAGCGTTTGCACTGCTCCACGTCTCTAGCGATTATGGTTGATGTTATGTTTCATCACACTTAATCAGATTACATTTAAGTTGTCATTTAGGTGAAAAACGTAGAAAACAAATCGTGCTTGTAAAAATAAACCCGATGTGCCCTAACACATGATACGACATGTGCTGCAGTGAGTTCTGTTTGAATGTTACTGTAGGTGGGAAACCCTCTGTCAAATACCAAATTAAAAACACATGGCTTAAATGAGTCAACAGGAGGAAGGGGGATTCCACACATCTTGCCAACTTTTCTTCTTTTTTTCTAAACTTTATTTTTATGATCAACTTTCTCCACGTCTCTTACAAAACATGATGACTACTGCTTTCTTGGCGCTTGTATTTGTTTGCGTTTTGTTGCAATTCTACTCTAAGGGATACCCCAACTCTTGTTCTCCCTCTGGAGATAATTGTGTGTGGAGGTGGAAAGGCGGAGCGAGAGAGCAGGATAGAAAGTCTGAGCTGGCTTGACTTGGCCGGGGAAGCTTTCCTTCCCTCCATACAGCCCTGTCCGAGCACAAGAGCCAGGGGAGCTCCAGCCAGAGGCAGCTGTCTCTCATTCAGAGGGATTTCACAGCTGCACTGGTCCAGAACTCTGTGTCATACAGAAACTCTCCAAAACAATGGCAATCCCTCTTTGTAAGATTTCTTTTTCCGTCTCTGTCTTACTATCCATTACTGTGCTGTGTCGTAACACAGCGGCAGGGAACCCCGGAGAAGAAAAAATAAAAGGAGCCCGGACATGCGGGTCCAAGTTTTAGTTGAGGTAGCCTGTGGGGTGCCTGCATTTAAAAAGCCAAGCACTCCGCTCTCAGACAGCAGTGGAGCCAGTGAGTCACAATATCACACCAACACAAGTATTTTAACAGAACTGTCTACCCCACAGACCCTTCGAGCAGCAGCTCGAGGTAAACGGAACTGGCCATGATTAACGGCAGGTGATAAACACAAACCTACCTTCAACAGTTCCTTGATATTAATCCAAAACAACTCACTCTTTTTAAACTAGTTAAAAAGGGTGCCATGCGAACAGACCGAGGGAAACCCAGGATTCAAGTAACTGTAGAGTGACTGATCTTTGACCTTATACAAGTGACACAAAGCCATAAAATTTTACCAATCATGGTTAAATCACTCAATTTTGCCTGATAAATGTCAATAGAAGACTAGAAAAAAAGCACAATTACTTCAATTATTCCTACTAACATTACCTAATAAAAAGTTCAAAAACTGTATTTCACTGCCATGAAGAGACGTACAAATCAATCTTTTCTTTCCATCCTGATGCACTTAAGAGTCAACCAGGGGCATTAATAAATGTACATGAAACAACCTTTCATGTGACACACAGAACTATTAATCACACAACAAAAGGCCAATCTAAGTAGTGATAAGACATTATGGAAGTCGGTGAGGAAGAAAAGGGCAAAAGGAAGTGAGGCTGCACTGTTATCATTTGGATCATGCAAATAACTCATGTGGTTCCATCTATACAATGATGGTGGTGAAATGTGAAAGCTATGCCCTATGGTTACTTATGAGTCATTATCACTTGTGCTATATTGTTACGGTGTTGTGTAATAGCAGAACTAACAAATGCACAGACCAAGATTTCATAGATTTAGTCATAGGTTTGGTTTCTGGGCAATGTAGGTCTTTATTGTCTATCTAAATGTTGCCAAAAACCTATAAAAAAACCATCTTGTTTGAAAACAGAAGATGACTCTTTCCCACAGGTTGTGAGTGATGCTGGGGATGATGTGATTCGATGCCACTCACCCTGGGTTTTCTCCATAAAAATGACCTTGGAATCAGAGCTGAAGTTCTGCCCAGTCAGGATCATCTGCTGGCCTCCCAGAACAGAGCAGCTGTCCATGTCCTGCTTCTCCACCATGGGAAGCTCATGTGCTGAACGCTGGGCTGCCGGGACACACGGGGGGCAGTGTGTTACATTTACTGTTTATCTACTGCTGAACACTCATATAAGAACATTTAGCACATAAACCAGCATTTAACTACAGCGGAGCTGAAACGATTAGTCGATTGATTGTGTTCAATTTCTCCAATATGAGGATTTACTGCTTTTCTCTGTTTTATATCATTGTAAACTGAATATCTTCGGACTCTGGACAAAACAAGACATTTGAAGACGTCACCTCCAGACAGTTGTGATGGTGATTGTCATTTTTTCACCGATTTTTGACATTTCATAAACTGAACAATTAATCAGTTAATCAAAGAAGTAATCTGCAGATTAATCAGTAATGAGAATAATCGTTAGTTGCAGGCCAAAACTACAGTGAAAAAACATGCAAACACTTCATTTGAATGTTTTGTATTGATTTCCTGCAAGTGCTCAAATACTTATTACCAAGAAGTGACGGTGTTTTACAATAAATAAGTGATGCTGAGTCATTCAACAATAACAACCCTCGCTTTTAGTTTTAATAAGCAGCAATATAAATCTGTCAAGTCACAACTTAGGAAAGGTAACAAGAGCCTAAGTAGCCTCAGTCTACATACAGTAAAGTACTGTACAGGAAGTTGACAAAATAAGAGGAACATCTAACAGTCTGATGCAATCTGATAAAACAGCCCTGCAATGTGTACTGTATGTTAAGCTTAAAATCTTTGTCAACAAACTAATGCTGTACAGTCGAACGTTATACAATCTCATTTTAAATTCTAGTGGAGATCCCAAAGTGTCCAAAGATGCCAAATACGTCAGGCTAAATTTTTGTGAAATAAATATTTCCATTTGATGGAATAGGAGTATTTGAATATTTCACTCATAAGTTTCAATGAAGAGTTGCAACAAGCTGATACAGAATATAGATGATACTAGAAAAAGTCAGTTGTGTTGATACACTGGACACTAACGATCATGTTCTGTGTCATCAAGTGTTGCTTTCTCATCTTGTAGCTTATTATCACCCATTAGTTCAGCTGAAACGCCACACTCGCTGAGGCGAGCTGAGGTGTAGACAAACAACCCCCATAACCTTTGAACAGGCTTGTTCGCCCTACTACAAATAAAACAAAGCGGATGACACCAGCAGGGGCCCTGCCTCCTTAAACACACCATCACTGACTGACACAGTCTGCTTATCAACAGGCCTGACAGATGAATCATAGGTGTCATTGTAAGCAACTTTATGCTTGATTGGTTTTCACTGACGGGAGTTGTTTTGACGTTCATCCTACGACAGACAGGTACTAACTATTGTTCTGCCCTCTCTGTGATCGGAAAACAGATGGGAAGCGACAGTTATAAAATTATATTATATTCTCCGTCATGATTTTTTACAATGACAGGAGTATATTGCATGCAGCCTGTATCACACCAATATGATGACTGGGGTGTTAGATAAAGGGACTTCTTGTTTGAGTTTTGATTACACCAGGTGCTTTAATAACACTGTGTACACATGCACTGATGTACCCAAACACAGACTTTACTACTGCGCACATACAAACAGGTACACAGACACTGAAACGTGCAGCGCCCACCGACTGGATGGAAGCCCTGGCTGCATAAAGACATCTTTGTGCGCAGGACTCTGGACTATCAGCCCAGCTCCAAATTCATTTGAATGTAGGTTTAAGTTTTGTTAACTGATGAAAACAGGAAGCATACATGGGGAATTCATAGACCCCGCACTGTATCAGGACTCAAAACCATTTTTTTTTAAGATGATGTAAAATAGCACAAAAAGAATATCATACTGTAAATGTGTTTTATGTGTAGCTGCTTACAGCACTCGATAGGATGCGAGGCCACTTGGAGAGAGACGTGCTGTCCTCCAGGCTGAGGTATGTGCACACGAAACACAAGACGAACACGGGTGTTTTTCCGACCGACGTCTGTCTCGCCCTTCCTCAGCTCGATGTCGGCGTTCCTGAGCTTCAGGATCCCAGCACAGTCGATTCTGTGAGAAGGGATGAATATGTAAGCAAAACTGACAAGGGAAAATGTATATTAAAAAAAAGTTTCAGTGGTAAGATGTCAAATCATTCAGAAATCAAATGCACATTATTATATTCTCACATTGCTTTCATGTTGTTCTTTGGCTCCAGGGGGATCTCAAGGACTTTGGTGCCGTGGATAATCTTCTCAAAGCTGGTGGTCGTAACTGTCTTGCCAGTGATGCGGTGGACTTGATAAAAGGCGTGGGGCTTGAGGATGCGCTCATCGGCTGTACCAATGAAGATCTGCAGGCCAAGTGGCTCCTTGCCTCTGTAGCCATGTAACTGCAGACACAAAAAAACATAAAAACAGACTTTTTTTTAGGCGATGAAACAGATCAAGTATGAAGGAAATGTTGGAGTCACTTTAAACTGGTTGTGTTTCTCCATAGAGTTGTTCTAACTCTGCCTTTCCAGATGTTGTTCCCCCCAGAGGTGGCTAATCAGTGTCAGACCCACGTGTAAAAGCACGAGTCTTCTTTCTGCAGCCTTGAACAGAAAGCAGCAGAGAGCTCACATCCTACAGCTTTATGCTAGTTTTCTCATAACTGGATGACGGATTTAGCAGGGGTCCTGTCTTTCACTGAAAGAACTGTCATCCAGCCTGACTGACACATTTCTCATTAGACCTATTTTAATGTCCTGCTGCAGAAATGAAAAGTATCTAATAGGTGAAACTGTGAACCGGAGATAGATAGAGAGGCAGAGAGAGAGAGATGCTACTTTTAACTTGAGAGTGCCTCCTGAGGAAACCTGCAAAAACCACAAAGCATCAACTTGCATCTAAATGCTGTTTTTGTGCAAACAGCGTAGTGCAAAACCTTTATCATAGAATATAACCATGAACTGTTGCAGAGTGAAGGAAAAAACCCTACAGGTAACTTTGCACTTTTTCAAGTGACTATCTATTCTAACAACAGAAAAAGCCACTGCAGTAAGTCTGACTGCCTGAGAAATGCAGAGTTTATTTAAAATCAGATGTATTTCTACACCATTTCTATCTTATACTTGAAGAGGCTTCAGAAGGTATTTTTCCTACTGAGACTGTTTCTTTTAATTGTGGTCAGAAAAACTACAAACATCATGTACATCAATCACATTTTAGAAATGATTATCTCAGTGGATGTAACTGACAAGACTTCACAGCAGCTGTTGAATGTGAGCAGAAACTATGGCAACATGAATGAGCACGCTGGCTCCATATCCAGGTAGCTGACACACAGAGTGAAACAGAGGAAGCTGACTGCAAACACTCAGCGGGCCATGTGAGCAGTCGGGCCGGTTGTCATGGCAGTGGCAGGAGCAGTGAGTCATGACAGAGAGCAGTGTAGGAAAAGTGGAGGGTACGAGGCTCAGAGAGAGAGAGAGAGAGAGAGAGAGAGAGAGAAGGAGGAGAAGAGGGAGGGAAAGACAAGGTGAAGGAGTGCAGCCGTGGCTAGCCAGGCCTGACCATCTGATTGGCCTGGCAAACCAGGCAGAACTGACCTCAGGGTGAGGCCTTTGGGGATGGGCAGAAAATGGAAAAGAAGCAAGAGTAGCTTTATTTCCAACAAGTCCCTACTATCACCAACAAAAACAGCTTTGAAATGTTGCCACGGCAACACAAAGAAGGGGAAGTTGAACCTATTCTTGGACAATAAAGCAACATAACTGTGTCACAGCTATTTTGGACATGCTGTGTTTGAATTCTATGTTGTGACTGTAAGAGGAATATTAAAAAAACTACAACTATCTTAACCACAGGCACTATTCTTTTGTTTGTTTGGGATTTTTTTAAACACGTCTAGAGAGGCTGAGTATTTCAACACTTCATGTCAGCTTCCTAATACGAGACCCACACCATCAACAAACAAGTGTGTAAGAGGAAGTCAGGGACAACATGAACACATCTTTTTGTGTGGTTTAAACCGTGGGGGTAATGGCACACAACAGCAGACTATTTCAAGCTAGAAGGCAGAAGAAAAAAAGACATGCATTGATTGACCTGAGTTCAGCTGAGGGTTGCCATGAGGCTACTGGGTGGTTACAGTATGTCGTATGTCTGGGGTTAGCGCACGCTTTATGATTTGTTTCAGAAAGTGAGAAACAGTAAATGTGCTATGAGAGTAACCAGAGTAACTCACATAGAGTCATTTTCATACAGATGGCCGTGGGCAATAACACCACCACCACTGAGTGCATAATGAGTAGGAAATACCATTAGACGCAAGCCCTCTCATCAGGCCTGCCAGAGGCTCCCAAACTGGAAGGCTAATTTAATGGACAAACCTGCCAACATGCCTTCATATGGTCATTCAGCACTTTGAATTGCAGTCTCATAATTTGGGACTGATTTAAATGATATCAAGTACTTTGTTCATTTAATCCGGTTTTTGTCCATACCTGCACAACAGGATGTCCTCCTGTGGTGGCTTTGACTGCACCCCTGCTTCCCTCTGTCTCATAGTGAGCTCTGTGGTGTGGCTTGGGCTGCACCTCAATGTGGAGTTCATACTGGTCTGTGCGACGGGGGATCGGCCATTCCAACGGGGGGAGAGAAGCCACGGGGATGCTACAAAACATGAAAGATACAGAAAAGGATAGAAATCATGGAAATCATTAACGTTATGCTCCTTAGGAGATGTAAATGTATCTTGTGTGGTATGTGTTAGCCATAAGCAATAAGTCCTGGCCTTCCTGCTAATTTACCTGCAGATGCTTGAAACCAGCGGCTTGGACCAGATTGGGGGGATAACAAAGAAAGGCTCTGCAGCAGGCTTGGTTTTTAAGTCCTGGTCGCAGGACACCAAGTAGTTCCCTTCTACGTGGTTCTCTGGGTACAGAGTGTAAATCTGGTTGGACGTCTTGACTATTTTAGTGGGCACCAGGCCTGGCTGGCCACTGCCAAAACCATTCATGGCATCAGCAAGGCTGCTGTGTGTATAGTGGGCACCTATGTTGTGATCTTCATGGCCGCTGAGGGGGGAGGGACTGCGGGAGCGGTGCCCAGGGACTAAGCCTGGATTCCTGTACATGTCGTAGGTGCGTTTGCCCTGTGGGGAGGTGTTGCGGGAGCCAGGTCTTGGGGAGGGCGAGCGGGGTCTCAGGCAGCCGTCCTCAGCTAGGCTGGTGCGAGGAGAGGTGCCCGGGGAACCAGTGTGGATGTTCTGTAACCTGGGGCAGAGGTCTCCGGGGTTCTGGCCGCTGCTGGGGGACACACAAGGAGACGCCCAGGGGGAGTAATTCTCTGAGTGCCAGCTGGTGGAGGAGTTGCTGCTGGCGGGACTCAGGCACTGGGGCTCACGGTAGGCAAGGTTTTCATGGCCAGGCACAGTGAGGGTGGGTCTGGGGCTAATGTTCAGGAGGTGGTTCTGCAGGGAGTCCCGACCATGGTTGTAGTGCTCACGGGAGGGGGTGATTTCGATCCGCGGGCTCAGGGCCAGGCCTGCAGGTCGGGTACCGTCCAGGTAGTTTCTGGGCTCCTGGTTCTCATATCCCGAGAGAACCTCAGTGTTGTGTTCACTGTAGGAGGGACTGCAGGACTTGATGCCGTAAGGGGAGGCCTCCTCCAGAGGGAAAGCCTGCTCAGACTCAGGGCTGAGGACTTTGTGAGATGCAAGGTTGGGGTCATCTGCAGGGGAGGAAAGATGAAAAAATCATCACAAAACACACATTTGAAGAACATAAGCTATGTGTTGCCACATAGAGATATTTCCCATTATTCCAATAATAACAGCAATTTCTCTCAATTCATCCCAAAAGTGAATGTGCACCTCTTAAAATGACACCAATAACTTCACCTGTAGACATATCTTGTTTTTCAAAAAAGTTCATTTTTAATTTTTTTTTTAATAGAACACACTTCATGTTGACATTTTCTCTCCCATGTTTACTACTTATTGGAACCTTCATCAAGAAGCCTTTCAACTTTACTTCCTGTTTTTCTTTTTCATTCACGTGGACAAAGCTTGCAAGCCATATATTTATTTTGAGCCTACAAAATAACCCAGAGAGAGAGAGAGAGATGAGTCAACTCAAGTCGCCAAAAAGCATCGGACAAACCTTGATCTCCTCCAGAAAAATCGCTGCAAGGCGGTTCATATTCAAACAAGTACTCAAACTCCAAATCGTCATCAGGGCAGTTGACTCGACTGAGCTCTTCCTCCAAATCTTTCTCGTCGTAAAAAGAGGTCATCTGTCTAATTGTTTCCTAACGACTCCTCCGAGTTCAGGCGAAGCGACGGGGACGCGGCTGAGGTGTTGCGGCGCTGGTGTGGATTTGGGGAACCTGTTCAAGTGTCAAATGTTTCATCGGTGAGCTGCAAGATCTGAAACCAACAAGTTTCCTGTTTCAGCTCGCCGCCGTTATTTTTAAATGAAGGCGGGTCTATTTTCACACTGAATGCAGACTTTTCGACTTTATCTCTGTGTCTGATCACACCTCCTCTAGTCGTCGATACCTCAAAGATTAGAAAAAGAAAAAAAAAAGCAAAAGTGCCGCTTAGAAGTGATTAATTAACTGCCCCATTCAAACTGATTACTGCGAGTCTTTTGACAGACCATGCAGCCTGCTGCTGCCCCCGGGTGTTTGACATGTTGCACTGACACAGCATGGTGATGTGCTCAAACCCTGTTCAACAACTGACTTACAAGTATCCATTAAAACCGGGTTGTAACGGCATCAGTTCAGTTTCGTGTGTACATACAGGTGGATGATGGATGGATGGATAGATGAATAAGACAAACACATCAAAATGCACTACCGCATCGTGTTCCCCCAGTGGATTGGATTTCATGAAATCAATCAGCCAATGTATACCTGTATCTTTCACAGTTCATATAAAACGCACACGTTGGGACTCCTGAGGGAATCCCCAGATTTACGCAGCACAGATACAAGGGCTTCCTTCCAGTTGTAGCCCACACCCACTGGGCCAGTAGCCTATATGCTCAGTCAGCAAAACAAACAGACGCACATCATGTACCCCATGGCAAACTTTCCATTTTTTCTAATCTTTTTGGTGGTGTGGTGTGCAAATCTCAACGTAGACTATAATATTGATAATGGGTTAATATGGGCATGCAACCTAAATGAACCAGAACCAGTGGCAAACAAATGTACCACATCTGACAGGATATAACCACCAACAACCAGAAAGTTCTTGAGGAAAAATATCATTTGTAACCATATTTGAATCTTTGTATGAGCCTTATTGGGTCAAAATCTTAATTGTAGTCACACCCAGTATACAGTAGGCAGGTAGGCTCAGGTGATGCGGAAGTATAAAATTAGCTCTTTGTTCCCATACTACACACTGATGTCATCGAATGTAACTCTGAAGTTTGATAGCATGTCATAACTTATATTTACTTATTTTGCATTACTATCCAAAGTATCTCATATCGCCGATAAAAAAATTGGAGTATTTTACTATTAATTACTACAATTATATGCTGCTATATGGTATTGGCTCCCCCCCCCCACCATATCTAGCTGTTTCCCTGTGATGCCAAGGCACGCGCTGTGCGCTGATCAACTAAAGCGCAGCGGCGTGTCTCTTCCCAAACATCAACATCCCTAACTATCTCTGAAGTGTTGGACAGACAAGTGACACATGACATTACAGCTCACATCATTACAGACTTAATCACTCCAGGGCTAACACTACTCTATCAATTAAAAAATGGTTTGATTACCAGATAATCACAACACTTCAGCAGTACCTTGATCCATCGACCTCATGGTGTGGTACTGTGCCAGTCTCCAAGTCTCTCTAAACATCTGGAGAAAAAGCGTAAAAAGAAAGAAAAAGAAAAATTACTTTCCGCTTTTAATCATAGCAGACGAAACTCTCTTCAGTTAAAAATGTTAAAAAGGAGACGAAACAGAGAAAAATGCTCTCTGTACACGTTTAAAAACTTCAAGCTGCGACACAGCAGTAGCGCGCAAACTCCCTTTCTTGCAGCCGCATCAGCTACAGCAGTGGTTCTGGTATGAAGTCCCCCTTCCTAGAGCTCTATAAGGATTACTTGAGTATCAAGAGCGGCTTCCTTCCCCGCTCTGGGTGTTTATAATGGTCCAATGCTGTAAAATAACGGGATTCCCTCAGTGTTTCCTCCTGTTTGTGCGCCTTTGCCATGGAAACCTGGAGCCGGTCCATGTCGGAGACTCAGGGCTTTCCTGCAAAGCCCCACACTCAGGAATCCATGACGTCTCCGGCTCCTGCGCCAAGGCATTTCTGCGGCTTCTCTCAGACAGTAGCACACAAGAACTTCATTGTAGGGATGAAGAAATACTGTAGGACGCTGCAGGACAGAGAATGAGAGAAAAAATAAATAAAATTCTGAAGGTTGATTACAGGATACGCTAGGCAACATGAAATGTACTTAACAGTATACTAGACTGCTCTGTTTAGCAGTTCAATCTATCTTGCAATTTGTGAATGATTGTAGACCAGATGGCTCTAAAATGTTTGTTTAGAGTGAATTTAAGTGGCCATGGTTAGTTGACGTTTTGAACATGGAACATAGAGAATTCCATTGTTCCCAGTGAGGAAAGAAGCTACTATCCATTTCCATTTCCTAATGGAAATCTGCAGCATCTTCTGAGTGGAAAAAAAAAAAAAAGTCTGAACAAGACCACTACATAGACTGACCCCAATAGACAGAGGACATATTCTCCATTGCAATAAAAGTGTTACATAAGGTATCCATCCAAGGGAAAAAACACTTTTGATATTTTGGATTCATCTGTGCTAAAGCCTTCTTATGCAAGTGTGTAGTTTCCTGTTGGACACCAAAAATACAGACTCACTTTTTCATTTCCACACGAAACTTCATTATTTGCTTGTGTTGTGGAGGGAGGTCAACACACGTGAGTGAGGTCACTGAAACATAAAAACGTCCAGACTGGAACTTCTTTGAATAAATCACATGAGCATCTCTTGTATAACAGTGATGATGATATTTCTTGCAGTAGCCTATAGCATTTCATGGTGAACTGTCTCATACTAGTTTAAATACCACACTGACCTCATTCCGGTGTTGCCAAACAATCCATGAGTAAATCTTATATACATGTTGGAGTCATGTTTCAGTTTAAGTGCTGGCAAGTATATATATCAGGTCATCAAGAGTTGGTGGGGGGGGGGGTCGACTCTCCTCTGTTGAGGTTCCCTTTTAATTTCTAAATATGAGTTTAAAGTTCGAACACCTTAAATCATCCGGCAACATAAACAGGCTTGCAAACAATGACTATCAGCAACTGAACTTTATGTACTTCATCTGAGCAGGCAAGCAAAGGTTTATAGATCACTGCTTTTGGTAAACTGCCACTGTTTTACAATCATAAATAATAAACTGAGGTGTTTTCAGGTAGTGGAGAACACACAGCTGAAACTGATCCTGACTGCATTTGCTTAAGTCAAGAAACAGGTAGCTGAAACGGTTTCAAGAGAAGCAGTTTTAACATTCAAATTCACATATTGCCCAGTAGAGGAAGCTGTAGAATAAGCCATCTAGAAGAGCCAAGTTAAACTATACATTACTGTTTCTGTGCCATGAATTGATGCCTGCTCTGGTGGGTTTAATGCAGTGGTGTGCTCATAGTATAGATTCCAAAATATAGTTTAAAAACAGAAAATCCGGAAAAGTATGATTGGATTCAGCAAAACCATTTCCCCTTTTGAACTTATCCAAGTTGAGAACTTTCAAGATTTCCAGTATGTGGATAATGCTGTCAGATCATGTTTAAAGGACATTTTAATACAATCCTTAGACAAATCAAAATGAGTACAAATACGCTTATTCTCTTTATTGCAGAGAGTTAGACAGAGCCAGGTTAGCTGTTTCCCCCTGCTTGCAGTCTTTATGCTAAGCTAAGCTAACCTGCTGCTGGCTGTAGCTTTGTATTTACCATATAAATGAGAGTGGTATTGATCTTCTCATCTAACTCTCAGCATGAAAGCAAACAAGCATATCTCCTAAAATGTCTAACTTTTATATAAATTATATCATACACTTCACACATGCAGTCTATACTCAACATAGTACATGGAGGTGGGAAGCAGGGGTGCTGAGGGGCCTGCAGCGCCCCCCAAAATCAAGAATTCTAAAAACCATCAATTATAAGCTTGTAATGTTTTTTCCTTTCTGACTGGGATATAGGCAATATGTGTAGCACACAAGTATTTGTGGCGTGAAAGAGGCTTTACTTTGTTTTTTACATATGTAGTCCATTATTCTATTCCTTGCAATGGGGACTCGCAGCAGTTCGGAGCTTTTCTATCGCGCGATCGCATTGAGGTGTTATAGAGGGTTTAGAGTTTTTCAAGTGTTCCACTGAATCAAAGTAACCAAAAATGTCAGGGCACTGATCTCCCGGTCAGACAGAGCCCTGGAGAGAGTTCAATCCAGTCAGGTATAGCTACAGAGTACACAGTGTAACTTAAGTAGCCTACTGCTGCTATACGGTGACACTTTTAGGCTATTTGTACAATGTGATTTGGTTATTGCGCTTGATTATAAAATAGATCAGGTAAAGTAAATGTTGCTCTAAAATTTGGAGATTTGGCAGAGTATTCATTTTAAAATGTTTAAACATACTCCGTGTTCTTGGTTGTGGCTGCTATGACATACAGTATGTCAGTCAATTTTATTTATATAGCCTAATATCACAAAATTTGCCTCAAGGTGCTTTACAGTCTGTACAGCATACGACACCCTCTGTCCTTAGACCCTCGATTCGGATGAGGAAAAACTCCCCAAAAAAACATTTTAATGGGGAAAAAATGTTGGTGTTCAAGTTTGGTGTCTGTAAAACTTTCTAAATTTGTTAGAAATTGTTGTTAATAACTATTAGATATAAATGATCCTGGCCATTTTAATTAATACAAATAACATGAATGTTGCTCATTTAATATGACATCATTATATAGGGTGAGTTTCTCTCGGCACCCCCAACTTTGACTGATTTCCTGCGACCCTGACATAGTATAGGCCTATACGGCGGAACACACACCATTCAGCAATTTGATACAAATCCAGTGAACACCAGGACAAACCTAAAAAGAACATTTATTTTGTCTCAGCCTTGAGTGAAACATCTTTTTCATGTGCTAAGCCTTCTGCACAGCCTCAGTGACTGATCTTGTGCTTACATCAGTCATGTCAGACCCAAGGCCATTCATAGGAAAATGTGTGTACTTGAGAGAGGGGAGGGGGGTAATCAGAGGATCTGTTTTGGATTGAGACATGGATTAGTCTGAGGGAGGGAGCCTGTGCTAGACTGTTGGGTGAACAAGGTGACTGCGATGAGTCTGTAAACTGCAGTGGCCAGAGCCTTCGTTTTGGTGGTTACCATCCAGCAGCCTTGTCTACCAGATGTAAATTCCTCCACTGTTACGGAACTCTTATACAACTCAAATTATGAATGAGTAAATTAATACGGCACACGCTTAAGAAAGGAAAACCGCCTGTGTCCAGACGGCCGAGTTTGCACTTCCGTCTTTTTTTTTTTTCTTAGAGAGCCCACTTTTTCCAAGTTCATGCAGTATTTTCCATCACTGTAAAAACAGCTCAATGAAGTAGAGTTGTCTGGGTTAGAGCATTGCCCTGTTTGAGTTTTCCAAGTGTAACATGTGTGATTGAGCTTTTAAATCCAAGCAGTGGAACTTTGATATGGAAATGGTTCATTGTATCGTGTCTCATGGAAATCTTTCCAAGGAAATTTCAGGGGGCAAAGGGAAGAATGGACTGTTGCCTCTGCTTGGGTCTTTTGATCTGCTCTCTTATATGCCAGGTACATTGTACTTTGTATCTCCTTTGCATTAACTCTGCTTAAACTCTGTAAGTCTTGATGATATGTGGAGTAAAGCACTCATCCATTCATCCATTTTCTATACCACTCATCCCATTCAGAGTTGAGGGGGGCTGGAGCCAATCCCAGCATGCACTGGGTGAGCAGCAGGGGACACCCTGGACAGTTTGCCAGTCCACTTTAAAGGAAAAGTTCTACATTATGGCTTTCTTGCAGAGAGTGAGATGAGAAGACTGATACCACTCTCCTGTCTGTATGCTAAATATGACACTGCAGCCGGCTAACTTAATAAGCACATTTCCCTAAATGTCAAACTTTTCCTAAAAATAATAAACTGTGTCTGATATATTTTTTTCATTAAAAAGGTTCAATTAACAAGTAAAACATTCTTAAAAGCTTCTCCCTCATTAGAGATCCAGAATCTATGAATATGCAAATATTTTTCATTTTAAAAGTTTAACTGCTGAAGATGTCTCCTACTTCACTGAAGTCCTTTCTGAGTGTATGTGCGCTGGAGGTTTCAAGTTTCCACATCGCACTTGTTGCGGCTGCAGCTGCAGCAACACATCCTCATACCTAAACGACAGACTAGGTCGATTGTCAACGACTCCCAAAACGACAGATACGACCGCTCCCCAAAACGCATATATGACTGTTGAAAGTACCAGCGACAGGCGTACCGTTTAAGTACGTTACGTAAGTCACATGGTCGCAGTTTGGTTAGGTCTAGACAACAAAACTACTTAGGTTAGGTTTAGGAAAAGATCGTGGTTTGGGTTAAAATAAGTTACGTAAGTCACGTGACTTTACTCATGCGAAGTAAGTCAACTATGTAACGTTATTTAACTTAAAACTTCAAATAAGTCAACGTTGATTTGGTTTCACAGGGGACACGAACCCCGGTCTCCTGGATGAAAGTCCTGTCGGCCTATACGGCCGTTTTTCTGGTGAGGACGGGCTGTGCAAATAGGACCGTGATTGGCAAGATGATGATTCTAGCTGCTTCTAGTGTCAAACTCTGCACATACATCATTCTGCACAGTGAAGGTCAAACATCCAAGTGAATAAACAATAAGCAAAGATATTTTCGATTGGACTTTAATATTAGCACCAGAGTGGATAGGTTTTAAAATAGGCTGCTTTAAAAGAGTGTAGCACACAATCCAGGAATTTGGGGATTATCTTTTAATGATGAAGCAGCATAATAAAATTTAGGTTGTGTTTCATAATTATCAAGAGATGTTAGACAAGCAGTGCTTTCGCTGCTGAGACCGCTACTGACAGGATTTCAGTTTGGGTGCAGTGCTGGCATGTCATTGTGCAATAAGGAATCTTATTTCCTTCCTGCCACAACTTGAGATCCCTGGAAAACATTTTCCTTCTTTTTCCGAATTGAACGAATGAACGAATATGTTCCATCAACATGGAAACTACATACATCCACGCTGGATGAAACTGCTTCATTATGTAATAGGATTCTGATCGATACTTGAATGTTTGTAGAAAGAATTCAAATGTCTTAAGTCCAGTGGAAAAGCGGTGGACGAGCTCATGGATTTTTCCCTTTTGAGCACAGCATTATGAAATTCCTTGAAACAATATCAACCCCCCACAACCCCCCCGTCAACGCTATTTTTCTGTCTTGTCCAGGTTTCCAATTCCATCCTACAGTATTTCATAACTTTAACATCTCTCTGTAACAATATGAATGCAAAAAAAGTCAATATTTGGTCGTCAAAACAAAGTGGAACAAATGTATTCAGGACTCACTCCTCCCAATGCATCTTCATTCATAACAACAACTGACTGTTCAGCCTCAACAATCACACTTAATCACTCGTTGCACCAGTTAAAAAATGTATTTAATCCAGTCTTAAAGTGATTTGGGCGGGTTCATCCAGTTGTTTTGGGAGGCATTAACCAGTGTCATTAGAGATCACAGGGAGAGGCAGAGAAATACATCTGTAGCCCTTCTTTAACAGTCATGGGTGCTAAGACAAATCAAAGCATTCCAGGCCCACAGAGCTATAAATAGTGCCAGAGGAGGGTGTGTGTTCATGCTTTGCAATGTTTCTGTTAGGGGCCTGTCCATTGGCAAAATCCAATGTTTACACAGAGCAATAACAGTGTAGTAAACAATTTATCTGCACTAGCTTGTTCATTATTTTGTGTCATTCCAAATCATCCATCAAGGGTTTCTGTTATTTCAAAACAGCTCGCTGCATCTAAGCAGACAAGACAAGCCAGACGTGGCATATAATCCTAGGAGCATGCAAATGAGAGTCATTGCGAGTCAGTCCATTAGGCCTTTAACCAATCAGATGCGATAAAGAAGCACAACTGACCTCGGGCCCAAACTGTGCAGCAGCAGTTCAGCGTTCTCTCCAGGAAACTGGCGAAGGCCCAGTGACCTCGTTGATGTGGTCGCCTTGGCCTGAAAGTCGGATAATGATCCCACATGGTTCCATGCCATCATTTGTATTAACCTCTCCAGTCAGGACCCTGTGACAGTTTGTGGTATATTCTGTAGCACATTCATGGTAGTCTCTCTCTCTCTCTCTCTCTTGCACTGTTCCATTGGGAGCAGCGTGTAAGATATTTCCAAGCTGGAAACAAATTCCTGTCTTGAAGTGCCAAAGATAAAATGCAATGACCTTGTGATAATTAATCCGATGTTATATAACAGCTATAAGCTTACCTCTTTTTAAAGCCTGAAAACCCAAACCTTGTAAAATGCAAAGTAAATTTCAAAATTTACTTTGACTCTGATTGGATTGTGGATTTGGCAATGGACCAGCAGGGGCTCCATAGCTGACTTCAAGAGAGGAGTAAAGACCACAAATGTTAAGGCTAGCAGGCAGCTCTGTTGATTCTGGAGTGGAATTTCACTTTTCATGGGACTGATTAAGTTAAATGGTTTCTTTTAATGGTATAACTTACGCATTTGGCCACTGGAACAAGAAAAAAAAAGTTGGACATACACTGTAGTTTTAATTTGAACATGCAGTACTGAGGTGCCTGACTGCATGTTAAAAAAAGGAAAAGATTTTAAGACTGAGAATCGAGTCCAACTAAAACCATCTCTGGGCTGAAACCCCATGTAAGCTTCAACACTTTTATAACTTGTAACCTACATGGATAATTAACAAAGTTCCTTCTAAAAGCTTAAACTCAAACTGAGTGTGGACATTGATTTCAAAGAAAGTTGAAGGAATGTTTTCTTTGGAGTTATTACTTTCATGAATAGGGATTTAATAGAGTTTATTAATGTCTAATGATGTTAAATACTATTTTGTGTTATTCTACTTTGCTTTTTGATTCTTGGATATGTTTAATTTAGACTGTTAATTTAGATTAGATTAGAAAGTTTTAGATTGTGGATTACCTGAGACATGTAGGACATGAACATGAGTGAAGGGGAGTGAAAACACAACAGCATCTCCAGGCATGAGGGACTCCCTCCTCTGGTGAGAGAGTGCCAAACACCCGGCGTCCTCAATCTGCCTGTATGTCCTGTGTTACTCACACCTCATCAGAAACCCTCAGGTTTTAGTTTAATTCTGACTTAGTTTGATGCCACTAAGCCACGTTAGACCACATTAAGCTGAAGTGGTTCCGCTTTTATCATTCATGAAATGGTCATTAAGCCACATTAAGCTCCATTTTTAAATTTTGTGGCTGTGTTTCGCAATTTATATTCATAAAACCTCAAAATGAAGTCAAAGCCCTTTAGACCATTGCAAACTCTCATTATACCCATCACGTGGGTCTATTTTAAAATTTGTTTTCCTGAGTTATTTTTGCCCTTTTAAAAGGATGAGTCTGGTGACATTCTGTTTTTCAACAAATCCCATAAAAAGGCCAAAACTAACAATGTATTTATCCTACTGACAAGTATTGTCTCTGTATCCAAAGTATGATAAATCTTATTGCTTACCATTGTTGTCCACAAACTAATAAAAACACATCAGTGAGCCACACCGTTGCACTGGGTGACATGATCCTTCTTTACCATGAACACACACACTGTAGTTTATTTTGAATCAACCCCACATACACCACCCTGCTGAGATTAAGCACAAACCGTGTATTAATCCGCAGCTGAAAATAGTCCCCAACAAATGCACTATTTACTCCTGTTTGAGTAACATTTGTTAGAAACTACAGTGCCCAGCTGCTTCAGGAAATTACTGAACCTTTTTTAAAGATACAATATATTTGTAACCTGCTCTTAAAGATATACTTCTTTAACGAATGGGCTCGGCTCTGAGTGCTACAGATATGGTAGGAAAATCGGAAAGTATTAAGACACAGAATAGCACATTTGGTCTTTTCCTTAGATTGGTTGACAATAAATAAAATATATAATAACACCAGCCTTATCCCTTAAGCTGTTTGGACATGAAGCCCTTATAAATTATCACATGGAAGAAACAATGGCACAAGAAAAGAAAACATGAGATTTATTAATCATCATCACAACATTGACATCAACACAATTCTCCCTTTTTGTTCTGCTCATTTGAGTGCAATCAACACCATTAAATAAAACATGTTAATAAATAAAAAATACAGGTTATTTACAAGCAACCAAATCATCTTAGCATCATTTATGTTTTGCAATTCTATTACAACATAAAAATATAATAATAAGTTGTACAAAACAAAATTCTGTGCAAACAACTTGCTGAATTCAGAGGGGATTAAAATTTTAGTTTTTAACATATGGAAATGATATGATTACTTATGGCACCCTGGATGCTCTGTTTGACACATTCACAAGATTCATCAAGTCACATGAGAAAAGTGAGAAATGTTTCTTTTTTTACAACTTAATTGAAATAATATTTTGAACTGATTTGAAATAAGTGACAGTGTGGTCATGTTATTCTGTTAGTTGCTAATTATTTACAGTATATCCACCATCACACTACTAGTGAAATGAAATACGAGGAGTGTAGTATCATGTGTCATCAGTGTGCAGTAGTAATACTCTCTACTCACATTGTGTCTGACTGAGGAGAGGTGATTTGATCTTTTTTCTTTCACAGCTGAACTGTGGAGGTTAGTAGAAGTGAGGGGGCCTTGGATTAGACGACATGAAAGGGGCAGCTGGACGCCGGTCACCGTGGTATTTTCAGTTATGGCTTTAGGTCACTGTTACAGTGAGTCATCATGCAATGCTGAAGTGTGGCCAGTGCTGGCCTGCCAAGCAGCCACATGACAGGCTGCACATTCCCCTGCAGACATACAGACTGTCGGGTGCCCCGGCGGAAGGTTTCGGGCTGCAAATAACCAACACTCCTTTGTGGCTGTTTTGACCGCGTTCCACAAACACTAACAACTCAGGGTCCATACAAAGAGACAAAGACAGATTTAACATCAGACACCACAGGTCATGCTAAAATAAACAACCACACCACCTCCGCCGTGTCGGGCTGTAGCATCGCGGTGACGCATAAACAAATACACAAACTTGCAGACGGGTGTTTTATGCAAAGTCTAGCCAGTAAACTTTTTTTTTAACCATATAATTCTCAAACTCCATTTCACTGTTTAAGGAGAGTGTGAATCAAGTCCTGAGTGAGAATGCTACGTCAATTTCAGTGTCTAACCAAAAAAAAAAAAAAAACGGCTTTACTATTTTAGATGGAACTGGAAATGAGAGAAAATGTGTTTCCAGCCCAAATGACACATCTACAGAACTGAGTGAGAGACATCCAACTTTTCCAGTTACTTTCCTTGATGTGATTTTTGACATTATAAAACAAACTGGACCTGCATAATTTACTGAACTGATTTCGTGCCTTAATTTATTACATACAGGCTAAATAGCCGCGTGTTGTTACATTACATATTTACATTTCTGTTCAGGACATTTTCATGTTCATGTTCAGAATTCTGAACAAATAAATAGGTTAAACTAACTCAACCTACAATTCACTGCAGTTGTTTTCCACATAGAGAAATCATCAGTTAGTCTTTGCATCAAACACATATAGCAAGTAACACTGCTTTTTAACACAAACTCTCTCTCTCAGCAAACCTGTCCCTGACAAAATTATCCGTCTTTCACATTTCCAAGTCGACCTTTTCAGAACAAAGTAAAGGGTATGAATCCATGTTTGATTCTCTGGTCTAAGCGCAGGCGCTGCTGGATGAAGATGGAGACACCTTTCTGTTATCCCGCAGTAAATCAGGCAGGAGGCTCCTCTCAGTCTTTAAGAGGTCAGCTTGGAGTAGCTAGGCGGGGAGAAACGTCTGCGTAGGTACTTGAGGATGTAAAGGGGCAGACAGCTCACGAGCGTGATGACAGTCACCTTCCACAGGAATGATACTGTGGTGATGAAGTATACGTCTGGCATAGACGAAGAGTCAAAGGTCAGAATGAGGTTGCAGGATACAGACATACATTTCTAAGCATCATTAAGAGTTCTGAATCGAAAAAGTTATTTTTTCATGTAACAAATTTCTTGTTAAATAATCAAGTCATGTAAAATGTTGGTACTGGCTTTATCTCATTTGGTATAGACCAGTGTGACACTGTGGGCCACCCCTCGCACAAAATTGAGACAACTGCCCCCCGTTCGATTTCGGGAATAATTACACTAAGTTTTGCAGGAAGTATAATGTTGCCATGGTGACAGTGAGTTAGCTGCGGGCTACAACTTGAGCTCAGTTTTTTTACATTTGTGTTTACATTTTGGGAAATGGGCAAAATTAAAAGTATGCCGAATTAGCTATTAGCAGTTCCTGTTTGCAATGTATCCATGGATACACAGACAACTATCACTGGAAAGTATAGGTCACACCAAATCTAAAAATATGAGTAACATGTCTGCGTGTTCAGATTTTACTGAGTTATGACTCCTAGGAGTACGAATTTTGACACAAATTGCGGCAATCTGTGTGAGTGACAGCCACTGCTGCAGTTCTAACTGTTGACGGTCCAAACAACAATACAATAACTAACTTCCCGTCGTTTTTAGAATGCCGACATACACCGATCTCTTTCACCCCACACGGTATCGCTGCCTCGCATCTCCCTCCACACCCCCCTTTCAACTCTCCCGCGGCCCCCTGGGGAGGCGCGCCTCACAGTACAGACTTCCCATGTTAAAATGAGTAATAAGTCAAATATAATTTCTCTCAGGAGTTCTTGACAAAATCTTTTTGAGTTGGAACCATATCAGTCCTTGAATGCAGAGACAGAAAATGAACTTATGACAGTTTCAAACAAATTTCCCTGGAAAATGTCCAATTAAGTGTGTAAACTGCACATGCAACAGAAGAATAGCCTTTAAAATCTATTCTAGTCTGACTTCAAGAGGGAGGAAAAGTGTCCAGAAAGGGTACACTTGACCACATGCCAGTCATGACCCTCAGTGGTCGAGATTGTAGGCTGAAAATGGAACTCCACACCCCAAATAAAGCTGAAAATAAAGGCTTGGAAGGCTCTCGGTTAGAGTATTGTACATGTCACAAGTCTTAATATGGCACAACCAAAATTGGCTTATTTTTTTGCCAGCTCAAGTAAATAAATGTCCAACAGCCTGGCAACATGGAGACTGTAATAGAGTAATACTAACACTAACAACACACCCTTCTTCTGCTATAAAAGTTGTTTATGTTTCAAACTTCTTAATGGCTATGAATCTGTTTCTATCTTTACTGTGATAAACACATGAACCTTGGCAGTCCACAGGAAACAGGACTGTTGGCATTTCCTCTTTGATACTACGGTATGCCTGAGCCTCATCCACCAGGACAATTTGTCAATGCACTCACCTTTAGCCTTCCTCATATCCAGCATACCACAGCTTATTGTACACCAGAGGCATAATATGAATAAGCAGATCCCCCTTACTGCTGAACGCTGACGTACTATTTCAAGGTCGGCAAAAGCACAATAACATCAATCGGGCTGCAGTGAAATGAATGCAGACTGCATTTGTTTTCGTGTATCAATGAAATACACTGCTACAGGCTCAGAGTCACCTTCTGTGTGGGGGAAATATGAGTTTATGTATGCGTGTTTGTGTTCACTCACCTATGAACTCGTGCAGGAAGACGAGTGAGGCGACGTAACAGGCCAAGCTCAGGAGCTCGCCGACTATCATGAGCCAGTGCCACGTCTGAATGGTCAGGGCCACCATCAGCAGCTCAGTCAGGATAAGAGAGGTGAAGGAAATGGCAACGATATGGACGAACTCTGACTCGAAGAGCAGCATCGCCCCGTACATGATGATGCTCCCTGTGGAGTTAAAAGGGCACAAACTGAGAGTGAGACCAAGACATTAATCCGGCATTACAGTCAGTCTATAGTCTCAAAAAGAGTGATTGAAGAGTGACCAAAATACTATCCTGCAGGATCAGAACCATGGAGGCCTGAAATGATGAAAGGCAGTTTATCTACCTCCTTTCGGGGGGAAAGGAGGTAGATAAATGATTAAATGTGCAGCATGGGGGATGCAACATTTCTCATTACCAAATCTCCTCTTGCTTATATGATAATGTGGTGGGCATGTCCATGCATGTCCAGAGCAGAGACTGGTCCAGGGTGTGAGTGTATGTCTAACATCAGTGGTGAGCACAGACCAGAGCAAATAAGAGGACTGTGTTGCTAGCTAGCTTACCTGAAAACACTAGTAGCTAAACACACTGAGCAGTAAGCACCAGACGTTTCAGCTAGCTACTTATCTTGATCCTATCTTATCAGCTAACATTCATCAGCTAACTTTTATCATAGCTAACTTTGTTAGCGTTATCTTGCCAGCTTAAAAGCTTTAGCTGCTGGTACAAGAGTTTATACAGTGATGCTACAGCAGTATGCAGTACAGTACATGGATGATTAACATTATATGCACTAGCTGGTGTAAGTTGATGAAATTTAGCTGCAGCTAGGTAGGTAGCTGAAAAGGCTGGTGCTCAGTGTGTTAAGCTACCAGTGTTTTTAAGTAAATTATGTAGGCACACTGTCCATTCAATTGCACTCCCACGCCCTGGATCAATCACTGGACATAGATGGACACGGCCATCTCATCATATAAGCATGAGGGAAAATGGGAAATGTTGTGTGGGGGAAAAAAGGGAATAGATAAATCATTAATTGTGTGCCAAGACCCAAAGAAAGAAAGAAAAAAAAAGAAAAGTAAGAAGCTGAAAAATAAAAAGTAGCTAGTGAAAGATACACAGAGGAAGTAAAACAAATAAAGTTTACACTTATTGTAGCACATTAGAGGTTGGAGAGAAAGGACAAAAATTAAAATGTTTGTTTTTATCTATTCTTTACCAACAGCTTAGAGGTTAAGCAGAAAGAATAAAGCATATTTCTTTTTACCCTCCATTTCAATAACTAACAATACTATTTATTGATGTCTTCAATCATATTTTTGACCTCTCTGATAACCATTTACTGCCTTCTTTTGGTTTCGGGGCTTCATAAAGATTCACTTCTTTGATTTTAAATGAACAAGATCCCCACCCGGGATCCTTCTCCCCCTTAGATGAAATTTTTGCTTATTTGCACCCCACCTCCACCTGTCACAGAAACAATCTTGTACCTGAAATTATTTCATCACCTTGAACATACAAAGAGAAGGTACAGTAGAAGAAACAGTGAGTACAGTGGTATCAACATACAGAGCAGTGGTTTGGAAACCAGGCCCCATTACTTAGAAATATACAGTAGCTTAAGATCAGTAGTAAAATGGAACATTAATGTTTTGACAGAAATAGATAAAAGGTTTCAAGGCGTAGCTTATGATGCCCCTGTAAACACCTTTTCACTGCAAATGGCCCATGTCGGAAAGTTACCTCAGGCTTTTGAACAAACAAAGTCGGCACACAGAGATAAACTCCTCTAGAAATGAAGAAGAAAGTGCGTGGGCTGTTAAAGAGTAATGTGTCACGAAGCAGAGCAAGATAACTTCTTTTATTTTTGTTTGTCAGGATTTGATTTGTCTGTCTGCCTAAATTGGACATCTGATCTTCATATTGGTGTGTGATCTGATGCCTTGTACATCTGCGAGTGACTAGACAAAATGTGGCCTACAATACTGTTTGAATGCTCCAAAATAATGACTGCTGACTCTGTGTATTGTGTATGAAACACTATGTTTGCACTGTATGTTGACCTTACAAAACGTGTTTGTGTGTACTGTTGTTTGTAATTTAGGTTATTATATATAGTACATCTCTCCTTCGGCAGGAGTTATGGACTCTGATTATCAGTAGTTTGTTTAAACTATTCCTTACCTTGATAGATACTTATCAAGACCCATATTAGAAATGTCTTGAAAGATAGCGGTCGACCCTGTGGAAAGAAAACAGACATCATATTCACAATTTTTCATACGTGTTTCTGTATATCATATTTTGGCTGCACTGTAACAGTCAAGTTTGTGAACATTAATTGAATACCTTCAAGAGATCTTTGTACAATTCTGGGTATAACATTGCAACCTCTGACTTAACATCTTTGTCCAGCACCAGGGAGAAGACCGGGAACATGGTGTAGATGGTTGAGTAGCTGAAACAGAGAAATTCATGTGACCTCAGAGGGGGGAATATGCTCCCGATAAAATGGCATATGGAAAAGAAGTTTCACACATGTCATTGTTCGATTCAGCAGTGAAATGCATCAGTCCAGTAGTCAATACTTTCATATTTTCCCCTTCTTGCATTTCAACAGTGCTTTAACAAAGAGGAAATGCCAGGGAAACAAGGCAGCCAAATGCTCTCTTGATAAGTCATCGCCATTCAGAGTTTGCATCTCACCCAATAGTCAGGAATCCTTGGTAGAGTGGGACTGAAGCAAAGAAGAAAACAGAGGAGAAGACTGCCTAAGGAAACAGAAAAAGAAGAACAGAGAAAGTCAGTGACCCATCATTTATTCTTCTTTTCATATCAATACTCAAATGGAAGAACAGATGATAATGGGAGAAATCAGGAGCATCACTTTCTAGATGCTACAAACTGAAATAAAGTCCATTTAAATCACAGAAACAGGAGGAAATTAAAGATACAGCATTAATCTGGCATCAATCTGGTAACCACACTTTGACTAATCAATTCGCTACATCCCACACATAAAATGCAACACCGCAATAATCCTCATTCTACCGCAGCGCTACTGCTGGAGAAAAATCTAATTTCACAGACTAATTCTAGCATGTCTCTTCATCATATGGATGATACCAGTAATGAGCTGTACTGAGCTGTCAACTGGTCAGCCTACCATCCAGGCGGCCCCAAACCAGACAGGTCACAGCTGTGGCTGTGGTTGGTGTTAATGTGAGACATGTGGAGGAGGGCCTCCCTAAAACCCCAAAGTCCATGATGCAGTGAGTCATGGGCTGTCCCTCCATGGCGGGGGCTGAGGTTGGACTGGGACATGGGAACTGGACTGGGGATGGTGTTCAGTGTGTGTGTGTGGGGGGGGGGACTCAGAAGGGCACCACGAGCCCACTCCTCTGAGTCATCGTTCACCCCACCCTTCCATGACCACCCCTGAAACTTCTCCCTGCCTCACCCCAATCATTTCCTCCTCACATTTAGATTTTAGGTGTTGTGGCTAACATAACCCATATCTCCTTGCCCAAACTTTAACATACATTCTTTTTCAGACATTTTACATTATTTTATGATTGCTTTGGCAATTCAATGTGCAAAGAGCCTAACTGACTTGCTGAATTCTTTAAACTGCTGTCCTTACATACAATGAGCAAAACACTGAATCACATGCTCAGTCTTCAGAATACAGCCACCTCATATTAGCACAAGTTTCAGTGTTTATTACTAAAAATAACTGAATTAATACATGTGTTTGCATGTCAAATACATATTTTATATATTCATAATAGTATAGCATATTCAATAATTCATTCTAACTTAAAATCATTTCAGTTACTGACTTCTGCATAAATTGTACTTTTTTATTATTTATAATCATGAGGAAATCGACCACTGCACTCTGTTTTGATGAGTTACAGTTAGTTACAGTTTGATAGCAATATTTGCTATTTTAAAATCGATTAAAATTCCTGGATTAACATATAAACTGTTTGCTGCTCTGATAACCTTAGTATGTGATGTATTATCTCATTTGTTATAGATGTTTCTATTTTGTGTGCTATGCGGGCCTTTGAGGCAAAAATTAGTACAGACTTTTGTGGTCAAAGTTTTGCAAATTGAAACTGTTGTGAAAAATGAGCCAAAGCAACTGTAGATTACTTGTAATTCAAAGGTTTACAGTTGTGTCAATGCGGCTGATGAACACAAACCTAAATGACACCATGTTTTAGTTGTACTCTACCTGCATGGTACTGATGCACAGGCTCCTGTGGATGACAAACTGGCTGAGGGCTGCAGACCTTTTGTAGCTGTTCCGACCGTGGACCATGAGGAGACGGCCTAAATGTTTGAACTGAGTCACCGAGAAGTCGGCAGCCAACGAGGCCTGCTTTCCTTCCTGTCAAACACACAGCACAGAGGGCAGTGAGGACAAGCTACAAGAAGACTTTGCTGACCTGAAAAGCAGGCTTTTGGGTGCTTATTATGAACTGATCGTACGGTGACAGATATATAGCTTGGTTATTTGGAAACACAAAAATCAGACTGAAGGTGGACAAATGCTCCCTACAAACATGTCATCCTGCCGGCATCAGATCTTCAGATTTTAATAGAAAAAAGCATGAAAATAAAAAAAAACTTTGAATATGCCATATTAATCCAGAATGACCAATACGGCTGCAACAGATGAGACTTTTCATTATCAATTATTCTGCCGATTATTTTCTCAATTAGTCGGTTAATCGTTTGGTCTGTAAAATGTCAGAAAATAGTGAAAACTACCCATCACAATTTCTCAAAGCCCAAGTTGACATATTCAGATTTCTTGTTTTGTCCAACCAACGGTCCAAAACCCAAAGAAATTCAGTTTGCTGTCATAGTAGACCAAAGAAATCTTAAAATATTTTCATTTGAGAACCAGTGAATTTGTGAAATTTTTGCTTTTAAAAAATGACTTAAGTTGCCCTCCAGACACATTTTAAAGTATGTAAAAATACTCTGTTATTATTAATATTTAGTTTAACATGGTTATCCCACATAAAAAGTTAAAAAAAAAAATGGATGTGGGTGAGAGACATACATCCGTGGTGAGAGAGCGGTGCTAGAGTTAGAGAAAGCATTGGAGAGATTCAGCTGTACATGTTTGAGCCTCAGTCAGACCCAGATGAGGAGTCTGTTGTGCACCAAAATCGGTGACTAGCAGATGTATCAGAATGGTAAGTGTAGTTATCATCTTTTATTTGTTTATGTCGTTTGTTAGCTTGTAACTGGCAGTGGCTGACACAGCGTTAGTGGTTGTCAAACATACAATAATATCTGCCGCGGTCCGGTTTACATTCAAAAACTGCACACTACCATTTTTGCTGTCAAAACTTCCACTACGGGAACTTAGTGCAAACTCTTGCTCTCTGTACTGACAAGTCCGCTCTGCGCTGGAGGTTTCAGGTTTCTTATATATAGGCGTTGTATTGATCTTCTCCTCCTAACTAACTCTTAGAGAAAGAAAGGAAATAAGCGAATTTCCAAAAAAGTCGAAACATTTCTCCAAGTAGTATCATTGCTGACACATGTATGAGGTCCATGTCTGAGCAAACTAGTCAACTAGACAGGGAATTTACAGAGAGAACCATGAAAAGAACAAAAGGCGGGCTGATGAGAGACTCTTACTTTTACTTAAGCACAAAAGCATCCTGTCATCTTTGTTTCCTCTACTCAGACAATAGACCCTCATAAAGAGGAATCATCTGTGTGCATGTCTCTCTACATGTCTCTGAACGTGAGAGAGATCTTGACAGGAAACAAAGCGAAAATCTGTGAGATCGGCACGTCAATGTGAGGCGATGAGATGGAGAGAGTCTTACTTTTCCCTCTACTCCCACGCCACAGTCGGCTTCCTGGATCATGCTGACATCGTTTCCTCCATCCCCTAAGAGAAAACAAAAGCCATGGAGGTGTCAGGATTCACATCAGTGACTCACCAATACAAACTGTTAGTAGAGTAGTAGTTGTGTGTGTGTATTTCACGAGACACTCCCTTAATGTGACCTGATTAAGAGATCAGAACTACAACCAAACAAAGGAAAATGACATGTCTGTTTGGAATTTGCCAGATAAAGGGTGAGATAAAAAGGGTCTGGGTGATATGGCTGAACGTCACAGAAAACCCCAATATTAATAAAAAAAATGTTTTACAATAAACACAATAAAATCACATATAATATGTTCAGGTTGATGTTCAATTCAGTGAGCTGTGTTCCACTGTTTCCTGTTTCCTGGAATCACTGACATCAGTCACATCATTTTGTAACCAAATAACATCATGAGACAATTCTATTGAAAGGCAATAACAATAATATGAATTATCATCCAGTCCTAGTTGTCATCATCATCAAGTGATACATAGTATTTTAGCATTAATGCACATTTAAATCAGCTCTGCTTAACTGTGGAATTTTATCAGTGCTCATATTGGAAGCGCTGGTGAGATGACTAGAAATGGGGTTTGCGGCTGAAACAGACAGTGAAAAAATAGGAAACTAAGATCAAGAAAAAAGCTGTACAGACGGAATCCGCACATGAAAAAGCTGTTGGACAGTTGCTATTTTCAACTCACCTACAGCGCAGGTGAGTTTGCCTGTGCGTTCTTGCAGCAGCCGGACTATCTGAGCCTTCTGAGTGGGGGTACATCGGCAGCAAACCACAGCGGGACACTGACATGCAAGCTCCATGAACTCATACTCATAGTATTTCAGACAAACCTGCAAGAAACCCACCAGACGGACAGGTGAGCAACTTAGGCCACCGCATATAACTGATCTCAACTGTGGATCTTTAACACTTCAACTTAACTTACAGTTTAACTCCTACTGCGGTTTAGAAAGTGACTCTAACCACAGATACCACTTCCAGAGATGCTTCAGTGGTAGCGATATTATCATGCATCACACAAAAACATGTCAGAGTTTCATAAGGAGAGACAAGTCAGTGGGAGGAGGGTTAGACGCACACAGATGCACTCAGAGTTTACCTCAAGCGAGTCCCCCGATATCACCAACGCGCAGTCGTGTTTTCTCCTGAAAGCGTTGAGCTCCAGGTGGGCTTCCCCTCGTGTTGTCACCTATGGAAATGGCAACCACATTTATAAATGTACTCATATGCAAGCGCACAAAACACACTCACAAGAAACAATTATCACGGATGACAATCTGTCAGCCTTTGCATCCTGATTGTTATCAGACCAATAGATTTAAGAAGGGCAGCTCATTTCCCACCAGCTGCAATGATGTTAGAGCAACCAAATACCTGCCAAAAACATCCAACTAACTAAATGACTAACTGATAAGGCTGGATGATATGACTAAGAAAGATAAATATTAGATACATTTTCCCATATTACGGTAATTGGGGATGCACCGATCAGACTCCCCCCCCCCCGATAGCTAAAATCTGGATAACACTACTCACTGAATTGAACTCATTCGGATCATTCTTATGTATTATCAGAAACAGAATCAGAAATACTTTATTGATCCCCGAAGGGAAACTCTTTATGTAAGTTAACACGAGGCTGTAACTTTAACTGTAAGACATACCATCTTAACTATAAAAAGAACACTCATACACCGCCATCCCTTAAAGCATGTGATATTTAAATATATTGTTCTAGCCTTGTTATAATGGATCAACCTCAGTTACAGTTTTTAGCTCAACGAAGCAGAACAGAATTAATGTATAATGTAATAATGGTAATATCTGACTGTTACCCAATCCGCTTAACAAATCGGATCAGTGAATCCTTATTATCATTATTATTGGGAAATGTAGGCAAAATCACAAATAAAATGATCTAATTGATGATCAATACAATGAACTGTGGTCCATTTTTATACACTACATCAGAAAAATATTCTCATGGGTAAAACAAAACACTTTAACTACACATCCTGTTAGTTGTTAATTACAATTTGCCTGGAAACATTACTTAAAATAACAGAATTTTGTAAAACTATATCATGAAATAATCATATCAGGACATGATTCCACTGAAAGTCAATATGATGATTGAATGAATTATAAATCTACAAAGTGAGGAATGCACCAATCAAGTGAGAAATATGTATATCAAGCAATTCTATTAAAATCTTGGTAAACACTTTAACACACTGCGCACAATTGTGTCAGGTTCAAATATAGACTTAAAAATTCTCCAAAAATGCAGCACGGACAAGGCATGGTGTTAATCCGTCAACAAGAGTTATGCTCTGGAATGAATATCCTTCAACCGCTGACTATTCATACGTCAATCCAGATCAGGCCATTGGTGGCCACCAGGAAACTAATCCAGATGTATGTGTTGCAGGCCCAGTCAGCACTCCCCCGTCCACTGGGACAGAGGTTTTCAAGTCGTGCCAACCATTGTTATTCTCTTCCAGTAACCGCAGTTGTACGCAAGTTGTAACCTTCCTATATGGCAGGCGTTCCTTCTGCTCTGGCGCGGCTCCAGAGGGGAAGGCAGAAGGGGACTGTTAAAGCGGCAAGAGAGCCCGAAACCTGCAAAACAAATTAGGAAGTGAGCCCTCTGCATGTTCCCTCTGGGAGTGGTTCAGCTGGTTTCTCCTCTCTGTTTGAGCGAAGGCCTGTTTGTTCTCTTTGACAGTGGCTTGGATGCTTTCACTGGTGTGGGTGATTTATTCAGCTGTGGATGCTGGCTTGGGCTGCATGCGTAGTTGTGTGGGGCTGTATGACCACTAGCTAATGGGCCTTGGTCACACAGAGGATGGATGCCCGTGGGTCGAGGGAGTCAGGAAACTGTCAGCACTGCATTGAACTGGGATGAACCCTGTGGTACTAAAATCAACTATTGCCCACTTCATATGCATATAAAAAGGAAAAGGTCCTTGTCCTGCACTTACTGGTCTGAAGATATGGATGTCCTGGTTGCGGGTGATCAGATGGGCATTCTTAGCGGTGCATGTGGCCGTTTCAAGCTTGTCTCCTGTCAGCATCCAAACCTACACAGAGAAACCAGAGAGTAACATGTAGCGAAGATCATTTCTGGATTCATAAGATGCACTGATGTTTGAAGAGAAATTCCACTCAAACTTGTGACTACATGAAACAGAATGTTTCCATAATGTCTCTGTTAAAATCAACAAAAGCTAAATTCCAGGGATCAAAGACTCTAATCAGTGACAACCTTTAAGTGCTCTGTCTGGGAGCCACAGTTAGTGAACTTATCTTATGACCAAACATGGTTTACATTATTGTAGTATTTGTCAAAACCGTAGCAGATAAAACTAAACCTATCTGCACGACCAGATACCACTGGAGTGGGAAAATTAGGTTTTTCTTCGGATTTTGGGTGAACCGACTCTTTAAATTAAAAAGAACAAATGGGACTATCAGCCCAACTTTTACCACAGTGACTAATCAGCTTTCTGGTTCCGTTGCACAAAACCAAATGCTCATTTCCATTAAAATGTGGTCAAATATTTTATATCAACCATCTGAAGTGTGCCAACCAACAACCACTAAAAACTTTCCTTATAATTCATTCAAATTCCCTATAGCCTTGGTTTTTATACTTAAAGGAGGCACTTGGATGAGGCTTGTTCATGTAGGTAGATATGAAAAACTTATGTACTTGTCTTGTTTCTATGTTTTGTTTTCTGAGTTTGTTGCTACTGTAAGCTATGAGGCCATCTGCCCCCCAGACCTTGATGCCTGCATTGCGGAGGATCTCCAGGGTGGGCCTGACATCGGTCTGGAGCTGGTCCTCCACCCCAGTCAGACACAGCAGCTCCATCTCCATCTCCAGACTCTCAATCACTGTAGCCACCTTCAGTGAGCGGTCATGGACGCTGAGCTTGGCCTGGACGTACCGTGCCTGGGGAGCAGGAGAGGGATGGGAATATTTTGAGTGGGAGGAGATTAAATTTGTATAAATAAGGTTGAATCATTACAAGACCAAAGAAGGAAAACAGCCAGGAATAGAAGGAGAAGATATTAATATGGCCACCAGCTGTGAAAGTCATGACCAACAGAGAGAAAAATATTTTAAATAACTGCCACAGGGATGCCTCCCACAGTGTGCTTACATGCGCAGAATCTGTGCAACCTACACAGAGATTAAACTCTGTGCAGCATGAACAGCACAAAACTTCCATATAGGATATCAGAGTTTCAGTTTAAACACAAACTACCAGGTATTTGCTCGCAAGCAGCCCTTAAAGCTACTATATTTTAGAAAGCTGGAAATATAGAACAGACATGATCAATTGGTTAACGCCTATCTTCAGCGCTCCAGCTCCAGGGCAATTTGCAAGTGAGATAAAGCAAAAACAATCTCAGTGTGACTCATACAGGAACACAAACTCTGTGTGTGACTCAGTTGGTGACTCACTGCTGCCCACCAGCTCTGCTCACACAATTATACACTTTAGTAATGGGCCTGGGGCTGAAGACTGCAGGGAAGAAAACCCTGCCCTGCTCAAACAATGAGTGGGGCCTGGGTGTGTGCATGGGAAGGTGGGGTGTATGGACTGGGCCCTCTAATTACCCAACAATGCACTTTGACATTTAGAATACTGAACATGTCTGCATAAAATATCATTCTGCATTTGTGTGTTTGTCAGTGTGAGTGTAATTTGAGATATCTAACACACTGTTGATATTTCTGCGGTTTACCAACTATAACAGCTTTATTAAACATAAGCCAGGCAAACTAAATGTGTAAGCTGTGTGTAAGTATTGTCTTGTTCTTAGATGAATCAGAGACCCAGTCTCTCAGCTAAGCCTCAGATCACTGTGGGCTAATCTCATGAGACAGCGCTTACCTCAAAATCTTGATACTGCTCTTCTGTCAGGGACTTCTTGGAGACCACAAGGACCCTCAGGCCTTCCCTCGCCATGTTCCCACACTAGAAAACAGAGTCGGCAACATCTGATTCAGCGGGTTACAAAGTCTATTAGTCTGTGAGTTATTTATTACAGGAATAAAATCACTGTTGTTACATCTTCATCATGTCTTGTGAAAAAGAAGGAATTTTACCTCCTCTTCCAGCCAGTCATTATACTGGACGATGCCTGCCATTACCACATCAGCACCCTTCATGTAGAAAGTGATTTCTCCTGTAGATTCATCCTAGAAAACAATTATTCCCAGTATATTCAGTGGGGGACATAAATAGGATATAAAAACATTGTACATTAAATACCCCAGTATGTTTCACTCAGAAGGGATTTCCAGTCCATGTGAGCCAAGGTGCGCGTGCACTATTTTATGATTTTGTGTTGCCTAGAAATGCATAACTTATTTTGGTATTCACAAGGGGTTTCAAAAAGCGTTTGAAAATATTATCACGAGGAAGTCAAGTTTCAGAATCCCAGGCTTCCTGAGTTATAGCCCAGCCAACAAAAATACAGTTAGTCATCAGACTTAGTCAGAGGTTATTAAAGGTGAGGTTTTTCTCAGATAATATGCTTTAATAGTAATCTGTTTTTCTTTTGTTTGTCTTGTTAAAGCCAGTGTCAAGTCCCAATCGCCCCCTAGCAACAAGCACTGACCTACAGTGTGATAGAAAGTAATATCTAAGCAATTGGGCAAACTAGGAAATCAATTCAGTTTCATTGAAGCACGTGAAAAAGCAAAATGCACAACAGCTACTGCAATTTAACTGACTGAAGAGAACATTAATCACAAGTAATACAATTATTTTGGCACTCACTCGCACTATGATGCCCATCCTTTTGCTCTCATAGGTGAAGGGGAATATCTGCAGGATGGTGAAGTTCAGTATTTGGCCAGTAGGGGTCCGCAGCTGCATGGAGGACTGGTCTCTTCCCACAAGTGTCAGACCAACGCTCTCAGTCCACTGCACCAGCGACACCTATCAACACCACATTGTAAAGGCTTTAGTGGGTGGTCATTCAAATATATAACAGAATATAGGTGAATATAATAGCTATTTGTAAGCTAACATGTTTTTACCAAAAAATAAAACATAATTATTGTTCAGGTACACACAAGAAGAAACAAAAGTAACCACTGCTTAGGGTTTTTATTATTCTCATGGTAAAGCCATTATGTCAATATGATGTTCCATTACTTGAATCACAAAGAAAAGAGTGAAGGGCACTTTGGACTGAGTAGGATGTCAGAGAGCACAGTGACCATTCAGCCTTAAATCAATAGTGCAAGCATTTTCAGCACTCAAGACTATTGATGGATAAACTCGGGAGATGTCCATTTCTGAACTGAAAATTTTTTTTTTTTTGCTCAATCCTTTCTGAAGGACACAACAGACGACATGCATTAATACAATGTCAACTTGTGCGTTTGTGGGTCTCTGTGGGGAGAAAAAGAGGGGGGGATGATATTGCCCAATAACTCCCAGACCAGAGGCCAGATCACATACCCAATTCATCATTCATCTTCTGACAGGGCTAATTGCAGAGCGGCCAAATGGACACAGATGAGAGAAAACAACATCGCCACGTTCCAACTCTAACTTTAAAAACCACAGATTTTGTGGTTCCAAAATTACTTATTTTGGAAATACATGACCATGTAGTCTGACAATGCCCGGCCAGGAGCACTTTAACGTCAGAAAAGCTCTGACTACTGTAATGTTTGTCATCCAGGTTGGGTCATATAAAGATTGTGCTTAGTCACAGTCTAGAAATAGTCACTGTGGAGGCATTCTTGGATCTGGTGTTGGCCACAACAGCACCACCTTGTAATAGCAGCATCTGGTATGGCTGCAGACTTCTAACTGGACTGAATAATGCTGTATCCAATTGGCTTGACTCAGAATTACCACATGGCTGACATTATAAGCTGAAAAGCAAAGTGATTCAGATATCAACTCTCCTTGGTGAATCACACATAATATAAGTCACCCTTTTGATTATTATTACTTATGTCTACAATGATTCTGACATTAATATATGAGCAAAAAAATCATTTGCATGTAGATATCATTAAAACGTGACAAGTATGTAGCAAAATGTCAGTTTTGACTGCACTGGTAAAACCATGCATTCAACAGTCACTGACATTGTGTCCATAGTGCTCACAGCCAAAACCAGATCTATATTAAGACTTCCTGAAAGCTGTAGGAAAGCAAACTGAATCTTGCTCTAGATTGTATCAAACTGATACAATGCACCTTTCAGGGCTCAACAACTCAAAGAAAAAAGTAAAAAATGTTATCAAGTGTGGCCTAAAAGAATAAAACGGCTCAATTTCCTTCCCACAATATAAACCACAGATCTTTAATCACTACAGATGTACTGGGCTCTATTAAATTTGCTATCAAAGAGGAAATTCAAAAGGGGATAAATGCAATGGGCTGGGGAGCACATTAAGGAAATCCTTATTTACACCGCAGGAAATGGATCAAGTCGAATTCCGCAGCCCTCTTCCTGATGTTCAAAGAATTTATACTGATCAAGGTCATTTGCTTGTGAATGTTTCCCTTCAAGTAAGAAAGCAGTGAAGACACAGATAATGGAGTTTACTGACAAACTCTCCATCTTGAGATCGGAAGTCTGTTCTCAAGTCAGGCCTTCCGTGTTTGTCCTTGAGAAAATTATGTTAAAGTAGATTAAGTGTACATTTCCCAACCATAGGCTGTATATAAAAAGATGGACGACATGGCAGCTCCCCAAAAGTGAAGCCAAAACATCTCACTCGCCCCCTGGTGGCTGGCTGCAGTATATGTCACAAACCCCGCCCCCCCATGTTAGCAGATGGGACGTGAGCCAAACTAAAAACTCAAAGTACACGTAAAATAAATTTTTCCTAAAGATGGTTTCTGTCATTTTAAGTAGTTCTTATCATGTTCAAGTGTTCGTTTTTCTGATAAGTTTGGTTCTAATTAGTTATTTAATGCTATAAATAGAGGGTTACATGATTGACAGGTAAGGCCGGCTTGTGACTGAGTTGGCCAGGTGTATGGACGGGATCTCTATACCGCGGCTCCAACCCCAATCACGCTGGCTCCGAATGACATCACCAGCGCAAAATGGCATCACCAGCACAAAATGGCAGCTCCCGTATCCGGGATATTTTGGCTTAATTTTTGTACAGTGGGAGGAAGTGGAGACGTGTCGTCCATCTTTGTATACAGTCTATGTCAACAGGTCAAGTTGAAGTATATCAACATATAGGTATTTTAATATATTAACTGTTTAAATTGTCAGATTTTTTTCCCCCTTTTTTGTTTTGTGAAGTACTTTGAGCTGTATTTCTTGTATGAAGGGTTCTACCGATATATAAAAGTTTATTATTAGTACTGTTCAAGTAGCATATGACCTGCACAAACATATTTTTGAAACATCTAGAACAATAAATGATTCTCTGAAATTAGAGGTTATATGATAATTAGATGTTAGATGATAAAAATGTTAAGATCCCGTTCCAGATATGTCTTAACACACACAAAAATACTCTGCTATGAATAGTAATTTGTGTCTGGTTGGTATGGGTATAAACAGTTCAATTACCTTGATAAAATCTCTTAAAATGACATCTACATGTTCCCCCTCATTGAAAAATCCAGAATCTATGAATATGCAAATATTAATATTAACATAATATATTATAAATAAACATCACACAATCTCTCTGGGTGGAGTCTGCATGTCCTCCCCGTGTTACCGTGGGTTCTCTCCGGGTTCTCCGGCTTCCTCCCACCGTCCAAAGACATGCATGTGTAGGTTAATTGATAACTCTAAATTGCCCGTATTGAATGAATGTGAGAGTGAATGGTTGTCTGTCCTTGTCTGTGTCTGTGTTAGCCCTGCGACGAGTTGGCCACTGTCCAGGGTGTACCCTGCCTAAGGCCCAAAGTCACTGGGATAGGCTCCAGTCACCCGCGACCCCTAACGGGACCAAGCGGTAGAAAATGGATGGATGGATGGATGGATATTATAAATAGTATATTAAGCAAAGAATATAAATGGAGAAGTCCATTCTCAGTTGATGTGACCTGTAGGCTCCAAGTTTCCACATCACATTTGTGTAAGTTGCATATTGGACCACGACTGGCTTCTAAACTAGTTGTGATCACAAATCACAACTCGTTACACAACTAGTCATGCTCTTATGTACATGTTTTAAATTCAGATTTAAGGTGAGTTTAGAGAAACTTTCTCTCTCAGATGAATGTGCAACCTTCTAGTGTCACATATATCATTCTGCACAGCGAAGCTCAAATATCCAAGTGAAATAACAATAAGCAAAGCATATTTTGGACTGGAGGGGGAGCATTAAATCACCTTCTTCTTTATGATACATTTGAGGATTAAAAAGTTAATAGAATTTTGTTTGAATTCAAACCAAGATAATTGGTACTATTACATTTTCATCTCAGCACATGTTCTGTGGGTTTTGAAGAACAGAATTTTCTCAGTCTACTAAGGAGCATTTAATCCTTCTGTTGATAAAAATAATAATATGAATGTCACTAAAACTGGAGAAACATGTATATGTTTCTGTGTGGCTGGCCATCATACCTCATCTGGGCTGGAAGCCTGGTAGACTCTGCATGTGTCTTCATAATGCTGCTCCGCCTCGGCCTGGTCTGTCACACCGTTGGCCTCGTATACGGGTGTCACGTTGTGCACCAGGGCGATGGCCTTCACAGCCTCATGAACTCTACTACTGATGGTCTTGCGGACCTTAGTAGCTGCTGGAGCCCTGGAGGCTGGAAGGTCATGGGTGGGCTGAAGAGAATTACAGAAGGTACTGTGATCAAAAGAAGGGCATATAGTTATAACACCATTTTCTAATGGGAGTCTTTCATTGTGGTCAAGGTTTTTCTAAGAGAGGGCAGCTATTACAGTCAATAGAAATAATAAGATGTTTGAGTGACTGAAATTTTGTGTCGTTTAATTGAAAAATAAATAAGCTGTTTGAACACTTGAACTCTTATATACACACACAATACACATGGACACATTCAAAAAGCTAATTAGGGGTTCAAGCCCCAAAGGGGCTGAAACCCTATTGTGTTTGTCGCGGTTCAAATTGCCGTGAGCTGGAATGAGCTAGAAACATGAAACTTGGCCAAATAACTGGAAATAATGTGCATGTGCTTCCACAGAAATATGAGCCCAATCAGCTACATGTTGGCGCTGTAATTTTGAACAGGCCACGCCCCTCACACCGTAAGTCTGAATGAAAAGACTTGAAATTCCTCTCACAAGTCCAGCTCAATGTGCTTTACAAAAAAGCCTCTTGGGCCACTAAAGTCCGCCTAACTAGATTTTCCGCCATTTTGAATTTTTTGAAAAACCCATTTTTGACATCTCCTCCTAAACCGTACGTCTGATTGCTACCAAATGTTCAGTGGATCATCATTGGACGAAGCTTATCAAAACTTGTATAAAGCTTGTTGATATCTTATTTAGTTTTCAAGATATTGACCAATGAACTTCAAAAGGGGCGTTGCTCAGCACATAATTAGACCAAAGTCAGCAACAGGTGGGCCAATCATCACAAAACTTACAGGATATGTCCACATAAGAACCTGAAACATGTCGTGAAAGTTTCCTTCAAATTGACCGCTAGGGAGCGCAATAAGGGCAAGAAATGTGCATGGCATAACACGAATCAGACTATGAATTAGAAATTGTTTGTTTTCTTCATTCTTTTTGTGAAAATGCAAAAAAGGGAGATTTCACTGCTTTTGTCACGCCTAGGCCACAAAAACGTTAAACTTCTAACGGTCTGTGTTGGCTTGAATCCCAAAATTGCTGCTTGTGGCTATATTTTGAAAATAGAGATTACTGACTGGAGATGTGTAGTTTTTAGTCTGAGAAACTAGCTGCTTCATTAACTCCAGTTTCAATCATTGCTGTGATAGTGGTCTGTAAACATAACCAGATGTGTAAAGTAAATATGAACAATTTGCTTTTGCATCGCAGCCTTGCTATTTTTAGAAGGCTGTGCGTTCCAGGGGTTAATGGTAGCGTCATTAAAATAAGTCCGGTCAGTGCTTTGCTTGTGGGCTAATCCTGTTTCCTGCTTCACTAACCTCTGGTGTCAAGGGGGACAAAGAGTGTCATCTGAGGTCAGGAAGCATTCAACCAAACAATAATCACAAACTGATATGTTTCTTAAAACAATGCTCATGTCTGTTTGTTTTACCCTATCCCGGGATTCTGGAATCTCAATATTTTCTTTTGTGTTTGTTTTCTAAATGTTGTGAGAGAATTTTCAGTAATTTCTTAATAGACACGGAGCAGTGCATGGACTCATGCATGTGTTTTTTACCTGTGTGTAGGCGCTGAACACATGGCTCTGTACTTCATCCATTGAGTCCATCCCATATGCCACAGTTCCAAGATGGAGCCGCCTGAACACCATTTCATTTTGAGTAAGAGTCCCTGATAAAGATTACATTACAGGCATTCAAATAGTGAAATTCCTCCAAAATAATAAACAGAAATTCATTTCAAGATTAATTTCAGCATCATGTGCTACATGTGACACTTTTGCATAATGATTGACAGCACAAAATATGAAATGGTGTTTTAGATTTTGGTTGCTAAATGAGTATCATTTTGGAAACTAACTCTTCTAGCATCAATATCTGTAAAAGTATTTCTACACCTTTCATGGGTTGGGGTTTACAAACAATCAGTTACTTAAAACAGAGTTTGCATGTTACACATGGTGATTGGGAAAAAAAATGGTAAGAAAGCCAGAAGCCTTCCCTTCAACACTACACACAACCTCTGTATCCTTACACTCACTTTAAAAGCATTTTCCGCCATTATCAAAAAGACCTCAGGGGCCTAGCACGTACATTAGTCTGACCTGCAGACACCAGCAGCCTTATCACGCTCTGGATGGGGAAATGGCTGATCATTTTATTGGGCATGAGGGCTATAAATCTGATGTGTAACACCTCGTGCCTGAGGAAGTGCACTGGTGGAGGTGTTGTGCTCTAAAAGTGTGTATGGATGAGAGGCTTTGGGCTTTTTTATGATTTAAGGTTCCAATAAGTAGCAGGTCTCCAGGAGCAGAAACCCCACCACAGAGCAAAACCCCCCAGGGAAGGAAACGACTTAACTCTGTCCTACTGGATAGTTCCTTGGCAAATCCCCAGCACTATAACCTCTTATTTTAGTACTCCACACGTTGGCCTCGGTGATTTTTTTGGACACACAACCAAGGGTATTTTAATATAAAGTATGCTGTTTTCACAGTCATTTTCTGCAGTCTAACCTGTTTTGTCAGTCAGCAGGTAGGAGATGCGTCCAAGCTGTTCAGGTATGGTGCTAGCCCTCACCATCGTCCCCGGGATCTTGGAGTCTTTCTTAATCATCCAACTGAAAACCATCTTTCCCATATCCAGATTGACACGCAAACTGCATCAAATAAAAATAGTAAATGAGTGCTTTTTAACTCCTTACATGTAAATACAATGCAACACTGCAGATGACTTTGAAGTAGAGAATCTTAAGTCGCACCTAATGGGTACAATGTGAGAGAAGAGTAGTAGGAAGCGAAAGATCTGGAGGTACCAACGGCCAGCGAAGTGCTGAAGGGCCACCATGACCAGTGACAACACCACTAGGGCCCCAAACAGGATCTTAGTCAAACAGTTCACCTCCAAGTCAAACAAACCCACCTACCATGAGCAACAGAGGCAAACATTATGAGTCAAATGAACATAAACAGAAATGGTCTGTGTATGTACAATATGTAGGTCTAAGTAAATTAACAAAGCAATTAAAAGTTAAACAAATTACACAATTAATCCATTATGGACAAATTCAATCAAAATCCTCCAAATAAATACATCTTCAAACTAAGTAATCAAATGTTGGTCTTCAGGCTCTGGTTCCCACTACTGTACCTTGTGCCTTGGGTTGGAGGTGTTCATGACACTGCGCAGCTCCCTGCCTGTGTAAATCACAACCCCCACCACTGTGCCTGGAGTGAGGGAGAGAAAAAGACCTAAAAAAAACTGCCTCAGGTCAATATAATAAAAAGGAACAACATAAAATATAGTATGTCAAGAAGATGTTTCCCAGACTTATAATCTTGACATGAATAGACTTGATAGACTGAAGAATGTCATTTGGAATATAGGATGCAGATTTCACATTGCTTGATGGATAACATATGTTAGCGTGGTTTAAAGGGGATGAAGTCTCCTGTGGAAGAAGCACACTTTCTTTATCATTATAGTTAGCTGCCTGTGAGCTATTTATAAATTAGCAAAATGTCTGACTGCCTCATTATTTTTTCTGTGTGTGTGTGTTTGGTTAGACAAGTCATCAGATCAACAGTTGTTAAGGAAGCAACGCTTCAGCGCAGCTCTGTGCACTAAGAGCAAAGGCTGGTCCTGGTTACTTCCTGTGTATTAGCTGCCTCATCGGCAGAGCTGCACCACCAGTCAGATTTTTACCAGAGGCAACAACAGTGCTGGCCCAAAGGGTGTTCTCAATGCTCAGACTTTCGTTGACTGGAGGGTCCCCATCTTCCTGTAACAGTTGAGATGACAAATATGCAAAATGATGAGGGAAGACAGAAACCGGTCAAATAATTGCTATCTTTGTTAAATAGAGGTTTTGTAAACAGAAAGCAGTTTCCAATGACACTAAAGCCCTTTTCAGACATGGAATACTTAACATTGCTGGCTTCATCTATCTGTTAAAGTGATGGCTTTCGTCACTCAGACATACAGTAGGTGTCTTTAACGTTAATGTTCCTTTCGGCTTTATTCAGACATGACAGAACATTTATGCAATGAGCCACAATGCTCTCACCACATCGCGCTATATTTTGCACCTGGTGCGCGGGAGGGAGGGAGAGAGACGCTCACTCCGCTTCTAAGAAATCTAATAATATATTTCGAATCCATTTCATCATTTAACGTCATTTGAGAGTGAATTCTGCTGCCTGTTTTATAATATCCAAAGCACTGAATGACAGGACGTTAAGTTGGGACTCTTGTTTTATTCCTATTAGCTCACATGCTGTATGTAAAGTGTTTTGCTGGATATTCATTTATTCATCCATAAAGTTGAAATGAAAATATAGGGAGAGACTCTTGCACAAATTATTACTGTGGAAGTAAGAGGGGTTTTTTTTATCCTCTTTTACCCCCGTCGCACCGGGAGAGGAAAAATTGTTTTATAGGCTGATCTGATATGAGAAGAATTTCATAGTTTATTAAATTAATAACTTTTATTTATCTTTATGCATAAGAGTTGAAGATTGAGATAATACATTTATTACAGTGATGTTAGAAGGCGGTATGCATTTCTCTCTCTCTCTGTGCATGGTTTACCTTGTGCTGCTGTGGTCCTTATCCGACAGCAATCAATTTAGACTTTTGCCATGTTAAAAGTGATACAGAAATGTTACTAGGTCCAACCTAGCAAGATTGCCTTCATGGCTGTTAAGTAAAAGTGACTCAGACGCTTATTCAGACATGACACGGACATGTTAAATTGCCATCAGATTAACATAAAGGGTGCATGTCTGAAAGGGTCTTAGGGTTCAATAGAATAGTAATATAAGCGCTCACCCTGGTGAAAGTTCCAATAAAGTTATGGATATCAATGTTTGGTTCTTCTGCGTACACATATGATCTGATCTGTAGAAGGTCCTGTGAGAAATCAAAATCGTGGTTTAGGATCACTGACACAGGAAAACATGACATGAATAATCATAAACAATTATGATAAACAAAGAACACAAGAACAAGCAAAGCTTTGCTTAACTTGCTAATCAGACATTATGTAACTATCTCAGATAATAGATCACTTATTTGGACATCGGATTAATTTATGTTATCATTTAGAGTTTATGCAGCAGCAGTGTTTGCTCTATTGGTTTTGCATTTCACACTGCTACAATGAGTAGACAAACTGCTACAATGAGTAGACAAACTGCTATGACACATTCAAAAAATAAATATTCCAAGACAAATTTTTACTATCTGGTGGATCCTGAGGCACAGGATGTTTTTTGAGAGAAAACAATATGTCACCAGGGGGCTCAGAGAGCAGGAGATGACAGAAGCAGCACAGGTAGGAAAAGTAGCAGTTCAGGGTAAAAGTTATACCCAGGGCTGCAACTAGCAATTATTTTTTTATAATCAATGAATCTGCTGATTATTATCTCGATTAATCAATTAATCATTTGGTCAATAAAATGTCACAATTTCCCAGAGGCCAAATTAACATCTTCAGTGTCTTGTTTTGTCCGACCAATGGTCCAAAACCAAAAGATATTCAATTTATTATCATAGAAGATTAAGAAAACCTGCAATATTCACATTTGAGAAGTCAGAATCTGTGATTGATTTTTTTGGCACTTTCACTTAAAAACAGACTTTAACAAGTAATCGATTATCAAAAAAGTTGCCAATTTATTTTCTGTCAATGGACTAATTGATTAATCGGTTAATCGTTTCAGCTCTAGACCAATATGTCTTGCCAAGAGCAGCCAATATTAGCCTTTTACTTCATATCAAATAACAGCAAGGACGGAGGTTTCTTCCTGACACCAGCTACAGCTTGTAAAATCTAGAATTAAATGTCACAGTTCTTATCACATTTTATTTATTAATTTATTGGTCAGGATTATTAGAAATTAATTCTTAATTTTAAGGTCCACACTGCTCAACCCTCACCAAAATGTCAATAGAGTAGATTACAGCCAGATGTAGGTTGAAAATAAATAAATAAATAAATAAAATAACACTATTTTTATTTGTATAATATTGGATTTAATTGTATCATACTGAAAATTGTTACAATTTATTGACTTACTAACAATTTGAAATCTAAAAAATATCAGCATGAATATTTGCCTTTAAAAACCCTCATTGAAATGTACAGGCCTGAGGTGAACCACTGACCTTTGGCCTGCACTCTAGTTAATTGATTACTCTGTCCTAATGAAAGACTTGCCTCTCTGAGACCATAGTCAGCATTTGCAATTACTCATATATTCATCAGTTCTTCACAAAATATGAGGCACAGCAATGGCATAAACGCAGTGTTCAACATACAATTTTCTCCTGCATCCCAACTACCTCTCCATCTTTATTCTAGGACTCACGGCAGCAGTTGGCAGTCTCTGTGTGCAGGCCACTGGGAGGCGTAGTTTCCAGTCCGTCTCTCCATCCAGCTGGTCAGTCCGCAGGAAACAGGAGCCTGGGAAGGAGAGGACAAGAGCTGCCACTGATGCCATATGGAAACACATTCACCTCTAGGGGGCAACAATAGATAGGCTTTTAGTTAAAGGGGGGGGCATCACAATCTCTATTCTTGATGATGGCACTGATTGTACAAATCTTCACATTTATATTTCAATAGATACTAAAGGCTGCTGTCAACTGTTGCTGGTTTCTGATTTTATTTGTTCTAATACACATCCATTTCCATCAAAAAGGGCAATAAAACAATTCAGCATGGAGTCACAAATGATTAGCAGCAACTTCGGCGAATGGGACTAAGCTGCATAGTGGGATAGAAGTGGAGTCATCCATCAAAGCCCATCCCCCCCCTGGCCTGCATGCGTCATCCTGCCCAAAACTTCCATTCCTGGCCTAGGTTCTTCATAATTGACCTAATGGCCTCCACATGGAAGAGAGATAACTAAGCACTATTTCCAGTAAAACAAAGCTGATGTTTTTCTTCCCCCAACAGGAAGACACAACAACAACATGCATCTCATCCAGCTTCTCTTACAGAGTCACATTCGGGTTTCAAGAAGCTGAAAATAAAACATCTCCTTGTGATGAGATTTGTGATGTGCTGTGCCTTAGAGGTTATTATTTTGAATGGACTTGTGAGTATTTTGTATATGTGCAAATAAACAATGCAATTCGCTAAGTTTGTGTTATCACTGACAAATCTTGTCCTCATCCATATTTGATTATTCAGATGAGGCATCCTCCTCTCATGTCTCCTGTTTTCTCTGCGCATTTGATTTTTGTGTGTCCTTCGATTTTCCTTTTCATTATCTTCTCATTTGAAAGACAAAATTAGTCATAGACAAAGATGAAAAGAGAACAATGTTTTGTCTACAGTGCTCATCTCAGCGTAGGAACTATCCACCACAACACACTTTGAGTGATAGTTTAGCACTGGACCCAATTACAATTTAGACATTGTAGGACTTCCTGTCTTGGCTCAGGGTTAATCCCTGCACCTCAGCGCCTTTTTAAACAAGTAATTTCCCTAGCCAGCCAGGCAGCCAGTCTGTTGTGGAGATCTGGATGAATGACCAGCAGATGTTTACCATTTCTTTCAGAGGTCCTTAAAAAGATCATGTCAGCAGGAACACGCTGGTTCTACAAAGAAAGGCAGAAAGAAAACATGACTTCAACATCACTTCCTGATCCTGCACTTTCCCCCCCTCCCTCCTCTGCTCTTTAACTGTAGAAAAGTAAGACGTTTAGCTTTTCATGTGCCACATTACCAACAGCCAGTCAGTCAAAATAATAAGCCCTCCAGCAAATCATCCTGTCATGGCCTGAACTGGACCCTGACCAGGTTTTACACTCTGCCTGACCTGGTCCCTCCACTACACTAGACTAATTCTCCATTCAATTCATCTGGACAGCTTCCCAAAAACTGAACTGTGCCTGGATTATTGCTAAGGGGTCAATAGTCTAATAAAGATGTATTATGTATTCAAATGCAGGTTAATTTAAACATTCCAAAGCTTTCTTTTTGTTAGCTACTGGTTTCACCTCTGCTAAGGAGTTCACATGTCTGCATTGTAACCCACATAACTCTAAATCACTCAGTCATATTAGTGAAATGTGTAGGACAACACGTGGGACCTTTCTTTCAGCTGCGTTGAAATGAGTTGGAAACTGAAGACCGGACTCACTTCTCATATTTCATGTACAAAGACCTCAGAGAATCCACTCTGCCCACGAGAAGAAACTAACTTAGATATTTTAAACAACTACAAAATATAAATGGGACTTCAAGATGAAAAAAAATATATGAATAAATACTACATAATTGAATTTGTGTTTAAGATCTAATTAAAGGCACTTTAGGCTCACGTCTGTTGTGTATGCATTGAGTTTGACAGGCTGATGCTCAGCATTGATCACGAGATTACAAAATCTTTACTAACTCCTTTCACCTCAGCCACCAGTGGAGCAAAGAAGATTAACAACCCCCTCATTTTTCGCTGTCATATAAATGGTAACTTGACAGTCCTAAAAAGCAAAACTATTCACAGGTGTGGAAGAAACTATCTTAACAAACCTTTTCCACGATTATAAGATCTCCAACTTGAATACCGCTGCTTTTAACCTTCACTGTGCCTGAAACACAGAACAGAATTTTACTTTTTGTATATCATTTGATGGGTTGCATATGCTAAAAATATATGAAATTCAAATTCACCAATCATGTAGTTAACAATTTCAATAAATATGGACTTAATGGAGTTTTGACCATTTATGCAACTGATCCTTCAAAGATCATGTCTAAAAACACACTGAGTTCTCCTGTGTTTTTTTAAATCAAATATGACTTAAAAACACTAATGTATTCTTGTCCCGCATGCCTCACCAGTCACCCCAGTGAATTTGGGAAAGCAATTTTCCTTGCAGATTTGAAAGAATGCAGGGGGAGTTGAGCCTTTTCTCTCATTTCATTTGGAATGAACAGGCAAAATTGTTTGGAAGAGATCACTGACCCTTGACCTCTGTCATGACCTCTGGGCTTTGCATATGTAAGACATTAAAGCACATTAATATTGCTATGCATTAGGTTTCAAGAGACTTCACATTAGTGCTCTACTCCACTAAAAAGATTTTGCGTTAGATTACTTCACAGAAGAACACAATTCAGGACACAGCAGGTTCATGTAACACCTTCCAGAAACAAAATGTGGCAAAATATCTTACCTCAAATGAAAGATGGAGCTTTTTTAATATAGATTAATATGATGAAGTGTTTTTATGTCAAAATCTCATGCGCATTTGTTCATGTTCACATTTGTTGATCGACAGAAAATTAGTCCGCAGCTATTTTCATAATCGATTAATCGCTTTAGTCATTTTTCAAGCAAAAAAAAAAAAAAAAAAAAAAAAAACATTCACTGGTACTAGCTTCTCAACTGTGAAGATTTGTTGTTTTTCTTTGACATAAATGGCAGTAATTTGAATATCTTTGCTTTTTGGACTGCTGGTCGAATAAAAAAGCAATTTGAATACATCTCATTGAGCAGTAGGAAATTATAATAGGCATTTTTCACTATTTTGTGATATTTTATAGACAAAATTATTAATTGATTAATCGAGAAAATAAAACATTTTCATGTGACTTAACAAAACTTAGACAAAACAACTTCAACCAGTTTCTTTCTATGCTAGAAAACAACACACCAAGTTCTGACATAAAGTTTCTATAAACCACAAGATATGCACGGGGGCTGCTATCATCGAGCCAACCAGTCATTGTGTTTATGGGTAAAACAAGCTGCCACATCAAAGGGGCAAAGTGATGGAAACCACAAGAGGTCTCCTGCTTTTTATTGCTGGTAGCACTTTATACCAAGGCCTCTTGTGTACACTTTTACATCTCTGCTTTGAATTACCCACCATTTCCCCCAGCCCCAATAAGTTTTAATAGGACCAGTTAATAGACACTGATGCTGAGAAATAAGCAACATGGCTCAGATATCAACACAGACAAAACATAACCAATGTTGTCCAGGCTTCTGATCCTTACCTCTTGTTGAAAGCTTGCTGTAAATCTGAGAGTTCACTTCTTTGTCTCGAAGATAGCATCTTATTTCTTCAACTGCCTCTCTCATGATGGTAATAATCAAAACAAGACCCTAGAGAGTGAAATGTCAAAATTTCGAAAGTAATTTCCCCCAAAGTAGAGAACAACAAAACAAACTCTATATACTGTATGTGAGTGCTGTAGCAACTATGTTTGTGGGATATACCTGAATATTTCCATCACAAAATATCAAGATGCACTGAACACAAAATAAGTATGAAAACTGCAATTGATTGACCATCATAATAAACAATTATGGGGAACAAAGCTTTGCGAACACATACCAAAGGGACCCAGTAGGTGTAGAGCGCACCTAAGCGTAGCTCCTTGATAAATTGAGAGCAGGCCAAAAGCAAAAAGTACAAGTTGAGGAAGTACTTGAACTGATTGAACAACACCTGTAAACATAAAAAAAGAAGCACAGAGTGAAATATTTTCTGTGTGGCAAGTTATTGTGCACGACTGTATCTGACATTTACTGCTAGACTTTATTATTTTAAGGCCATGACTGATGTATCTGACACCATTGGTCTCCATGTGCCTTGTTTAAACACTGTTTTGGTGACCTCTATGTGAAAAGTCATCCAAGCATATAATACATATCATTACATACACATAAAGTGAGAAAATGACAAATGACTTCAGGTATACATAAAACATTTGTTTCAGCACAATTTCAATATTTTGTGTGTGACAAGTTTAACAATGTTTTCTGTTAAAGGTCCAGTGTGTAACATTTAGGAGGAGCTATTGGCAGAAATGGAATATAATATTCATAAGTATGATTTCATTGCTGTATAATCCCCTGAAAATAAGAATGGTTGTGTTTTCATTACCTTAGAATGAGCCAGTTTTTTCTACATAGGGAGCGGGTCCCCTTCCACGGAGGTCGCCATGTTGCACCGCCATGTTTCTACAGTAGCCCAGACAAACCAATCCCTGGCTCCAGATAGGGCCGTTCGCATTTTTCGCGAGTTTCGTCGCCACCGTAGTTTCTCCTACACGGTTTGACGATGCGCGCGGTCAAATGGTTGCAAACTGCACCGCTAGATGCCACTAAATCCTACACACTGGACCTTTAAAATAAAACTGCCGTTTTAGGGAATATAATGGATGAAATCCTCTTTCACTATATATATAATTCTCTATCACAATATAGATATATAGCATAATTAGAGCTGAAATAATTAGTCAGTTAATCAATTAGTTGATGGACAGAAATGTAAACTATTTTGAGAATCCATTAGTTGTTTTTAGGAAAAAGAATAGCAAACATTCATGCGTTGCCACATTGGCCTTGTACACCCAGACATTTTAGAAGGGATAACTGAATATAAACAGTGTGGCAAAATCTCTGACCAATGTATACAATCTCATGGTACAAATTGACATACCACCCACCCCTACTAAAAAGTAAAACATTTTCAACCGTATATAGCCCAGGTATAACCTAGCAAACTTTTCACCAACCTAAGAGATATGAAACAATATCCAAACATATGGTAGCTTTTCTTCCACTAGTGTCATCCTTAAAATTAACACTCATGCAACAACTTTCATTATCACCAGTGTGCAAGATTACTACCAATGGAAAACTTGTGTCTTCACATTGCTACTGTATGTCATTTCCAAAATCATTGCCACATGGAGAGTAGAAAACATGAAAACATACACAGAAACATCAAGACTACAATATGTTCTAGTGAGAGGAACTTCTTGACATGAACCAAAGTATATAAATAACAATTTGCAATGCAAAAAGGCTTTGCTCTTGTCTCCTGCTTGCCAAACAAATTTGAGCTACTTTCAATGCCTGACTACATATACAGAAAAAGTCATAAGATCTTAAGACAACTGTATGTCTGGAAAACAAATACATATGTAAATCAGGTGGGTGGAAATGCGAGGGTCTAAAAAACACACAGCATAACTGCCGTCCATGTAAGAAATCTCCAACCTATGTCACATCTGACACAACCATATTCTTCTAAGAATGTGAATGTGATCATAAAGACCTGGTGCTATGAGTCCATGTAGCTGTTTGTCCAAATGTGGCTGAAACTAGCCTATCTATCATGCTTCTCTTGTCACCATTTAAAGATCTTAATTTTAACATGAAACATTCCACTATTTTTGAATGACTAATGATCTTCTGATGCTGCCGATATGTGAACTGAAGACAGTAATCAATATTTTAAACAAAGGCTCAGCAGCATATCAGACCAGTACATGACGGACATAAAATGCCCTCTAAAACACACAAGACTACAGTATTCTTAGATTAAACAAAATAAATGTAAGCCAAAAAACACAAATAATATTCACATTTGAGGCATGTTTCTGATCTAGAGCTGAGACAATTAGTCGATTTATTGATTAGTCGATCGACAGAAAGTTAATCGATTAATTATTTAAGTCCCTTTTCAAACCACAATGCCAAACATATGCTGGTACCATCCTCTTCGATGTGAGTGTTTTCTGCTTTTCTCTGTTTTATATTATTGTAAACTGAATATCTTTGAACTGTTGAACGGAGAAAAAGAGTGATTTACAGACACCAACTAGAGCTCTGGGAAGTTCCAATGGGCATTGTTATTTTCTGACAATTTATAGACTAAAATTAGTAATAGATTAAACTGGAAAATAACTGTCAGATTAATCAATGAATATAAATAAATAACAATAATAATAATAGCTGCACATTACTATCAACCAACAGTGAAGAGTACCAGATGACAGCCAAGACGACCAGAGTCCTAAGACTATGATTGTCTTAATGGGAAAATGTGTCCAACAAGTGACAGTGAATCAGGGCCAGGCTGAGAGAGGTGGGTGGTGGTTTTGGGGGCTAAAGGGAGGGGGTGTGGAGGGGTGACCTTTGACTGACACTAACCGCAGGCAGGAAGGTGAAGAAGTTGTACTTCTGGTTGTTAATGACATTCCTGGGGTACCTCTGCTCCCTCTTTTCTGGGTGGCCGAGCCACACGGTGCGGGGACGGAAGTCACCCATGCCACAGCATCTCGACCACGGGCAGCACCTGAGAGGAAGAGGCCAGGAAGGATAAGGAATTTCACATTTAATCTCACCATTTGGTTCAATAGCAGACGTGCTGAGAAATAGACAGTTACATAAAAAAATGAACAAAATATTTAGTTAGATTTAGTTGATTCATTTAGGCTATTTCACTTTAAAATGAAGATTCTGTAGTTTGACTCATAAACCTGTGTTGTATTGTGTGATGCTGTTGAGATAACAGCACCACTTTTAATGATTTTCTTGTCACATCCCTTAGTTAATGTATTGCTTACTGCAGCAACAAACCCACAGAACAGACAAGGCTGAGCTAAAGGTTCATGACCATGGAGTCTGGAGAGAGTATGCCTCACAAAATAAATATTAACTTCATCTGGAATGGGTGGCCACTCCCTTCGCTCTACCCCAAGGGTCCAGACTAACTTTTTCCACTAGCAGCACTGGTGCTCCCTACACAAAATTTATGAGCACCACTTAAATCGACATGCAGCACAACACATTCATATTTTTTTTCCATCTTAACTGTATTACTGATAAATTCTTTGGTATTAAATACAGAAATAACAATGTGCTGTGCTCAGCCACACTGACAAGCAGTAAATACAATACATGGCGTTTCTTTCTTTGCAATAGCCCATCTAATATTGCCCCCCGCCGATACACCACCAACCCACGCCACAGTTTCTGTAAACAAGATTACTGAACAATATTTATAACAATAACTTTAGCAAAACAGATGTAAAATAGAACAAGGGGAACGTGTTGCTCTGAGGAGAGGGCTGGCTAGAAGGAGCACATATTGGCACAATGGCACTGGCATCCCGGCTCTGGCTAATACATCTGTCCACTGCAGATGCACTATTAACAACCTGGATGAGGAACTAGTATAAATTAGGGTAAAGTATATATATATTTCTTAAATAAATATATAATGTTAATATAATAGTATAATGTTAGTATAATGTTAACATTTTAATTATATAAAGTTACTATATTCATTATAATTTTGTATAATAGTATACTACATAGCCTACCACTAGTATAATATTAACTCTAGTAGGACAATACAGCAGTTTAAGAAATACACAGCCAACATTTATAATTTTTGTAGGTTTTGTTCCTTCATTAAATCCTTGCGTAAATGGTTCATATTGTTGGTTAGTCTCTAATTTGTTAATGCTAATTACTGACTTGTCAATTATTATAACCATTCATGCATAACAATGAGTTCAACATTTGAAAGTTTACTGTAGCACATCAACCTTTTTTTAATGTCCCGCCCCATCCAGGCTGTGACTGGTTGGTTCACAAAAAGTGACACTGACGAGCGCATCAACTTTATGAAAAGTTGCAAAAGTGACGATATAGCTAAATAGCCAGCCTGCCAAACCCAAACCTTGCTTATATATCCCTATTGTCTTCTGTCTTACCGCTTCAGCTGCAAAACCTTGACTAACAGCTGAACTGGTATTGAGGATCTTGAGGAGGAGGATGTGGCCTGTGCATAATCAAACTGGGCAAGCAGTCCATAGAGTGACAGGCCCACCGGGATTTCCCCCGGTGCTCCCGATGGCCAGTCCGACAATGGGAGGATCTGAATGAACTTTTCCTTAGAAAAATGAATCGATAGTTCGTTTCATTGTCACCAAAGGGCCAAGCGAGAGCAGGAAGGCGAGTCCTCACAATGTGACTGTGTAAACAGATTTATGTCCCCACAACGTTAGTAATACACGCTCACACTCTCTCCCTCACACACACACACACACACTCACCAATTACCGCTCCCTCCTGTTGTTTCACATGATATACGATAATGATTTAAAAAATAAATAAAATAAAACGGGAAGCATATTTGCAAGTCGTACTGGTGCTTCTAGTTATAACATTTAGGAGCACTGTCTCCAAAGATGGTCGCAAAATGTGACTAAATGGTCGCAGTCTGGAGCCCTGTACCCAAACAAAACATTCCATATCAATCAACTAAGAGCCCAGTGACCTGGTGATTAATAATTGAACGACTTCATAAGTTATAAAACACTGATTATAAACAAAATATAGGCATGACAAATATACAGCCTCTATTAGCTGCAGACAAAATGGTTTCCATTCAGAGAAAGGGTATTAAGGAAACAATACTTTTATGACAGATGACTCATCACAATATTTAATGTTCAAAAGCTTTTCTACTGCAGATCATTTTTTAAGAGTATACTGTGTGATAACCCAGCAGCAGAAGGTTCCTCTGCCTACTTATACGCTACAGCTGGGGTTCATGTATAGCTCATATTCAGGGAGAAACCAAACATATGCTTATATCAGGCCCACTGAGAGAAAATAACAAAAACAAGAATGAGCTCTGTCGTTGTAAAGCAACTCCTGGTTTCTGTAATCTTGAGTAAAATAATCCTCATGTTGCTCTTTTCCTACTATGACAAGGCAAATTGTCTGCTGTGAAAAATGCCCTTTATTTTTGATTTTGTGTAGAGTATAAAATACCAGCCCAACATAGTGAGGGATCAACCTGCTAACCATTGTTTTGTTTCTATAAAATATCAAAAAGAATAATGAAAAATGCACACTCAAATTTCCCAGAACCCAAGTTTGCATTTTCAAATGTCTCCTTTTGTCCAAACAACAGATCGAAAGCTGCAAATCCTCAATTTTAAGAAGCCAGAGGCAGTACATTTTTGTCCTTTATGCTTAAATAAATGATCATTACCAATTAAGTTCCTGTCAATCAATGAATCAACTTTTCAACTTTACTGTAGATCTTAATGCTTTACAGCTAAAATAGACCAAAGTATGTTTACTTATTGATATATGGGATACTTCATTGCAATCTTTAGTTGGTTTTGTAGTACACTCAGTTGCCAGTTTATTTATTAGGTACAACTAGGTAAAATCAATTCAGTCAAATACAACAGTCCTGCAATAAATCCTGAAGGTTATAATGTTCATTTTTTTGTTGAAACTGCTTAAGAGAGGTGTTGATTCAACTTTATGATCATTTTGGAGGATGTCATTTGTGGTGCTGTTCAACTATATTGCATTATACAGAGAGGTGTTCCTATAATTTAGCCTCCCCTCACTGATATTAAACTGAATATTATAATCTTTATGAAGATAGAATTTATTGCTGTGCATTTGTATTAGACTGCATTAGCTTTAGCTAGGTGTACCTAATAAACTGGCAACTGAGTGTATAACTGCCATGTCAGAGGGTGGACAGGTGAATTGGATGCATCAGGCTTGACTACAAATTATACTGCAAACTGCAGAAAATACTGTACATTGAGCACCTAGCTACAATATTTCTGCATTCTGACAATTTTCAGAGTCTTTGTTCAGTGTGTTTATTACAGGAGGTGACATCACCATGATAGCAGCCCGATCAGACTATTGGCTGCATTTCAGCACTGTGTCTGCCCTGTACGTGTTTCTTCATCACCATTAATGAGGCCTGCCCCTTCATGTGCTGCTGAAAATAAACATACAACGCATTCATTCAGCCAGCATGTGAATTTAGGATACAGTTCTCTTAAGTCAGGGCCTACATGTCTGCTCTTTGACAGACGGAGCTCCAGTCAACCGAGCAAATATTGACATGGGCGTCAAATGCACTTGCTCCAACTGCACCCCGGAACAAGGATGTCTCCTGAAGCTCTAGCTAGCTTAATAAAAGCTACAATGAAATGCCACATAATTATTATTAGCATGTATGTATCTGTTAGCCGTTGTTTTCCCCCTAACTGCTATTTTTTTTCCCTAAAAACCGCCACCGCTTAGCTAGTTATTGAGACAATGTCGACGCGCTCCTGTAAACAATTTAAGGGCTAACGTTAACTGACATCAGCAGAAGCCGATGAGCGAAATACGTTAACAAATGGCTTCATATTAATATGTTTGTGCTGTATAACGCCCTTACCCATTTCTGTGTTTACTGTCTTGTCTTTTCGGCCGTCTCACGGGCTGTAGGGGGATATTGTCGGTCATTCCTGCAGCTCCTGGTAGCGGCTAGAAGCTGTAGGCAGTCCGCCTGGTTGTACTAGCGGTTCTGGGCGGAGGCTTCCCTGATGTCACTCACACAGGACGGCTCTACAGTCAGCAGGTTAGCGCTGCTGGGACAGATAGCCTACCAAGCAGACTTATCTGAGCATGAGCCACTGACCCATTTAAAAAACATTATTACCCATTATTATAATTTTTTGATTTTCGATTTTTTTTTGCTGTCAATGTTTGTTACAGGACTGAATAACTCTTTATTTGTATACTGCTTGGGGGATGATCAGAATCAGCTTTATTGGCCAATTACTGTATGTGCCAACACACAATTTGACTCTAAATGTACTTACACACAGAACAATTTACAGGGAGATAGAAATAGACATACGAGCAAAAACAGGACAACAAAGCTGAGCAAAGATAGGTAAACATAAACAAAGAGCTATTATAAGTAGGTGAAAAAATAGATACATATATAAATATATATAAAAATCAACAATGACCAACAACATACAATGTTTATATACAAGTAGTGCAAAGAAAGAAATATTGAAGTGGGTGGTAATGTACAGTATATGCATGTATACATGTCTATATACAGTATATACAGCATGCAGGATTTATATTTGACAGTGATAGTTGATATGTACAGTTAAAGCACAGCAAATGTAAATATATAATTTATAATTTGTATGTAAGTGGATGTTTTAGTGTTACATTATAATTATAAGTAGGAAGATGCATTTCGTGTCAGATACTCTCTTTGTCACTATATGATATTAACATCAAGTTATAGTCAGTTATGGTTTACCTCTGTATTATTTCTGGTGATAGGTGACATCAGAAGCAACAGGGGAGGATGTGTTTATCTAAATACCTGTCTACCTGTCTCTGTATAATGCTGTTTTGGGGAAACTACTGAGCAGCGGTGGAAAGTAACTAATTACATTTACTAAAGTACTGCACTTACGAGCTGCTACTTTACAGTTCTACCCTACAACGTTTCAGAGGGAATTTGTTTATTGTACTTCCACTGCATTTATTAACAGCTATAGCTACTCGTCACTGATTTTACATTACAAATTATCAACATTTGGAATATGACACATTATAAGAGGTTAAATACAGATGTTTTCAGCTATTGTAGCTGAATAGATCTGCTCAGATTGGACCTGTTCAAAAATATGCTGGGATTAGATGTCCTAATGAAAATGACTTATCTTCTCATAGTCAAGAATTTAATCAGAATTCATAGATATGGCTCTTTGGAACAGCTTAACAGATTACACAAGCGTCTAATAACGGGTGTAAAAAAATTATTAAAGGAAAAGAGGAGATATGAGTGAATTTATACTTCTGTTGCTAAAATGTACTATTTGTATAATGCATGCCACAACTTTGACTTCAGTCTGTAATGTAGAAGAGGAACAGTAGTCTTTGTTAAAATTCGGGGCAGCCACCCACAATAAAAATAAAATACATTACCATTTAGTGTTTCTATCCTGTGCCATGATTCAATTTTATGCATGAAACCTTGGTAGTTAATATCATTTGAAATTTTTTGCGAATGTTTGAAGTGTGTTGTGTCATCTATTGTATTGCAGTGCATGTGTTCTGCATTCCTGCTAGTAGTTTGAATGCCCTAGAATGACAATAAGGCAGAGTACTGTATCATGTCACAATTGTAAAGGAAAAGGCCATGGCATAGTTGACCTGAAATGGATTGTGGACAAATGATTGAAGAGCACCTTTCAGTTGTGGATGCAAATGTTTTTTCGTCGCAGATGCAAAATTGCAAGGGATTAAGGGCTACTGGCGGGTCATGAGAATAGAAAGTAATACTTTACTTGAGTCATCTGAAGGTGAATTGATGTAAATAAGGGATATTGCGTGCATTCAAACTTGCCTGTGCTGGCATCGAGGTAGGGTACATTTCAGTGGTTAGAGCAACACTATCAAATAAATTTCCAGCTTGCTTAATGCGGTCGGAGACAGTTTTTGTCCGTGGGTATCTGCTGAAATAAGTTTCAATGTCTTGTCTGTGTTATAATAACAGGGAGAAAAAAAAAAAAAAAAGTTGAAAAAGTCACCCTGATTTTATTTTTCAAAAATCAGAAAACATTAGGCAAAGGAAACATTTGAAAAACAAAACACACATTTACATTGTAAACAGGCCAAATTGGCTCAACATCACTTGAATTGTAGAGACAAGTTGAAAGCAGTTTTGACATGGTTTGCTAAAGAAAGGCACAACTTGGCAAATGCATATCAATTAGGAATGTACAGCAGGGGGCTACAAAGTACTCTGACCATTCTGAGTTGTGTAAAGTGTCCAGTGATACATTCATTACTGTTCAACTCAGCAGGTTGAGAATGAAAAATCTTATCGCATACTCAAGAATGTATCGGAAAAATGTACAGAGTATTGCGTTGAGTAGGGAGCGTGGAGGCCAACTGAAATCTAAACGAGGTAGAACTTACCCCCTAAACTCAAGCATTTGGTGAATTATAAATAAATAGATGCTACAAGTTGATAAGATAACCTAGAGAAAAGTTGTGTCTGACAATTAATCTAAATGGTTGTTTCAAACAAAAATCTGACAGGAAGGAAAAGTTAACAAAATCGTTGATTTGCCCTTTCCCTGTTCAGCCATCACAATAAAAGCAGTGAAATGTAACTATAAAATGTAAATGTAACTACAACCTGAAATAAAGTGCAGGCGTGAGAACATTAAGCATACAATAGCCTTCAGACCTCAGCCAACTATTTTTGAAACTGCAGATTTACAAGTGGAGTATGTTGGGGGAGGGGGTTGACTTTTGTAAACCGATGAAAATATGAAATACCTGTAATGCTACACGGTACAACATACTAATTCATCAGTCCAAGAGAGCCTTCATGACAACCTTATGGTGCAGTGAAAGACAACAGCAACATGTACAATTCAGGTTAGGCACTTGGCAAAAGGTTTGGAGTCATTAACTACTGTATCTTAGCACCGATGCAACAAAAGATGAAAGCTTATTTTATAATTTACATTATCCGTAACTGAAGACTGAACTGTTGCATGTTGACTGAATAGACAAGACACTGGAATAATCTGTGATCAAAAGCCCCTTCAAAATGAGACATGCTAATGATATTTACCACTACAAAAATGTACAATGTCATAAAACCTATGGCACACAATAGGAGGGAAAGTAGTCATTACAGATACATACGGTTAACTACACCATTATTTCTGAATACCGAGACATGGTGTCCTTAAAAGTCATGGCCTGCAACTTTCCCCTATTAAAGTCAAAATCCTTCAAATGTATCAGGGAGACAGTCTGAATTAAAGCAGTTTCAAGTTATACATTCAAACTTCTGGATAGACAGCAAAACAAAAACAAAAGTCACAGGAAAAAAAATACCCGCATATGTATTTATATAAAATACAACTACAGTAGTTATATCAAGTTCAAACTAAAAATAACACTTGAGAATCGTTCAGATCAGGAGGGAAGAGAGCTGCAATGAAGTTACTGGAAAAATTCAAACATCTAAGCAGAATGCTACAAAGTTTTCTCTGAATATTGATTGTACCTCATTCAAAAAAAGGAGACATTCAAAAACTGTGTTTGGGTGATAAATTGACTAATTAACTGCAATTTTACCCTCCTCCATGAAATGTGGAAACTGCGATTTTGGCACACTGTCGGAGCTGTTTTTCTCAATTTCGGCCATTGAGGCAGGCAAGCCGGAGTGGGATCCATCCATCTTCATGAGGCCTCCAGTGGATCCAATCAGAGGTCCACCGGCAGGGCTCCCAGGGAGTGGGATGCCACCACCCTGGATGACAGAAATTTCATTGGTCTTCATGGTCAGGCCACCACTGAAGGCAGCAGCATACTGGTTCCACAGAGACGTGTCAAAGTTCATTTGTGGAGCACCCAGTTCTTTGGGGGCCTGCATAATTTCTGGCAACATCTTAGCCTCTGAGCTAATTGCCATCAGCGCCATGGGATTATCCAGAGACAGACGCTGGCCACGCCGTGACGAGTTGTTCCACATGTGAGTGCCGATATGCACCTAAAGACAAGGCACACAGTTAATTACAATCTGTCAATCCCATCAAAACGCTTGATATTACACTATTCCCATGTACACACTTAAAATGGCCTATTCGACCCTTTGTCAGGCAAGGATGACTGACCTTTAGATTTCCCTTGGTGGTGAAAGCCCTGCCACAGATGTTGCAGGCAAAAGGCTTCTCCCCTGTATGAGTACGCTCATGGATCTGCAAGGCGCTGGCAGATGAGAAGTTCTTGCCACAGGCATTACACACGTGCTGTTTGGTTGATCGTCGCGGTGCGGTGGAGATGGTGGAGGGCATGGCTGTTCCCTGAGGCATATGGGAGCTGAACAAACCATGGGGGCCCAAAGAATTCTCTGGAGGAATCTTCATCTCCAGACTTGCCAGACTTGATGGTATCCTTATGAAAGGCATGTTACTAGGAACTGTTGGTACAAGGAGGTGGAAAATTAGATTTAAGCATCCAACATGACAGCCTCTAAAATGTTTTTCTCAACTAATAGACTCACCATAGTCTCCATTTGTGAATTGAATGCCAGGTTCTTCTTTGATCGCTTTGGGGATGAAGCTGCTGGATGCTGTAAGGTCAAGGGCTCCACTTGACTCAGTGCCACCTTGAGCACCACCATCAGATTCTGGTTTTGACACACTGCAGGCAAATTCATCAACAGCAGATTCAGGAGACTTGCAACTACTCATATTGTTGTTTACTGGGGAAGATGAGTGAAACGACATGGCAGAGTCAGAAACGGCAGGACTACGGCCATTATGATATTCCTGCTCTCTAGGAGCTGATGGGGATTCTTTGGGTGTCCCCTCGCTTTCCGAAGCGGTGCTACTCTGTCGTTTCAGTGCAAGAGCAGAGGTGAGATTCTTCAAAACATCCAGGCTGGAAAATATGGCAGGGGCAGCATGCTGCTGTGGTTGTTCCTCAGGCGCAGATGGGAGGGAATCTGAGGTGTCGTTTGGCTTGTGGGAGTGCAGCTCTGGCTCGTGGTCCTCCATGCTTGCTTCAAAACCATTGGCATCCATAGGTGTCTCCTCTGGTAGGGATGGCTCCATTGCTTCTGCTGCTTCAAACTGGTTTTCTGGCATTGGGGTGTTGGGGATCTGCCCACCCATGTGCATACGAATGTGCTGCTGCAGAACCACAGCGTTTGTGAACTTCTTCTGGCAGATGGGACATGAGTGCTGCATTTTAAGAGGCGTGTTAGCCCTGTGCACTCCATAGTGGGCTTTGAGGTTGCCCTTGGTGGAGAATGCGCGGCCACAGATTTTGCACTTGTAAGGCCTCTCGCCGGTGTGTGTACGGTAATGCATTTTGAGGGAGCTCTGGCAACTGAGCACCCTATGGCAGATTACACACTCGTTGGGGTCACTGGTTCTCTTTTCCAGGCCATCCACCATCTGCTGAAGTTTTGCAGTTCCAGAGCTTTGTTCTCCTGGGAGGGCACTACCATTCATATGATGCAGCGCTCCAAGCAGTTCTTTAGCATCCTTCTGAGCCGGCTCCAGTCCTGTCTCATGGCCAAACACATTTGAGGAAACGGATGGGGAGCCATCACTTGTTGATGGCGAGGGTCTCTGGGAAAACGGGTCCCCTGCAAAGCTGTCAAATGTTGTCTTCAAACCTGGTATGGATGATGGGTGGAACCCAGCAGCAGGATGGCCTATCAGAGGCTTCATTTCAGTCAAATTTGACTCATCCATGGGCACAGACATGCCAAAGGGAATGCCACTGCTGGTGGGAATATTGTCAAGGTGCTCTGGCACAGGATGTGGGTTCATGCTGATAGTAGGATACTTGTCTTTATGCCTCTGGAAATGCACTTTGAGGTTTCCTTTTGTTGTGAAGCGGTTTCCGCAAATGTTACACTTGAAGGGCCTCTCGCCGGTGTGAGAGCGCAAGTGAATCTGGAGAGCACTGTCATTGCCAAAGGTCTTTCCGCAGTACTTACACTTGTGCTTGTATAATGAATCACCGTTCTTCGATTCTGGTGGGAGGTTCAGCATCTTCGTCTTCACTTTTTTCGAGGACTCAATCCCTGCTTGGATTCCATTGAAGGTGCTAGGGAAACCCATGACACCTGGTGACTGTGGCAGTAGTGCTGGTAAACGGCTAGCCAGATCTGGAATGCCCTTCAAAATGTCTGTTTTAGATGTCATTGAACCCGGTCCTCCAGGTAGAGAGGTAGGGATGTCAGTTGGGAGAGGTAGTTTACTTTGCTTCATTGTCTCCATAGAAAGGCTCTGACTGCCGGTCCTTTTTCCTATCAGAGCTGCTGCGGCAGACAGCTGTTGAGAGAGATGTGCACCAAGGGCTTTCAGTGGGTCCATTACTGCCCCTACTGATGACTGGAGACCCTGTGGAGTCATCATAGCTACTTGGATTCGAATCTGTTCTGTGAGCTGGATTTGCTGTAGTTGCTGTTGCTGGAGGCACACTAACTGTTCCAAGATCATCGGGATGGCCTGCACAGCTTCCTGTGATGAGGTCAGAGATTTATTAATTGAAGAATGTTGGGAGACAGCCACTTTAGTGTCTGCCATGGTTTCAAGAGTGACATTTGAATCTTGCCGTTTGGATAAGGGCTGATGGAAAGTCATCTCAGGGCTAGCAGCCATGTCTGCCTGATCCTGTTGTTCCGAGTCCTCTGCATTCATGCTGGAGTCTTCCTCTGTTCTTTCCAGGTGGTCTGTATTGACATTTGATAGGGAATGACTGCTGGACTGGCTATCATCATGGTCACTCGTAAGGCCTTCGGGGGAGCCTTGTGAATATTCCTCAGGCACTTCATTGCCATCTTTCATGATGACCACTTGCTGACTTTTAGTGCAGTTTTTCTCGTGCTCAAGAAATTCTTCTTCATCAAAGAATTCAGCACAGCACTTGTTGCAGACCCTGGTCTCGTCCATTCTGAACCTCTTCACTTCATTTCCAGTCCCCTCAGCTTGATCATCACGAAGAATACCTAAAACAAGAGGATACAGGATTTGAATTAATGATCTTCATACAATAAGGACAATAACTGACCAATAAAAAAAAAATAAATGTTATCAAAAAATTAAACAAAAAAAAAGTATAAAAATAAATCATTTGCAAGAGTAGAAAACAATTTTAATCACTGATGTGTCAAGGTAAGACAAATTGTGGTAACAGATACAACAAGACACTGCACAACAGCCTTGCAATATATTTTAACTCTTTGGTGCTTATGTTACATTTCTGTTGTGAAAAGGTGTTGATTTGATCCCATGGTATTTAAGGCTTTTTACTTTGCTGTGTTCACTGGATACTCTTGTAAGCTGCTCCTCTTATTTTGTCCACTCCTTGTAGGTCACGGCACTGGGTTGTTTGAATTTAGCTATTGTCCAGCAGAGGGCAATCATCTACTTTTGACATATTCCAGAACAATGTCCAGAAAGACAAAGAGCCATGGGCATTAAATGACATGAAATGAAATAGGCCACCAAGCACTTGCTAAAAATCAGATCTGCTTCCAGTCCCACATGTGGGGCAAAACTTGTGACCAATACCAAATCAAGGTTCCACAATAAGCAATGAAAATAAACTTAGACTGAATTTGATGTCCCAGTGGGAATGAAACAGTAGACAAGAAAATACAAGACTATGTTTACTATGCAAAGATGGGCTGAAAGAAAAAAAAAAAAAAGGGGTAATCTATTGTTGATCAAGCATTTTCACAGCCTGTGAAAGCCTGATAAGTGCTCCTGTGTGCATTTTAATTTGTCTGCTAACCAAGAGACCATTTCACAACTGGGTGTATTGTTAAATGCTAATGTCTCAGAGAGAGGGGGTAGACCACCTGTTTGCATTTGCCCAAGGAAACTGTTGGACTTGTAAATGGCTCACCAGGAGGTATTGAAGTGGTGTCAAAAAAAAAGAAGGTTGCAAACTGCATTCCATTCTGCTCTATGAGGAAACAGTAAACACGACTCAGCCACCCACGTTTGCGCACTATACAGTACTGCCGCTCTTATCTTAATACAATTAACTTTGATACGAACGCACAAGGTTTAACTGAGGAATATTTAGCTATGTACCTTTTCCTACTCTTCACAACTTGTCGATTATGAAGTAAAATAAGGAGGTAACGCTCCAGTTTACCACTTGACGGCGCATGACCTGTATGTGATCACCTTTAGTGGGGTACATGACACGAGGTCAGACTAAACATTGCTTTCACGGGCATTGTGTGGTACACTAAAATGTGTGTTTTTAAAATCAAACAACACTCGTTTTTAAGAGGCATACGAGTCAGAAGGCGCCGCAGCTCTCCAAACACAGTGTTAACAAAAGTTTCCTAATTATAAAAAGGTGAGGTCTACGGCAGCGCTGGAGCTTGCATATGGGAACACCAAAACGCACCCCCACTCACACACTCGTCTCCACAAATCGGCCACTGCTCCATCCCCCACCTCTCCACATAAGTACGAAAGGAAACAGTCATGCATTAAACTGGAGGATTTATTGCCTTTACTGCCTACTCCAGAGTCACATTTCATACAGTTTTGGGGCACCTTAGTTTAAAACCTCAAATTTGGCGCACACTTGCAAACAAATTCCACCTTTAAAATAGAAAAAATAATTAAAAAAAGTTACATTAGATTCAGCAAAATTCAAGGCAAAGTAGAAATTTGGATCACTAAATGTACAACACAATGGCAACTGTAACAATAACCATCTAAATTCAGTCAAAGAGCTTTGAAAGTAGCCCACGAACTCATATTTGCCATCATTAAAAAAAAAAAAAAAAAAAAAGAGAGATGTGTCATGATGAATGAGACCAGTGAGTAATATCTGAATGAAATAAAGGAAGAAAAAAAGAAATAGACATAAGATACCCTGGCACTAATTCTTTACCACACAGCTTCCTGGGTCTACAATGTAGCAAACGATCAACAGGTAGCAACACACGCCTCAAATAAGCCCGAAAAAGTTCAAAGGGATTCCCCGTCTTCACTTCTCCCCACGAAATAACTAGCCGAAACATCTACAAGTCATCGATTTAGGATGAAAACAGTCACTCAGTTAAACATAAAAACCATATAAAAAAGTTATAAATAGAAGGATGCGACTCGGTCACTTTGTCGTTTGACCTGTTTTATGAGAAAGAAAGAAAAAAAGTAAAAGCTTACAGTGTTGCAGTTTAAAAAAAAAAAGGACCCTCGCGGAACACCTGTATTGTGTTGAAAATCATTTCTGAATGTGTCGCTTCCCGGGACCGCGGCTAAGTTTTACTCCTGGTCAATTCAAACGGACAGCAACAGGTCAAAGTGCGAGAGGAACAATGTATTCGAAGGCAGCCCCCCAAACTTTTGACATTAAATGTCGATAATTCGCAACATGGCATGGCGGAGCTACGTGTTAAGTTTTTGGGTAAGGTATGGTCTCATATCTTGTGTGTAAACTTACCATTTCCTAACGAACCAGGCTCGTCGGAGTTGATGTGCTGCGGTTTGGCTTGCTTGCGCCTCGACATGGTGCAACCATCAGGAGCAAAGAGTTGCAAACAATTTTCCTCTCCTTCTTCAATAAATTCTTCGGCTTGGAAAATTGGCCCCTCAAGTAGAAACGCGCATGTCAACGTAATTATTATTATCAATAATGCATTGCGATTTATCACAGTCCTCTGACAGCTGATTGGCTCCAGTCCAAGTGCTCACACATTATTCAAATGTGCTCCCTATTGATGAGCGGAGCGGAGTGGCAGGAGGGGGCGGGAGGAGCCATGCTAGTGGATGGACTGCAGGATGGAGGCAGGGTTAATAACACCCAACTCATCGCTCTTTTCCTTGTTCGTGAAAAAAAATAAAAAATAAAAAAAGACTAAAACACACACACACACACACAAAGAAATATATATATACATGTATTGTCACGGACAGATCAAACAGTCAGACAACACTGACTTAAAGTGGTCTCGTCTAGTTTACAGCCTGTGGCACTTTTAACTGTAAAATGTATTATATATATATATATATATATATATTAACTATATGCCCGGATGCTTAGTAACCTTAAGTACTTTGTGGTAGTTATTTTATTTGCTTGTATGTGTGTAGTCTTTTTCTGCAGGGACTCATTGTGTACGCATGCTGCCCAAATCTTTCCAGGAAACTCATCATATTTTATATATTTATCTTCCTACAGCATCACTGTAATTTATGATGTTCCTGTAGGCAAATGTGGTGCATCCGTGGTAACGAAAAGTCAGTTTATGGTAATCAAATCATACTTGTGTGTGTATATATAGCCTATATGCACATGCAGTGTATAGTATAATTATTATGTTCTCATACTATCAAGGGATCAGTGTTTATTAGTAGTAAGGGTATAAAAGTTCTATCTAAACTCTTCCAAATACAGTCAAAGTTAGACCAGTTTTGGCTCAGGAATGTACAGTAATGGAGGGTACACACATCATAACTATGTTTACACATCTTGTTTAAGGCCGACATAAGTATTTATTACAAAAGACATTTCAGCCATCACAGAAAATAATACAAAACATGAAACGAATATGACATAATGTATATTTTAAGGGATAATAAAACAAAACATGCCTGCTTTTTTTGTTCATGGTGGTTGTTATTGTGACGGGAAGTTGTTGTTTCCCCCACATTTAAATGTTCAACTGTGCCTAGTTACTTAGGCATTTAGTATTATAAACAGAGGTCACTGACCTACTTTGAATGTTCAGGCTCATGCAAACAACAATAAGCCTAATTACACTGGTGGTTTTTGGCAAAATATTTGCAATAACTTTGGTCCATCCATGCTATAGACTTTAGTTCTGTTCATTCTTCTAGATGATACCTCTAACTATTGTGAGAGATTATCCATTTGCAATGATGCGTTATTTATTAATGAGGCTGAATTTGTCACTTAGTTTTCCCTGTGTTTCCTACATGTCAGTGTGCTGAGCCCTAATGCCCCAAAATGTTCTGTTAGGTCAGAAAGAGTGACACGTATCACCCCAATCATCACATGTTTTGGGGCTGGTGTAACAAGGTGTTACATATGGAATGAAGAAGATGCTGGAATAATGCTGTTGGTTCTGTTTCACATTAACATTCGCCTTGTGGGCACAGTAGTGCCAAAAACATTCCAGGAAATTCACTACACATCACTGAAGATAATTTACACAAGGGGAAACCTTTATCGGTGCAGTGGTCACCTCCTGCATGTTTATAGTGAACTCTATAATTAAAAACGTGGTTTAGACGGTTGTAATAGAACAGCTGAATGGATTATCAGCTAATCAATAACCAAACATTACATCTTCTGATAACACTAAAATTTCACAATGATTTCTCTTAAAATCTGTGAGGGTACAGATCCTGACATGTTCAGTGATAACACAGGATGTACGTTGATTTGGCTTTACAAAACCCATTGTGATTCTGGTGAATGTTCCAGTAAATCTCTTTCTGAGATATTTTACCAAGAATCCAAACCACAACTCTAATCTTATGGGGGTTAGCGCATGAAGATATGAAGTATGCTTGTACAGGACATATAACTCTGCCCTATTAGCACCTTTCTCATTCTCACATTATATGCTGACAGGATTTAATTTTTGTGACATACCAACCATGCTGTGTACAAATGATGCTGTACAAGCACTGAGGGGTCACTTGAGATTATTGAAGTGTGGGAAAATCTATTTTGGATACAAATTTATTATACATGAGATGCTGAAGAAAAGAGAAAAAAAAATCCTCACGAGACACTGCGATATAACAAGAATGATATGATATGTAAAACCCCTCCTGGCTTTCAGAGTGTAAACAGCGTGAAAGAAACATCACACATTTGTGCACAAAGAGTCAAAGGAGTGTAAAGGCTATAAGGGGATTAAACTGTCCACAGAAAGATCTCCTTTCACAATAATGCAGGAACAATTAGTCTTTTAGGCAAGGCAACTTTATTTATATAGCACAATTCATACAGGAGGCAGTTTCAAAGTGTCTTACAGACATTTAAACTAAAAGGAATTGGAAACAAACTTTAAAAGATTGAATAAAAGAAATTGTGGATATTTATACATATTTGGAGGCAATTCTGATGTCAAAAATGATAAAAGCAAAATAAAAGCAACAATTATTGGATTTGTTGATGGACGTAAGATTAACAATTAAGACATCAGTTTTGCCTTGCCTTGCCTGGTAACTTGTTTTGTTTTGACACTTGACATTTTGACAATAAATTGACTACATACATGAAAAAGCAATTCATACATTAGCTGAGAATGAAAATTGTCATTAGTTGCAAAGTTCATTTGAGCTATAGACAAGCGTCTAAACTGAAATAAACTATTGTGTGCAAAGTTTAAGTAACCCTACATCATACATGATATTGGCCTTTTTACCATTCTATTCAGTCTAAAATGCCTCAATGTGTGTTATATAATGCCACAGCTGATAACTGCAAGACAAAGACAAGCCAATATATTCAGATAAACAAATGCCCTTTAAGGGGCTGGTTGAAGGTGAAAAAGAGGGGAGTGCTGTCTAGACAGTTTATTGCCCCAATAAGAAACTATGCTTGAATACGTTGTTTCTTCTACGTTCAATCTAAACAACTCAAACTGCGTGCAGTCGTAAAACTGCAATTGTGGGAACCAGAGGGATATCAGCTACATGATCTAACCTTTTTGAAAATTAAATAATAAGACAGTAAATCTCAGATAACAATACAACATAGCTGCTATATATAAGATAAGTTCATTGAAAATGAAAATCAGCTTTCACCTTGACACACAATAAATGGAGACAATGATTTTGGGGGGGAAAAAAGAATTCCATCTTGCTGCTCCGTATTTATTCTGTAAAAAGCAAAACACCATATAGACAGATAGCTTTTTGGCTTTTCCCCTGTCTTTTGTTGAAGTGTTGGCTGTTTGTCAGCTGCTGAGGTCCATTGTGATCATTCTGTGCTTGTCAATGTCATTTTTGAGAAAAGAGACAACTGTCGAAGTGGTATGTTGCAGTGAACGCAGATATCATAACATATACTGTGTCCTTGACCAGGTCATGTATCTGACAAAGAGTGAATCAACACTGGTCACAGATGAAAGACCTCAGCCTCGGCCTATTCAGTGAATATTTTCTATATCCTGACCTTTTTCTTGAGTTTACACAAGAGAACGCTGCGAAATGGAGACACGTCAAGTTTCTCAGATGCATCATTTGTCGAGCTTTACGACGGCCTTGCATTGGACAGACAATAACAGCCTGACACTTGCTGAGGAATTGTGAATTGAACATGTGTTTTTTAGGACTCAGTAAAAGATGAAAGGCACAGACCAACTTGGGAAGGATGAGCTATTTCACATCAGTGTGACAATCAGTACTGTTGTTAAAACAAGCCCAATTTTTGAGAACACAGTCAAATAATTAGATTTGATCTTGAAGTTTGCTAAATCCTGAGCTAAACTAAAATAACTTAAAGTCCCCCTCCACTCAGAAATGTGTTTTGCTTATTGTTACTTCATTTGGATGTTTGCCCTTCACTGTGCAGAATGAAGTATTTCTAGTTTGACACTAGTTGGCTGTTTTTTACAATGATCGAGTGAAGAAGGAATTCTGTTGCCTTAAATCTGAGTTTAAGTTGTGTATGTACGGACATGATTTTGTGATGTCACAACTATCTTGACAGCAAATCATGGTCCAATATGTAACTTACACAAGTGTCATATGGAAACCTAATCCTTGCGTCACAAATACACTGAAAATTGACTTTTCAGTGAAATAGACATCTTGTGTCCATCAGTTCAACTTTTAAAATATAACGTATAATATAATTTGCATACTCTAGACTAGATTTTTCTTTATATGTCTTCAAACATTTTTTGGGGGGGGGTGGGGGGCACAAATACTTATACACAAATAGTTTATGATCAACTATGGGCGCAAAATGTACCAGGAAACATTAACTTCACATAACCTTTCAACATTCATGATGACATTTCAGTGTAATCCGGAGCTCCTTGCATTGAATCACACGCTTGAGAAGTGTTAGATTGCAAATAATTAACTGCCTACTGGAGAAACACAATGACAAAACAACATTTACTACAGTATGTAGGCACCTGAAAACAGCCAGGTGGTATATTTCTCACCATTTCAGATGTGCTCCCTTCAACAGTGGGACACCACAAATAGTCTTTTAATGGTTGACCAGTTTTTCTTGCTCACTGACATCGGGATTTCTTTTGAGTGTATTTCCTATATCCTGTTTTATTATTTTATCCTCTGTTGGTTTTTTTCAGGTGCCCCTTAAAACATTTCCTCCCTTGTAGTCATAAATAACGTCATTAAACTCACACAAAGGACAAAGGGAAAAGTTTTTTTTCTTCATGCAAGACTTGATTCCCATGGAAAGGGTAAGTAATGCTGAAGATAGCCAAGCACAAATGAAAACAGTCTAGGTGACCTTTTGTTGTTGCTTAGACTACCTTGATCCTATGTTTTTTTTCCATTCATATTAGTCATTTCACAACATAAGCTTTGCTCGTAGGCAATCAATGCCCCTTTTTCTGACAGCACTGTTAAGACTATACAGAAATTTTCCCTGCCACCCTTTGTTCTCAGTGATTGTACAATCATCTAAACATGGCGTTATCTAGCAAATACAAGTATAGAGGCTCACTGCAATTACTACAGTGTCAGACTGTTTTCATTATTGATCAGCAAGCACCCTTTCAAATGTCCTCCTTTTCATGAACACATGTATTTAGTTCTTTTGTTTGGTAACATCAGCCTAGAATAGAGACTGAGGGCATTGAGTTGAAAGGTATTGGATGTTTGTCTGCTGTACCAATATTGTTTCCCCCCCCATTGAATGTTGCTCTTTTGAAAAGCATTACTCATATGAGTCATACAGCATGCCACATATACCTACCTACTGGGCAACTGGTCACATAGATGTAGACATGTAGACACTGCATTCAAGCCCTCCTCCACTCAAAAATGTGTTTTGCTTATTGTAACTTCACTTGGATGTTTGACCTTCACTGTGCAGAATGATGTATGTGCAATGAGTCTGATACTTGAAGGGTTTTTTTTTTACATTCATCTTTTGAAGGGGCAAGGTTTGTCTGTGGTCACCTTAAATCTGAATTTGACACGTTTGTACAACATGATTTTCCAATGAGGGAGAAGGAGTAGATGTAATTTTAAGAATTTTTAATGGGGTAATTTCACTTTATTATATAAAAAAACCCACATCAGAGGCATTTTTTTACTTGTAATAGTATTTGTATATGTCTTAAAACATGCCTTGAGGGGGTCTTTGAATATAAACTGTGACTGCAACATAATCTTACAAATTACAAAATCAAATTTAACACATCTATTTGCATGTTAAGAGGTCAGCCGGAAATGGTTGTAACACTTGGGTGAAACAGGAAGTATAAACGACTCAGTCTTTAAACTAGATCTGTGCCTTTGGAGATAACAAGATGACTACTTATTTGTCTCACACCGTTGACTGAGAGGTTGGGAGTTGGGGCTGGAGGAAATTATGTGCCACAGCATTCCACAAACAACCTCTGCTCTGGTAATGAATTCTTAAAATGTAGTTTTGGGTAATCATTCTTGTCAAGATTATTGTAACCGCTTTTTCTATGCAAAAAAAAAAAAAAGCCAGTGTGGTTTTTTTTAGGTCTTGGTTTATAGTGATGGCAACAGTCTAAAATTCTGCTCAACCCTATCTGTGTGAGTGTGTGTGTGTCTCTGGTGCGGGAGCTGGCGGGTGAGGGGAAAGATCAGTGGCCCACACATGGCTGTAATTTAATGGAGAATTGCCCAGTGGTTCCTGTGCAGAGGTAAACACACCAATAGTCAGGCTTTTGTTATTGCATGACTATGACAACCGCCTCCATCAATAAACAATAGAGTGTTGGGGGGACAAGGACTCACTGTATGAAGAGAACCCCACTGTGTCCACTTCTCACTCTCTCTTCTAATCAGCCACACAGTGAAGAAGCGTATGATGAGTCTGTGCAATAACGAGCCTGGAGAGCTGAAGTCACACGTTAGAGCGAATGTAAATCACAACAACAGATTTAGCACTCAGGGATGATTTAAGATCCCACAACTCTTATATTTAACTGCTACGAATGTACACATTTCTATACGTTTATCAAGAGGAATTGTAGTTTTGGGAACGAAGAGGTCAAACTTGAAGAATTTGAGACACAATAAACAAAGAGATAGGGAGAGCTTGGCAGTCCCCATCAAGCTGTGAGTCAACAGGGGGCCAATCCTTCAAATCTGAGATGCAATCTGGGCCAGGGTCATAAACATTTACAGGGTGGGAAGTGCTGAGCAGAGGGCCTGCAGGATATCAACCCTCTCTCACTTGTAATTAGCTTATGAGAATGCACTAATTATACAATAGCACACTGCCAACTCTTGTTTTGGTGATGTCCAAGAGTAACTTTTAGTTGAATGTTGATCTTTGGGAAATCAGAGTTTCACCTAACAGCAGAGGAATAAAAGAATCTGATTCATGGGCATGTATGGTCTTCAGAAAACATGAACTTTAAACTTCAGATAGACAGACTAAATTATATCTATCAAACAACTTCAGTAACATCTAAAGTGTCAAATAAATCAACTTTGTTGTTTTTTGATTGTTTTTTAAACCAAATGTAACCAAGTTGGTTTATGGTGCAGGAGGACACATGTTATGCTCATTCACACTGATGGATTCAGTTTTGTGGAAAGTGCAGCCAGATGGCAAAGTGACCAGAGCAAAGTATGGGGCAGATGAAAAATTGATGACTGTAACACGCCCATGTTAACATGATCTCATGCTGACACACCCACCAACAACATACACACACACACACACACACACACACACACACACACACACACACACACACACACACACACAGCTTATGTCAGAAAGTGTCGCCAGAATATTGATTGATCATATTGAGGTCATATTTATTTATTTATACAAACACACACAAAATGTCTGTGAATGAAGAGTAGAACATTTTAAATAATGCACATCAAAGTATTGCCATGTTCCATGTCCTAAATACAATGTCGGACACTTTGAAATTTTTGTTTTTCTGATTAAACTTGTGACAAAAAAAGTCTTTTGTCACAGAAATATGTGGCAACAGATATTGTAGACAAGGTACAAGTAGAATATTGATTTGAATATTTTTAATGCCGTTTTTAAAGGTTTAATTTAGCATAAGCAAAAAACTCTCAAAGTGCCCTTGGGTGTTGAAGGGTAAAAACTTCCCTGAATACAAAAGAAACACGTTGCTTAAAGCATTACACGGCGAATGTGGTCATTCTTCTGGGGCTCAAACACTATAAGACACCTGGTGGGTTTTCAGACTCTTCAATGTAGGTTTACAGCGGCCATTGACAAAGACAGGCACAGACCTCAGAGGTATATCGACTGCCTTCTGTGACCACTGAAAGAAACTCTTAATCCCCACAGCTTCTGCCTACTGTATTCAACAATATTCACTCCCTTCACATTTCCTTTAAGATGAGTAAAATATGATGTTCTTGTTACTTTGTGCTCTTGAAAACATAGTAGTTGCATCTGCTTCTGGATCCCATAATGACTGATAAGGTAAACATTTAGATTTTTGGGGGAAAAAAATGAAAAAGACATGTTTGAGTTTGTCAATAAAGTTCAATGAATCAGAGCTCATTCTGCCATGAGCACAGGGACATGGATAAGAGTGTATTATGGTTGTTATAGCAACCACAGAAATGGCTTCTATGCTGAACAATAGTCAGATGGGCCTTGGGGAGGCCCAGTGGCAACCCCCTCCACACCCACATCTGCTGCCCCCACATTCAGACTTATGGGATGTTCTGCCGATTATTTTCTGTCCTGCTTCCCCCTTTCAAAACTGACAGGCTGAGAGAATGAGAATCAAATTAGGAATTCTGCTTACATCTGTCCAGGAACTGTGATGCAGTAAGCTCTGGTAGCACCGTTTTGATTGGAAGCAAGAAAGAATAAACATATGAGGGCCTGCTGAAATTAATCAACTCATTGGGGTTAAAAAAGTGTGTGAGGTTTATAATGGTAAACAAGAAGAGCCAGAAACATCCAGCTGGATAGGCCGTAGACAATAACAGTGCAGAGCAACCAGGAAGGTATGCAGAACATGTATGTTTAGGACTTTCTTGTGCCTTTTTTTTGAAAAATAACAGGACATAAACACAACAAGTGAATACAACAGAGTTAGATACAACAGAACATACAAACAAGACAATTAAAACATAACTAAAATATATACAACAATGCATATATATTCATATAGCTATGAATATAAATGCATTGGGATGATGGTGTGGTGCGAGAGTAAAATTTGTACATGAGTGTATTTGTGAGTATTTTGCTGTGTCAGAAATGCCACAACATCTTAGATAATTACAGGACGTTGATGACTGCTCTGGTTTTCTATTAGAACAGTAATAATTCAACAGATGTGAAGACCACAGTAACCTCTCTCTCCTCTCTGACAAGAAATAAATGAGCATGAATAAAAGTTTGTGTGAGTGTGTGAGCGTGTGTGTGTGTGTGTGTGTGTGTGTGTGTGTGTGTGGGGGGTACTTTATGGGAGGAGCAACTGTAAATCACAACCTAGACAAAAAGGAGAAAACCCTATAGTGCTTTTGTCCTCTGATTCCTCGTGGACAGCAGCCACGGTAGAATTGGATTGAAGCCACCTGCCTGTCTGCAAAGCCACTGTCCACACTGAATAAAAGAGAGACTACCACTGCTTTCCTACATGATGGAGGAAGGATTTAAGTTTTTAGTGACAATGAGTTTGCAAACAATACATTCAAATTGTGTCATTTTTACAGTATTTCCGCCCAACTTGACTTCACAAACAATGCCATTGAAAATCTCAAAATTTGTTGATAGTATAATAATAATATAATATGGAAAGGTCTCATGTTACATGATTGTCACCGAGAAACATGTTATCAATTAGCTAAAAAGGGAACTCAGAATTCATGGAAGTCAAGTCAGTTTTATTTGTATATCCCAAAATCACAAATTACGAAATTGCCTCAAAGGGCTTTGCAATCTGTACAGCATGTGACACCCTCTATCTTTAGACCCTCGATTCAGATAAGGAAAAACTTTTAAAGAAGTCTTTGTTATGAAGTGTCCAAACTTTTGAATTCCTGAAGAAAGAAAAAGGGGGAAAAGAAAGACTTCTGTCCGAGGAGGGTATCCAAACCCCCACATCCATATTGATTAAACAAATTTGCCACAAATCATTTTACAAATGCCCAGTGGGGGGCTATAGAGGTTGGTGGAAATACCCCATTCATCCTCTGTCCTCCCCCGGAGGGCTGAAGCCTCGACTCTTGGCTCGTTTAAGCGTGCTGACAGCCTCTGATCCTCCAGCCATCTGCAGGGTGGGCTGGCCAGCGCTGAGGGGTCTTTGTGTTCTAACCTTTAGGAGATTTAACAGTGAAACAGGAAAAAACAAAATCTTAGGGTTAAGGATCCCCCTCATAATTCTGGTTCTAGCTCATTTGCAAGACACTGTGAAGTCAAAATGGCCTGGGGCAAAGCACTCATAAACTTTCTGATAGGAACCACACTGATGAGCATCTTTATGATAAATAGTTTGTTTAGAGGTTAGAGGATCTTTAATGAATTTTCACAATAAAAATATCACTTTCTCTGCAGCACATAGCAGATTCCTGGTGTGCTCTTTCAGTGACTCATACAAATTTGGCTCCACCTTCCCCACCACGCTACTCTTTGTGAATGAAAATGGGTGGAGACAGCTGCGTGGAGTCTATGTACATGTGGTGGGTGAGTATTTTTGAATGCAGGCCCGTGTGCATGTGTGTGTACATGTGCTGAGCCTTGCCTGCAAGGGAGAGTAAACAGGTAGTTTGTACGTATGTTAGCAAATGTACACACCACAACATGAATTACTAAATGAGTTATGATTTTAAAAATTAAAGTTCATTTGTATAATTTCTCTGTTTGTATAAATTTCAGTTTCGAGTTTTTTTCTTTTAGCCCAGATTGCTTTAGATAACTTTGATGTTTTAGTTTGCTTTCCAGCTTGTATCTTATTCAGCTCAAGTATTCAGCAGTAGTCATTTTAAATACTGCATCAGAATGTAAAATTACCTTCTGTGGGCTGATACTGATAGAAACAATCTCAATATCTAAGTCATCAATATCTAAGACAGCTAATCAAAACTGAAGCTGTATGTTTTGCATGCTGCCTGTTAATGATGGAATTTAACCAATTTCCAAATGAGAGAATACAATTAAAAAACTTTACAAAATCAGTGCTTGCCCCCTGCAGCGTTGAGATCTGAACAGCTCAATAACTGATGAAAATACTCAAAACCGATGTTTTATCAACATATATTCTCCAGGTTCTAATACTGTTAAAGTAAACTGCAGCAGTCTCCACTGCGGCTGTTTTGGCTCTGTGTAATGGGGCCGTCCCTCCCCTTCTCATAACCTCAAACACATGGTCAGCTCCTATTATTTTAACTGCTTCCAGTGACTTCAGATCTCGCTCGACCTCTGCGTGCAATCAGGAGAAGGAATGGCCACATTAAAAGAACCAGGCCAGCGACAGCTTAGATTACCACAGTTATGAAGGGTTAGATACTACTTTGAAATCTACAAATGTTCATAAATGATCAGTGTCTCTGGGAATAATTTTGGAAGGTTATAAATATCCGAACACACTAAATTTTTTATATTTTAGGTGAATTCTTTACATACATGTGCATGATGAATCTGGTGCCGCAATGACTTTAAAACTCCTGTGTATCTTTTTTCCACTCATGTGGAATACATGGCTGGAAATGATCTTGCTCCTGTTCATACAGAGGTCAAAAGACGTATGATGAGTAGGCTCAGAGGGAGCAGCTGATTTGGTGTCTGAGAACAACAAACAGGTAATGCTTACAACAGCTGTGTGATTATTCACGTGTGTGTAAGAAGGCAGCTACTTCCTGCTGAGTGGGGTTTTCACCAGTACGACTACACTAGTACGACTACTACTATATGCAAGTATATAGTAGCATTTTTATCTTTCACAAAGTCAGATGCACAAACAAACGTGCACTGGATCATATGCATATCAAACGTCATATCAAACATTTACTGGGATCTTGAATCTATTCCTGTATCGCTCTGCTTATAGACTGGCCCTAAATGCTTCCCCAGAAACCTAACCCAACAAAACAGCCCATCGCTCATAAAGACGCCACATGAGTGATGTGAGCAGAGCGAGTTATAGTGATCCTGGGACACACAACTCTTCCCCTTTCTCAAACACACAAATTCCACTGATTTGCGCTCATCTGTGATCTCAGGCAACTGTCACATCAGTTTCAGGGTAGCATTCATAAAATCTTTTCATACACTGGTTTTACATTACCTGTAAAAATGGCAGGGTCTGAAAATAGAAGAGCAGCAGCCTTATTCAACAACAGGCCGTTCATTTCATTCTACTGTCTCATTGCCATTGTTGACAAGCAGCTGCTTTTGAGTTGCAAAGACATAAAATCAATATATTTTTTCTTGTTTGCTGCTGCTGTTAGCGGAGATGGAGGACTGAGTCAATAGTAAGCTGCTGATAATGGTGACACAAAGACAAATGTTTTTTGAGGATAGCTAGCTAATCCAAACCATTGTGCACAATGTCGTGCAATTATATCAAACTGTAAAATCTACGTTATGAGCATGAATATGTTTGTGTGTGAATATGAAAAAGCAGAGATTGAAAGATGGAAAGTATGGAGGTTAATAGGTTTTAATGAAAAAGCTCCCTTGCTTAAAAAGTTAAGATGAAGCTGATGAAGCTGATATTATTTATGAAAAAGAGATCATTTCTTTTGGCTATGACAACTCTTCAGATGTCAGCAGGCTGGCACTCAGCAACACACCCCTCTGTATATCCAACTCTTTCTCAACCCACGTAGTCGGAAGTTACAGAGGCTTCGTCCTCCACACAATGAGATAAATATACTACTCCGCTCTTGCCTGCAGATTTTTCTCATAAAAAAACCCTTTGATAGTTTAGCCATCTGGCCGGAGCCAAAAAAGTCCTCATAAAAGAGGCCCAAATAAGGTCAGGGGTCACTCCCTCCCTAGGTCAGGGGCCCTGGAAGGTTGTTATAGTGGACTTTACTAAAGTTGTCAGCTCAGATCCCCTTGACAAATTAAAGCACATTCTTCTCTTTTTAACAAGTATTCCATTACAGTAAGACTTCTCAAAAGGAAATGTTTATACTTAGTTTCTTAGTGGGGAGGGCAGGGGAAAGACGAGAGGTAGGTTGCACAGATATGGAATATGAACTCACCTTGATGAGAGATAAATTCATTATAATCAAAAAGACTTGTTTTTACAAAACTATCTCAATCTTACAATCAGCCGGTGAGCTACAGCTTGTAGTTTTTCATCAATATTTGATTATCAAAACCTTTCATGTAGAAGATTAGACTTTTTTCTCTTCAGTCCAAAACCATTATCCATATCTGGAAGAGTAAACAGCCTTTACTCAACACATAGTACATTAAAGGTGCAATGACAGCCTGTCATTAACCCTGACCTGCCTGTGTCTCCGTCCAAACGTCCAGAGGATGAAAGTCTTGGGTTGGACTTATCGCACAGACACATTCAGTTGACTGCTGCCTGTGTGTCAGCGCGTAGAATCTGCCCGCTAACATGATACAGACACTGTGAAGTTTAGTATGAGATACAGACTACAGAGATTTCAAACTAATGTTATCTGTTTCAAATGTTAAAATGGTGAATGGGTCCACTAGGAATAGTTTGACATTTTGGGAAATGTGCTTATTCAATTTCTTGCTGAGAGTTAGATGAGAAGATTGATACCACTCTCATGTCTGTGCTGTAAATATGAAGCTAGGACAGAGGACAGAGCCATGCTAACTGTTCCCCCTCTTTTTCCAGTCTTTATGCTAAGCTAAGCTAACCAGCTGCAGGCGCTAGCTTCATACATACCGTACAGACATGAAAATGATGAACTTTTGGCAAGAAAGCGAAAAAGCCTATTTCCCAAAATGTCAAATTATTGCTTTATCAACATAAACATTTATTTGATGGTAAAGAAACATAGGTGCTTCTGAAGGAAAAAACATCTGAAAACTGATCTGGTTTCAAACACCACAACCCAGCTGATTCTTCCAGGGCACAGACTGAAGTAATATCACAGATGAGGTGGGAGAACAGGAGTTGAGCAATGCTACATCTGTCTTTATACCCTATGACTTTCACACACATAAGAATGTATTTGGTTCCACCCCACATGCATTCAAAAACCCATCTGAAACAGTCAAACAAATGCTAAGCATATGACAGCCCCTATGTGACTGTGGGAAGGACTAGACAAAGGCAAGTGTTTTCCACCACACAGCTGCTCCATTGGAAATTTGTCTTGAGCTCATTGTCTTACTCTTTAAAGTGTTAAAGCTCTCGCTCCATGCTCCAGTCGCTTCTTAAGAAAGGTGCTGTTGGATGATACATGGACAGAAGTGTCCAGTTTCAGGGGAAATGGTGAGAGAATTGGTAGGGAACGATGAGCTCCATTAAACACCATTGAAGAAGTGGACCTTGCAAGGCTGTGTGGAGCAATCAATACTGCACAAGCTACGGGTGGGGTATGGGGAGTGAGGCCACACAACACGAAAATCACATAAAGTGTGGGAGAGTGTATCATTTCTTCTGAAAGGCAGTTACAAATGGGATTTTAAATTATTAATTTAAGCAAATGAAAGATCATCAGAATTAAAAGTGGTAATCAGAATTCAATACTTGTAGAATGTATTAATTTAACACTAAAAAATACATGCACAGTGCATGTCTTCATCATTGTCTCATAAAAACCAACATGCCTTCTTTTGTTCCTTTTTCAATGAACTGCTGATGAAAGGTGACAGGGGGGAAACACACTTCAAATTCCATGCAGACAAGAATGCAACGTCTCCAGTTTCTGATAATCAGCATGACTATGAAGGGTGAAAATAAACAAACACTTTTTTTCTCACAGAACTTTTGCCTGAGGGACCCAGGATGAGGAGGGGCTTCATCACAGCACACCATTATTAATCTTTGTTAATTGTAGGCTTCTCCATTCAAACGTCCCACAGCTGTATTTTTCACCATTACGCCTCTGTTTATAGTGGCAGGAAACTGACCTACAATTTTGTTCAGCTACAGTAAAATGGTACAAAAGGTCTTGTATAAACTTCATTAAACTCCTACCGTTTATCAAAATCTACACCTTATGAATATGCAAAAAAAAGTTCAGATTATAAACGAATCCATGAAATAAATGTGTTGATTTGTGAATGCATTCAACAGGAAGGACTTAAACAGCAAAATCAGTTTGGTGATGATTTTTGGATTTTGAAACATTTCACTTACATCAACTTGGCTGTTTACATGTAAGCAGTCGTGTGTCGTCCCCCCCCCCCACACACACACATATTTTGTTTCCCACTGTGCATGAGCACCTGTTTTGCTGTTTCTGATGCACATCTCTAGTTTTTCATGAGCAGTAGGAGGATGTGAAATGTCTTCAGTGCCCATAACACAGCTTGCATTCCATGTGTTGAACAGTGTTGCTATCCTCTTTTGAAGAAGAATGCATCATGGTGGAATAATTGCCCTTACTCCTCTTTGGCCACTTAGTTAAAAGGGATTCAGATGGTTTGGGAACTCTCTCTCTCTCTCTCTCCACCACCCCTCCTCCCATGGGGTAGGGAGAGGAGGAGAACATGAGGGGGATGGTGTATTTGACTTGGGAGAGCTGCAATTGGAAGGGGGTAAGAGCATTTACATAAAAGGCCAAACTAAGTTTTTTTTTTTTTTGCCTTAATTTTTCACCCAGACCACCATTGCTCTAAATTACAGCTGATCCTCCCCCATATCAAGAACTGGTGATAATACTACGGCTGGCATTCCACAGAGATTGCTTGACTTTTCCGATAGAAAGTGACCTGCACAACAGACATGGATATTGGATTATAGTGGCATTTTAGAGGTCACATGATCCTCTTGGCTAAGGATCGTAACGACTTGGCTTCTTGTCACCTCTTGTTGGCAGGGTTGGCTGGCTGCTGGGAGGTCCAAGTGGTCCAGTGCTGGTGTGGTGGGACAAGCCACTGCATGTGGCTGTGGCTTATCAAACCCTACACATGCATGTTCACACACACACACACACACACACACACACACACACACACACACACACACACACACACACACACACACCTACATTGCATTTGTTTAGTGAATCATGGACCAGCAAGCATAACAGGTTTTAGAGTTTTGCAAGTGACATTTGAGGAATATTAGTTTTTGGGGTCATTGTCTAATTGTGTGTTTTGCAGCAGGTTAGTCAGTCAGGAAGTATTCATTACTGCCCACTTCATTTCCTTGCTGGATGTTCAACTCTGCTACTGCTGAAATAAGAAACACACTACGAGTGCCTTTATAAAGTATTCACATCCTCTATTAGGTTAATCAGTTAATTAAAGTTCATTGAAACATATCTTGCTGTTCTAAACACCATAACTTTATGGATCCAAATTTAGGAATTTCCAAAGTTGCTCCTAATCTTTTTGATAGCTGTATTTATCTAGCATTCTGAGGTCTAAGGTTAATTTGACTAATTCATTGTGATTTAGAAGCCTGCGCTGATTCTAGATCTGTCACTTTTATCCATTTAATACAGATAATCTGTTTCAAATATGTTTCTGACATCACCAAGCCTGTAGTATCATGCTCCTGTGATTTTGTCAATCCTATTGAGTCAGTCTTATGTTTGCAACCCCAACCCCCGCAGTGGGGCTAATTAAAACAATTTCAAGGACAAAGGAGGGGAGCCTATTGTATCACACAACCAGCAGTGCAACAGATATGGTGCCAGAGGGGCACAGTTGTCAAGGATTAGCGTCCCCTCGCAGGCGCAGATGGATATATCAGCCTCCCATCACCGGTGATGAGTGTCTGACTAGGACAACTGCCTCCAATGAGCTTTTAGCAGGAATGCAGATGCAGTCAAAAGACTTGAAATGAAATAATGAGCCAACCAGAGCACATGAGAGAAAACAAGAGAATAGGGTCAGTTTCTGATTTACCTGTTCCTCTAAGATTTCTGAAGGCAGACAAAACCTGTTGGCCAAGACATACATTAAGCATATTTAGGTCTTGAACAACAGGTTTTATCAGGCCATGTTTCTTTTCAATCATAATTGTGAAGATGCAATATATGAAATGAAATAAATATGACATTAAAAATAATATTTGCGTTTTCTATCATTTTGTAATTACTTTTAAACGGCGCCACACATACAGAATCTGGTGACACAAGTTTGTTTTATTTATGAAAAACCTCCCAATACCCAGGGTTTTTTTTCACATTCCTGAGCCATGCAGACCCCACCCCCTTCCTAAAACAGAGATCTGCTGGTGACAAATCTTCAAACCAACTTCCTCTCCTTCCTTTCAACTGAAATAATGGCCCAATGAACTGGATTCTCTCTGTCCTGACTCATATCCTGCATGCCATAATATTTATGCTGCCTATTCAGAAGCTGCCCTCATCAAATTGCTACGTCAGTCACACCGCAGGCACTGGCAAACCTCAATACATCCTGACTAATAGTCTGAATATTAGTCAGGGATAGGGTGATATTAGGAACATGGCTTACCGGAGAGTCACTGCAGTAATATAACTTTCCATATACATTTATTGTTGTTTTCCACTTCGATGACCACAGCTGCCTGACTGAACTGAATAAGCGCATTAATCTGGGCAGGAATCTTACAAACTGAGGTGTTGACAGTGACCGTCTCATCCATGCTTTTAAGGCATTGTTGTTATCTCTGTGGCCAGGCCATACTTATCTCACAGAAGGAACTGTATGTGAGCAGAAACAAAAGGCTTGATTGAGTGCATTCCCCAAAAGGTGTTGGGTTACATGGGCCTGGTCTATTTAATAGATGATATCTGTCTGAGGGGACTTTGCTATGTGATCTTTATCACTTGGCTTTTTGAGAAATGGTGCATCATTCATAAACTAATTAATTATCTGGCATGAAGTTGTGATAACAGGAAATACCCAGAGGCTGTGTTGTGGGTCAGCCACGAATCAGGGTAACATTAGGGAAGAGTTTGGGATGACATATTTTGTAATTGCTAATAAAAAAAAGTATTCAACAATACATAATTTATCAGTTTTAAGCAAGAATCTTCAAAGAAGTCACATTTAACCAAGACACCTTCAGTGTCCACAGTAAAAAGCATTTACATTTCCATTTGAAGAAAATAAATCTCATCCATAAGTGATTGTACATCCATACATAGAGCCACATGGCCCCTACTTGATTTAAAAAAGTCACAATAATGCAATTAGCCTAACAAAGAAAATGGTAATCCATGAGCCAGTATGAGTGCATGGGTGGGATGCATCTTTAATGACCTAAGAATGCTTCTGAGGAATTTTCACACCAATAAGCTCCAGGAGAGCCAGACTAAAACTTAGCCAGCAAAACACATTCATATAGTGCTAATCTCTGTGTGGTGCAACTGAAAAAACAAAAACTTCTCGCATTCAAAAGCACACACTTAACAAAGGCCTACTTCCTCTGTTTCAGTCACAGGTTAAAATGTAAAATTTAAATATGATTCTAAACCACAACCCATTCATTCAATGGTGTGAAAATCTGCAAACCAGTCATTCACGCATTCTGTATTTACAGATATCAGTAACAGTATGTGACATTATCAGACCACCAGCAGATTCATAGCTGGGGGTGGAATCGCATATGCTAATAAAGCAGATGTCCACAGTCCTCAACACATTCCAGGCAGCCTATAAAAACAAAGTGTCTTTCTTCCCCAAGGAGCTGAGCCCCATCTCTGACTGTCTCCAACAGCCACAAAGCTTCATATAAACATGTAGTGTTATAACCTGATGATCCCAGCAATGCTCTGCCCCTCCCTGCCACTGTCTCTAAAACAACTGCAACAATTTGATCCCTTCAGACTACATTTTGGGATTACTTTGTGTGTTTGGCCAAGGTGTGGGCCCTTGTCTGAAAACTTTCCATGACACTGGAAGTTTCGGGCCACATCTCTGTGTCTCTGTTGTCCACTGTGCCCGACTCCCGCTGAATTCATCAGCCATTGTTTTCTCTGCACAGGCATTTATGATGTCACTGCAAACATAAGCTTTGTCCTCAGATGAAGGATCAGCCAGGGTTCGTGCCCTTATGGGGTCAAACAAACAGCAAATATGGACAGGCTATGACTTAGATCATGGGGTTGGGTGGACATTATGGTGGCAGTAAGAGAACTTCATTTAAGGGGAAAAAAAGAATGGGCACCAATAGGGATGGACGCAAAGCATTATTATTATTTTTTTACTGGTAACAACAAAAAAAGAAGCGACTCCTTTTGTAACCGCGTTAGTTACGCTCATAGTACTACTTGAAAAAGCATAGCTTTAATCTTATCTTCTCCCTCTGCCCCCATCACTATCCCCTCTCTCCATTCCAGTGGAACACCACATCATATCAAAATGAAAACAAGAACATGTCCCTCAGTGCACTAGTGTAGTCATCACCAGTGAGGAAAAGGATACACAGTAGAATCAAGATACCACAGCAGTTATGAAAATAAAATATTTCTTGACTGTTTGCGTGAGAAAAACATTTTCTTTTTTCCTCCACAATGTTTGTGAATTGGGATTTGCTGGAAACAGATATGATAAAAAGACTTAATATCAACTTTCCTGTAAAAATGCTAAAAAAAAAAAAAAAAAACAATATTGCAGTGTTAATCTTTTGAGAATCAACATTAATCCATATTACTCACACTGCTTTTCTAATCGCTCCACATCCACCCTGGATTTCTTTTTTTTTTTTTCAGATTGCATAAGAATGAATTTGTGCGCAGCAGTATCTGTGTGCATTAGTGCTTTGAAAGCAGGCAAGGTAAACACAGACTTAAGCACATACACATGCATGTGCACACACACACACACACGCACACACACACAACAATGGCTTGTATCTGTAAAGATCCAATTTCCATCATGTTTGTTTTCTTAGGATAAGGCATGTGTGAACAAAGAAAATATTGTGCTTGCTCATAGCCATCTGTTGAAACCACAGGAATTTCTAAAATCGTAAATAGGTGTCTTTTGTTATGCAACAAGTTTAATTGGAACAGTGTCCTAACACTGGCCACTAACTGAGATAACACATAAGTATTAATTTAAAAGTTAAATGTTTGAATTGTTAATCCCACCAGGTGCTAACACTTTATTTGCCTGAAAATGAAAGCAACTAGTATGGCCTCATTCTAAATGGCCACACAATCCTACAGAACCACATTCATCTGTATTGTTATAATCGGCTTTACTATTCCAGTTTGTCACAGTGGTAACAAATTATTGAATGATGAAGAACAATCTAATCACTCTATGATGGCAGGCTGGCAATGAAAACAAATGTTGAACCACACAAAACTGACTGTCAAACTATGAGAATGTGCAGAGAAAACACAAAGCAACATGCTAACATGTGAGCACGATCAGAGGCTGTCACAAAACTGAGCATAAAAAAAACAAATCCTGTATCTGTGCAGAGCTAAACCTGAAGGCACAAGACTAACACTTAGCCAGTGTTCCCAGTGCAACTTGCATCCCACAAAATATGGAATAAAAGACAACAACTGAGCGATTGTTCCCGCTTCAATACATGGCACCATGTGAACGGTCAAAACCATGCAAACATTCATTTGTTTAGGGTTCGTGGCACAGAAACAGGGCAGGGAAACAATGACTAAATGTCTTTGTTACTGAATCACAAAAGCTGATAGCTGGTTATTTGCATTCACGAGATCACACTCAGCGCTCATTGCTAAATGGTGAAACCCATATCGTTATAAAGGACATTGTTATAAAAGGCACTGGCTCTGTGTTGGAGAGCGGGAGATACTGTAGCATTCCTTTAGCCATTAAAGGACTTTTATGGGCTCACTCCAGCCATGCCTATTGGCTCAAAATTATACTTATTTTTCTGCCCCCCGAGGACTGGTTTAAAACTGCTGCTTTCAATCATAAAGAAACAACAACAAAAGAGCCTGTCCAGATAATGCTTCCTGACAACCCAGACAAAAAAGACAAAAACAGCACCCTAAACACTCAAATGAATACCACAAAAAGGTGACAAACCAGAATTTGACCTAAAGTTATGCTATTGATTCCACTCTTGGACCACACAATAGCCTAATAATGTCTTAGCAAATAATCACATTGCATTCAGAAAGGCAAATTAAAATGTCTTATTGTTACATGGCTGTAAAAGGCTGATCAATTAGCTCTATCATCTTGTATTTCTATCACACAGACAAAAAGAATGGAACAGAGAGAAGATAAAAGCCCCAGTGTACTGAGAAATCAAAAACTCACTTAAGATGTCAATAGTGTCACAGCGAAAAGACGCCTGCACTGGAAAACAAATCCATATTAATACTTTACCAATCAGTTAATTTCATTAAGGCATTCAATGCCATCTACTGATGGGATAGCAAATTGTGTGCAAACAAAGCAAAGGTCAGAAATGTATTGTTGAACCGAGTGACAGATTGTACCCGGAGGAGTGCAGTGTGAAGAACAGTTTGCACTCAGTGGCTGTCGATTTATAACCACCTCTGAGGAAAGAAATTAACTGAATACTGAATTCATTAAAGTTTATTTTACAGCCCTTTGACATGTTCACACTATTTAAAGTACCTACCCTCTTCTGCTAATGCTTATGTATTGATGTAGTTCTGGTTGTTGTCCTTCTATCACCTGGTCCTCTCTGGATCTATTTATGTCCAGAAGGAATGCATCACAACTTACGATTTCTTTAAGCAGCTGTGAGTGGAAATTGCTTTTTGGGGAGTCATTTATGACCCCATTCAAAGGCTGACATCTCAAACACAGGAAGGAAGGAACTGAGAAGTGCTATACAGTATCAACAGGTCCGTTTAAAAACTCCTGCTACCTTTCTGAAAAAAAAAAAACTTTTAACCAAAACAAACCTTTAAGATTTCATCATAGAATGGATGTGATTTCTTTTAAAAAAACAACAACTAAGTGCTTAAAAACAAGGTGTGACGAACCCCACCATTCATTCATTATTCCTCCATCTGCATGATTCTAACATTTCACTCTCTACAACAGTTCAAACTCATCCCCCGAAGCAAAGCTCTAAAGATGTTGTAGCCCATAGAAAAAGCACTTAACCCAGCCATGATGTCACATGTGGAACAGGAGAGGGGGGGAAATGGGCTCTCCTCCTCCTCAAGGGTGCTCAGGATTAGGGCCGGGAAGTCTGTTAGATAATAGATCAAAGAGATACACCAGAGAGCACTTCTTGCTTTTCCCACATAATGCTCATCTTCATACATAATGGAATTTCAAGAGTTGTTTTCGCAATTCCACCTGAAGATCAGGCGACAGATTTTGGTCCTGGAATCACACACAATGTCCAAAAGGGTCACCACTGACACCACGGATCATTGGTGTGATTATAATATAAATTTGAGCTTGAGTGCAGGTACTGACAATGCAAGAGCATAACTTATCCCAGTCCAGACCCACCAAAGAATCCAAGCACTGTGCTCTTTATGAATGGATTGCATTCTTCACTCTTCACTTGCTTTATGTTCCTGAATGTGAAGCACTTCTTAGTTATTAATTGTGAGCAGCAGCGCAAACAAAATATCTACTGCAACTTGAAGGAGTAACGTTTCCATTTTTCTCTTGTAAATTTCAGACTTAAGAGGAGATATGCTCATTTATCCTAAATTTAGGATTTGAATTGCTGATATATAGCAGACATTCTTCAGCCAGTTCAGCGGCGGACAAAGTATTCAGATCTGTTAGTAAAAGTAGCAATACCTCAAATTTAAAAATACTCTGTTACAAGGAAAAGACCTGCAAATGGTTTACTGAAGTATAAGTACGAAAGAATTGTCAACAAAATGTAAAATGTAGGTAACAAAATCAGCCTACCAGCACCTCCAAAGCTCATCAATTAACACATTATATCTTGTATTTTTTTTTTTTTTTTGCAGTTTTACTCTTCTTACCTTTAGACAGAACCAGGCTAGACATTTCCCTCCGTTTCCATTCTCTGCGCTACACTAAGCTAACTGGGCTGCTGGCTGTAGCTTCTTATTTAAACAGACGGACATGAGTGATATCAATTTTCTCATCTAACTCTAGACAAGAAAGCAAATACGTGTATTTCTCAATCTGTTCCTTTAATCTGCCAAGTAACTAGTAGCTACAGCTGTCAGATAAATGTAGAGTAAAAAAAATTAAATATCGCCCTCATAAATGCAGTAAAGTGGAAGTGGAAGTAGCATAAAATGGTATGAAAAGTTTCTCTAAATTGTACTTAAGTACTTAGATACATTCCACCACTGATTGTTTCACAGCGAGAAAATGTATAACTGTAAGTACTGCCACTCACAGGCAATAAATGGATATAACAGAATAAAAGGCATCATTACAAGGTAAAAGATGAGTTATCATATATAATACATCACAACATCTTATATGTATAACAACAAAAGGGGCATGGTCTTTATATTCATCTGCTATTTGTTGTGAGTACAATTTCCTTTTCCAGCAGAAGACAGTTCCCCTTCTGAAAAACAAACCAGCTCTGAGGTGAAACCTCAGCACTGGCAAAGAGTTATTCAACAAACAACTTCATCTGAGTTCGTGGCCATGCTGAGCCAGAAAATATAGGAGTCTGCATCAGTAGGGCCATTAGTGCTGAGGGACGAGAAAGAAATCAATGGTCAGCTGTTCATAGGAGAATCCTATTAAGGTGCAGCCTTTCTGCAAATACTAAGTGCTGAAGTCTGAGTGTAAAAATGGCCACAATAATAGATAGCCACAAGCAAAACAGGCACTTAATTGAAAAATCTATTGGGAGAGCACTTTAGAAACTAAGACGTAGATATGCAGTCTAATGTTTTATACAATTGACATCTACTTCCTACATTCAGAATGAGGACTTAAAAATATTCATTTCCAAAAAAAAGCTACGCTTACAGAATACGTAGAATCAGTACTACATGACTGCATACTCCACAATTTCAGAGTAAACTTCACCCTTTAATCGTATCACTTTGCTGCCACCTAATGGACAAATTGGAGAACCCCATGGCACAAAGACATCCATTCAATTTCAAGTTGTGTCCATTTGTTTCAGACTTTATTTTTCTTTATTCAGACTTTTTCTAAGACGTTGCCTGAAAATAAACCTTATTTTAATTGAATAATTAATTCCATGTATTTATTTAAAATAAGGTTTATTTTAATACCTCCAAAAATAACACTTGAAAATAGAGTTTATGAAATTATGTCCAAATGATTAACTTTCACATTCAAAAGTTATTCAATGTTTAACATGACAACATTCTGGATTGAACTATTGCGCTACGACAACAATTAAATATTCTAAAAATCGGAAAACTAAAACAATTATGTGTCCAAAGTCAACCGTATTGGTACTTCAGTGGTTAATGATTAAATGGCAAGAAACAAAAGCTGTTACTGTTAATGGCTTCCACATACGTAACCTTTAGGCCTAAGAGTTCTTACTGGCAAAGAAATAGCTTATGATGCAGTCACAGTCTTTACATTTTCAGGAGAACACGCCAAACCCTCCGCTCATTGTGGGATGCCTTCCAGTGTGTGTGAATCTGCGTAGAGTGTGTGAGGGGAGAGCTGCTCTATTGCACTCTGCTGTGGCTGAGCGGACGCTATCAGTGGGACGCCGTGGATGACCACATTCTGGCTGCCCAGGCTGATGTTTGGCACCAGTAACGCACTTTCCTCACAGGCTAAGGCACTCTCCTCGACCGTAACCGTCCCCGCTGGCTTGGACATGTCCGCCGATGGACCACACACCATGTCTGGTGGAGTTGCTGTGGTCACCATGGTGGTGTTCCCTTCTGTCACCACTGTCACCTCCGTGCCACCCTCCTGGATCAAGGCGTTGAGGCCCTCCAGTTCAGAGCAGGTTGTGATGAAGGTCTGCGAGCCGCTGCTGGAGTCCTGAGCGGTTATGGCCGTCTGCAGCAGGGCCTGGTGGAGCGGGTTGTTGGCGTCGTCGGGGCTGAGCTGTGTCAGCAGGACCGTCTGGGGTTCAAGGGTGGCTTCCGCAGTCTCGGATGACACGAGGGGTTGCATAGGCGCTAGCAGGTTGACCTGTTGGATCATGGAGTTGACTACCATGTCCTGGCTTTCTGGACTTAGCAGGACCATGTTGGTCTTATTCTGACTATCCACACCAGCTGGAATTAAGGGGTTCTCCTGGCCCAGAGGGTGAGATACGATGATTTTGAGATGTGCACTGGTGTAAGGAGCCATTGAGTTAGACGGTATAGGAACTTCAAGCTGAGTGTTGCTCTGCGACGTTGTGATAGGAACCAAGTTGACTGGATCGGCTGGGGTGGAGAGCTGGAACTGCAACACATTCTGAGTGTCTCTGTGTTGCTTCTTGTGACTCCGCAGGGAGTCTTCCCGCACAAAAGAAGCGTTGCACACTTCACAGCAGAAAGCTCGAGCTGCATCTAGTTTGGCCCGGTATCGGGAGCCGACAGGCTTTGGAGAGTCACCTCCTCCGCTTTTTCCTCCACCTCTGCCACCTTTCCCATTGCCGCCCTTCTCAGGCTTATCTGAGTGGCACTTCTTTTTGTGGATGACGAGGTTGCTGCGCTGCTTGGAGGCAAAGTTGCAGAAGTCACATTTAAAGGGGCGCTCCTCTGAATGGATCCTCTCGTGGACTTTGAGCGCCCCCTTGCTGGAGCAGGAGTAAGTGCACTTGGAACACTGGATAGGCTGGGTGGGTTGGTGTTCTCGCGAGTGTTGCCGCAGAGCAGTTTTGTTGGCACACTGGAAATCGCAGTGCACACAGTGGAAGGAGTTCTCAGTGCCATGTTTGATCTGAATGTGAGATTTCAGGTTGCCTTTCATGGCACAGCGGTATTCACAGAAGTCACACTTGTAAGGCTTTTCGCCCGAGTGAATCCGGATGTGCCTCTTCAGGTCTGAGTTGATTTTGAACTTTGCATCACACTGTTGGCACTGGAAAGGTGCATCCCCTTTGGAATATTAAAATGAAATAAACGACAAGACAAAAACACAATTCGATTTTCAGTGCAGTCTACAAAACAACATCAGCCCACAGTTGCTGGCAATTCTGGATTTTTGATTACCTACCAGTGTGCGAGCGGAGGTGCACGGTGAGTTGGCTGGAGTTGCGGCTGGCGTAAGGACAGATCTGGCATTTAAAAGGCCGTTCATCATAGTGGATACGCAGGTGCTTCTTCAAACTGCTGCTATCTGCTGCTGCATAGGGACAGTGTTTACACTTGTGTGGCTTCTCGCCTGTGTGTGAGCGGCTGTGCATGTTGAGCTTATCCCGTCGACTGAAACGCTTGTGGCACAGCTCACATTCAAACGGCTTCTCCCCTAAATGGAGGATGGGAAAAAAGACTTGTGTCAATATCTGATTTTAAAGTGCTTAAGCAACAGAGAGCCACGTGTGGAAGGGTATTGACGTACCGGTGTGGGTTTTGAGATGCCGCTCCATGTCTTTTTGGCCATACTGTGTCTTAAAAGTGCAACCTGTGGATCAACAGAAATTGTGCTTTTACAAGGTGTGTGCAGCCTGTGTACTTGTGGATCTAGAAGTGTCCTAAATAAATAAAACCTAATAACATGGAACCTGGCAGGAGGTACCGCTCTCCCCATTTGGCAGCCGAAAAGAAGGAATGTGTTACAGTCATAAACAGCGAGAGGCACCAACCTGAGAAAAGGCAGCTGTGTCTCTTTGAAGTCAGGGCAGGTTTTAATTTTTTGGAAGGTGTTTTCTGTGCTTTGGTCAGGATCTTTTTGACACCTCTCATAACACAGGTCTGGTAGGTTTCCTCAAAAACAAACTCCGCGCTGGAATCTGAGCAGGACAAGAATATGTCTGAGTGCATGAGACAAGCAGACTGTAAATCAAGTTTGCATGCAAATTATTGACAACAAAACCAGAAGTATAGTATTTTACCTGTGAGAGTGGCTGTTGCAGTGGTGGCTGATGTGTCAGAGGTGGGTAGGGAGCATCCATTTTGCTTATGGGCGAGAAAGACCTCAAAATTATTATACTGCTGCTTGCAGAAGCCGCAGATATGGATATCTGGGCTCACCTCCACCACAACAGAATGTCCTGCAGCGACTTCAGAAGGCAGAAAACATAAAACAGGAACCCATGATTTCAATAGGAAGTTGTATGATATACGTATGTGAAACTAACAACAAGATTACTGCAATATTACGACGAAAAATGTTACAGATATGGTCTAGTGAAGGATCTTGTTAACAACTGTTTTCCTTTAACGTTACCTTCGGCGTTGTATGTTGCCATTTTCGAGCTTGTTTTGTTTGAGATCAACTCATCTTATGGCTCATCAAAGCCTACACGATGTCGATCATGTTGTTCAGCTGTATCGGTTCGAGTGAACATGCAGCCAGCACAACTATTACATATTTCAAAATGTGCAATCTACCGCGGTCTGGATATCAGTGGCAATAGCAGTTTACTTCTCTTGACAACACTAATGCAGATCGTTTTTACGACATGCTACGTGGGGTTTGCGGCAGCGGGATAAGCATGTGTTTTGTCCAGGCGACGTCACATGTTGCTTTTAAAACTATGGGGAAAATCTAAATTACCACCTCTGAGCATAGACGATAACACGATAAAAGTGGTGTATTTTTTGTTTCACCAATATATATATATATATATATATATATATATATATATATATATATATATATATATATATTTTTTTTTACAATAACTGTTGTTGTTAGAATTGATATTTTTGCTGTTTGGTATTCTTTTTAATTGCCAAGTATATATTTGTCATTTGGAAATTCATCTAATCAAAACACCAATTGCAAGCCTGAGGTTTTCTCCTCTGTATTCTGCCGGTGCATTATAAACTGACTTTCGGCTGTCTTAATTCAAACAAGTGAGAAAAAAAAATCAAACACGAGGCCAGTTCTTCGGTAACACTGTCAGTGTCAGTGACATCGGGTATTTACGAGTACCTGAACGCAGCATTACCATTGTTGTGTGAGGAGTGGATTCAGTCACTGGGGCACTTTCGTCCTGGAAATGTTATGTAGTTTTCCTTAAAAAAAAACAACAAAAAAACAGAAGGCCTACTCATATAAAACGCTAACATATAAACGGCTCGGAGTGAGAGAAATTTGGCCGTTTTGAGAATCCTCTCTCGCTATTGCCGTGTTTTCTTCGTTTCTAAAAAGCCTAGCAAGACAGTTAATGTTACTGCCACCTGTCGTATGGAAGGCCAATAGAAAGGTCCACAATGCCCCACTATGCCCCACTATGGATACTAAAACTATTCGTTTGTTGGACCATATACATAATATCTGATTATAATCGACGTTGGCCTAAAAGTCCACTGTCAGCTAGCTAATTACATTGTTTACAGACTAGCTCTTGGCTGCAACGTTAGCACATTTTAGAATAATAGCCTTGGCACTTCCTGTGGTACCTGCAACAACTTTTAAAAGAGTGTTTCTCGTGTGAGAAGGTAAGCTTTCAGATGTGGCAATTCTTGTAGGGCACCTAAATATACATACTGTACCATCTTTCAAGTAAGGGCAATTTACTGAGTTGTTGGGGTGAGTGAATGAGAATGCCTCTTTTTATGCCAGAGCAGTTGTGCTAGTGTGAATAAGCCATGAAAGTGACTGACATACAGCTCCATTTTCAGTGGCAGGTCCTTAACTGCCAGATTGCCACTGTGAAGCTCAGGAATTTCCTTACGCTGACTTTCCTGCATGGCAAAGGCACAAGACTGATTCCTTCCCTGCTGAAACAGCAAATCCTTGAGACAGACAGGAGGTGCACACACACACACACACACACAGACAATGCAAGGCTTTTCATGGCCTGCCCACATGAATCTGACTAGTTGATTACTGCTGTCTTTGAATTTCCTTCTGTCGGGATTGTCCCCATAGATTCTGATAAATGTATAGTAACAGTTTATGTCATATTAGTAGGAAAGTACTGTTTTCTTAGGGCGTTTTGAAAATTTATGACTCAGTCCAGAAGAAGAAAAGACATGAAAAAGAGATAAGTAAATAAATAATTACATCTGACCGAAGAGCGTGTAAATCGTATGCACATAAATCCCCCACAAACTCAAATGTACGTCAAAGACCACATTCACATGTGACAGACAAATGACTCAGAGATGGGTTAATTCCAGCATCCCTCCAGCAGTGGGGAACAGGCCAGTATGCTCTCTACTTTGTTTTAGACTTAATTTTTACAATCAAAAGAATTGTATATCTGGTTTTTCACTTTTCACAATTGCAGCTTAGAAATCTCCCCCCTCTCCAACAAGTCTTATGATTGAGCAGTTTAGTCACTTCATTATTAGGCTTTATTTATGAGGAAACACTGCACCAACAGTAAGGTGTATCATAACAAATATACCCAGTAGGACTGCAACTAACAATTAGCGATTAAGCTGCAGATTATTTTCTCAATTAATTGATTAATCATTTGGTCTCTTAAACATGAAATAATGAAAAATGCCCGTTACCCTTACCCAGAATGCAAGTTGACGTATACATATTTCTGTTTTTGTATGACCAACAGTCCACAACCCAATTTACTATCACAGAAAACAAAGAAAAGCTGCAAATGTTCACATTTGAAAAGCTGGAACCACTACATTTTTTGCCATTTTTGTTTGAAAAATAACTGAAATGATTAATTGCTAGTCAAAATTGTTACCAATGAATTTTCTGTTGATCGACTAATCGATCAATTAACTAATTGTTTAAGCTCTGATTTACATCAATACCAAAGAACACTGCATGCTAGTGACTGTTTTTTTTCACTAGAGTCCCCCCTATCCTTTTAAAACAATAAGCTCTTATTCATTTGTTGTACTCAGAAACAAAATATCATTTGGACATCCAGCTGTGCCAGTTCTAATTTGTAGACATGCCCCTTTCCCATTCATTGAGATGCCCGAGAATTCTGTGAGTGATGTAATGTCCCTCTTTTCCCCAATGAGACAAGGGCAACAATAGGGGGGAGTGCCTCTGTCACATTATTTTCCCCCACCGAGGCACGCCAGCTGCTTACAGTTGCTTAATGGCTACGAGCTGTCACAAGGCATCACAGCCCGCTGCCACACAGGAGCGGCAGATGCTTTAATTGCACAATGACTTGTAGGTTGTCAACAGCAATTATACCATGCTTCCACCTGAGGGCACCCAAAGAACACCGTCTACTCACTTCACTGGCAAGACACAAGCCTCAGAAGCTGGCTGCTACACATAAACCTGATCTCCGAGTCTTGCTTCCGTCCAGACAAGAGCCGCAGACAGATTCTAAGTCTCTTTTTAGCTTAATGGTTTAGCCATGTGCTGCAATAACCTGGGAAGGATTGTCAGACAGCAGGCGTAGGACCCCAAAATCATATTTAGAAATAAAATATTTATCTAGCTTTGTCACCTTAGGGCCCGCTGCTCACCGTACTGCGGCAGGTCGTGGTGTGCAGAGTTTGAGTAATTTTGCTCATTATTAATTCATGTCATTTTTTTTTTCTTTGCAATTCAGGGGAGGCTCATTCGCCGCTGCCAGTCCTAAGATTATTATCATTAAGAGGCGGCAAATAAAATGGTGAGTTCACAGCTATGCTGCAACATGCTTCAGCCCACATTGGTTCAAAGATGTTGATAGTTTGTTCGTTCTGAGAAAATACTGTGTAATGTGCTTAGATTTGTGGTCTATTCTATTTATAGACAGCCCTGAAATTATAATCAAGCAACTCAGAAACCAAACACACATAGAGACCTTCTGTTTGTGTCATGTCAAATTGAATGGGTAAAAGATGTCCCGGGTCCCGTGTTTGTGTTGAGCCATAAGACAAATTATACACACATGTATGAATTCCTTTGGTCAACAGCTGCCATCTCAGCATCAGATAAAACAGAGCCAAAGTCTGGGAACCATCAGATGCCTCCGACACTCCTACTTTATCATATAAAAAGACAGTGTACACGAGCACACACAGTGCACACACAGACTTGCGAGCAAGTGCAGCAGTGCTACACACAAAAGGCACACATGCTCACGCAAATCAGCGCTATGCTCTTTGTATCTGCCAACTGATGCAGATGATAGGGCTGCAGATGAGTGCAGGCTAACCAGAGACTAGAGGGTACATGTGGCTTCATAGACAATAGCAGACCATAGCCTTAGGAGGAGAGTATTCAACCCTGAGAAACATGGTATTAAAAAGACAAAATTGTAACTCTTTTTTTATGTAGTATAAAATATTTGATATTGTTAAAAATGAAGTTTTTACAGATACAGAAGCTTGCGCGAATGTTAATGTGGCCATAGTGCCAGGTGTATAAAATGTTACCTAGAACAAGAAAAATGAGCTTTGTTGTTTCCTAATTAAAAGTGCATTTTTATCAGAACTGAAGTATTTTTAGCGGAGTCCGCTTTGGAAGGACGGTACTGTAGGTGCCTTGTATTTTGCTGGAGTGTCAGCAGGGGGTGTCCAAAATCAAGCTAGAGAAAGAGACCCTGTGCTTGTTTGAAGCAGCTTACAAGGCAGTGCTCCAGTTTGAAGTAGCTGACATTTTGGAACCAGTGGGTCAGCAAAATGGAGAAGCCATGGAGATGTATCAAAACCAGGGAGACTTTTGATCACAGGATGGTTGCTTGTAATTTATTGTGGCTCTTTGCTTTTCTTTATAGTGAGTCCTAATTATGGTTGCTGGGAACTGACCGTCAACATTATTGCACAAGTAGGTTTCAGGTGTTGCTTTCTGCTCCCAAGTAGGACAGAACAGGCAATGAAGCCATGGACTGAATATTTTGGGTTTAGACAGATCTACAGAGCTAAATCTAAACAAAAGATGTGTGTGCGCGCGTGCACATGCATGATGTGCGAATGCGTGTGCACACACGTGCATTTTTTGTGTGAAATTGTCAATAACGTCATGATGGAGGGGGGAGTCTTGATAGTTAGACAGATAACAACGAGGCTGGCTTATTCATGCCCTGCACACACACACACACACACCTACAGACACACACATGGATACACACACGGCATCATCATCGTCACAGAGGGAGAAAGGCTCATAATTGGACAGAGGTGTCTGTAGATAATGAAGCCAGACCTCACACCTGCCAAACCTTGGGGATTTCACTTGACTGGCCACTTAAATCTTCCTCACTCTGCGGGTCTGGAGGGCAAGAGAGTGAGTAAGGAACTAATGGAAAAAAAACATGCGCTACAGGGAGGATCCCTGTCAGCATGAGTGTAGTGTAGACCCCCATACCCCACCCCAGCTAACTCAGCCCCCACAGCTCGTTCCATACAGCACCCACCTCACTTCACTTCACTGTAAATCCTCTGGTGTCAAGGATTTCAGACGGAAATGGGGAAATGCTGCACCAGCTATTTTGTTTCAAACTCTCAAAACACTCGCTTCTCCCAAGTTGTCTTTGGTGACAGCGTTATGTGCAGGAAGCGTATTGTGCCAGCTTTTAGTGGGGTGTCATTCGAGGTGCTGAAAGGGAAATCAGATAGACGCTTCAACGGAGAAATACTTCTATATAGAAAGTTTACCTGACAGTCATCAGTGGAGGTGTGACACTGTATCAATGGTAGCAAAAAGCTACACCAATTAGGGGTCGAGTTTACCATGGCAAAATCTTAACAATTTATGAAAAACAAAATGGAATTTCACTCCGTCTTTCTTCATGAATTGATCCGTAAATGAGGCTTGGAAATCATTGTCATTCTGGATACAAATAAGGTATAGATATAGCACTAGAAGAGAAAATTATATATATAAAGTTATATTCTATTGTATTCTATTCAGTTAATACACAGACAGCAGTGAGAGACAGCAGGGGTATCACTCTTTGTTAGCTTGTCGTGAAGTCAACCATGTCAGCTTTTACATATGTGGTTGTGTCTGCTGTCAAAAGGTTGTAGTGGTAAATGGTAAGAATCAATAACTTTGTTGTGCTAACAGACACAAATAGAGACTGGTAGCTTTGCTTGTGGGTTAGCTGTATCCAGATGGCCTGGGCATATCTGTCATATTTTATTCTTTATTCTGCAGATATTGGATAAAATGGATAAACACGTGCTTGTCAAACTGCTGTTTTGTGGAAGTTGTTTTGTGCCTCCACTGTTACCCGAAGTGCATTAATGCTTTGACTTTAGGTCTAAAGCAAGGTTACCGGGAGAGCCTCAATCATATTTCTCAGTGCTGAGAAATACTGATACGGAGACAAGAGTGATTCCTAATGGAGATTTACATGCACATCTGTATATGCTACACATAACGCACAGTCACTCAGAGAAGTTGTTAGGTGTCAGTGAAACTGCATACAGTGCATACGAGCTGGCAGATTTATAGCAGAATAATGACAGAACTGCACAATATTCAATTTTGTGCTAAATCTGAATGAATTCTAAAATCATCCCCTTTTGACTGGGGCTCTCATTCAACATGAAAGGAGCCAGAAAACTCAGCCCAGGCTAGTAATCTTGGATACTTTCAGTTTAATTTTCCAATGTCCAGGCCAGGTGGGAAGGTAAATGAGCCCAGGTGGCTCGCCTGGCCTGTGATACCCAGGAGGGAAATCTTGCAATCAACAGCAACAAAAACTCGCATCCATGGTGATGGATAGTGTCACATGTCCACCTAGTGTTTCTGCTCTAAGTGCTGTGCATACTGAGGTGACAGTTCACCTCAACCTCTACTGTAATAGATTATAGATAGACAAAAAGCTGTGTGAGCACAGCGACTTTTGGGAAATGTGCTGTAACCGTAGACCCAGGTTCATCATCGTCCCATCTTTTACCAGCTTCAACTGCCACATGAAGACACTTTTAGTAGTTGGGCAACATTTGCTAATGTGGATCTTCTTTCCAAATTGCAATGATAAGCAACACTGAAATGCGCCCTGAAATGAAATCACACGGAAACTGAAAGCTTATCAAGATGAAACTGTGCAATAATACAAGAATTATCCATCACCATCCATCATGTATTTGTTTGCAGGAAACAGATTACATGGATCTTAATTGAAATATTATTTTACCTTCATTTGAATTATTTATGGGTTGCTGACTACATTCATACCTCAGAGAAAAACATTACACATCACACATTATGTGATGCAAGAATGTGTGTGCGTATTTGTGAGCATTTCTCATATATTATTCAAAGTGTACATTCAGAATATGGTCTTACGTAGCCATATGAAGGATATCAGAGGGCCTGTCTTTGATACAATTTACTTGAGATCCACTGGCCAGAGCAGAGCTGTCCGTTGGCCTACCATTGCTAATGAGATCGGGGCGTAAAATTGAGAGTGGTGGGCTGGCTGTCATCCGCTAGGTGATGGCTTTAAGACTAAGCAGTGATACTTCATTAATTAACCTTCACATTCTATGTAGATCTGCTCATCAAGATGCAGTTAATTAAAGAAAGGTCATTCCAAGGGCTGCTGGGAAGCGGCATTATTACAATGGAGGGATGGCACTGCTTTGAGCGAGATAACACAGGGGAGGGGGCAGGGAGAAGGCGATCACCCAGTCACTACTAAAATGGCAGAGGACTTGCCAAAGCCAGTTTCTGAACTCCTGACTGCAGGACACCTTAGTTCTAGAAAAATGCATTTTTTATTTGTTTTTGTTTTTTATTTCTTGCATTCCCTCTATTTTTATATATAAAAAGATACTGTTGAAAAGCTCTAATGGAGAAACCCACAGTAAAATATTCATTACACTCAATCGACAGCATCTATCTTTTAGCATCTCAGTATAGTTTTTCTACTCTCTCTTTGCAGCCCTGCATCTTCCCTGTCAATTTCTTAGGTGAATTCTACTTCCTCTGACCTTGCTCAGTGTACAGGAAAAAAATGCCATCTTGATTAAATAAAAGGCCAGGAACTCAGCGGGATATAAAATAGTTATGCGTCATCTGTAAGTGAAATCCACTTCTGGGTGGTGACTTATTCATTTTGATTTCTGCCTATCTATCTATATATCTATCTTTGTCACTGTCTGCTAAAGCACAGATGTGTAGCCTTGTTTTGGAAAGTGGATCAAGTAGATACTGTGTTTTGTCATAAAAACATAAAACTATCCCTATTTGGCTCTTATCAATCAGGAAGCGATTGTTTTTGTGCAGGGCTGCATACTGACAAAAGGACAGAGACACTTAGAGACAGCTTAGTATGAAAGAATGTGTCTGTAGAATTGCCTCTCAGCCAATCACACAAGTGAGATCAGACTTAGTGTTATAAATGGCTTTCTAAAATGTTTTTGCCAAGCATTATTTTTTGATAATGGCGACCCCCCCTCCCCCCCAGCACTGTCTTGTTTGGAACCTTGGCGTCAGTTTTTCAAAATGTTGCTCTACTGCAAAATTGTAGCGAGACATCAGCACCTCCCCTGTGTCCACTCAGTCCTCCTGTAGTCATCCCTGAGTGTCTTTTGGCATTGCTTCCAATGGCAGGTGTAGAGACAAACGAGAAACGGTGTGCAAGCTTGCACGCGCATGCATTCAGGCGTGTATGTGTGTGTATATATCCCTCCCACCCTGCTACGATACAGTAACTGCTGACCCCGGACACAGTGCCATTATGGCAGACGAGGCAGGGCTCCCCTGGCAGCGGCTGGGGCGGCTGGTTGCTAGGTGGAGAGACATTACCGCGGGCCTCTGCAATAATTTATCCTAAGAGCGCGGCGAGCCGTCATGTAGCCCCTGACAGAGAGCTGCAGTACTTTATCAGCCTGCCTGTAAATCAGCCATGTGTGGGTGCAGACGGCAACATTGTTTGATCTCTTTCAGACACTCTAATAATCTGCTCCCCTCTGATTGATACCTTCACACAACAAAGCACATTACACCAGCAAACCACAGCAGCCATCAGTGTGTGTGAGTGTGTATGTGCATGTACAAATGTTTGTCTGTAAGAAGTGTGTGTGTCCCCGCGTGTGTGTGTCTTTCTGGTGGTCATCAGTATTGCTAGTGGCCTGGGGAGGGAGAGGGAGGGGATGAATGAGTCTTCTGCAGATACACAGGGTCATTTGGAGTCTCTAAACCAATGACAGGCTAACGGGTTCACAAAACGATCACTGGATGAAGGGAGGGGGCGGGGCGGGGGAGCAAGGCAGTGCCACCAACCTCAACACAAGAAATACAGCAAACAGATAAAGAGCCACTGAAGCAGTTATTCTTTTCTTAAATGGTGGCTGTTTTTGTAAATTACAATTTTGTGAAGACGCCTGTAACATTATTGCCACATCAGGAGTAATATAGTCTCACGTTTGATTTAGATGCATGTAAATCAATGATATTTTAAATGTATAATAAACATTTCATTTATACTCACAGATTGCACAAAGAAAATGTTCCTGTAAAACTGTACAAATAAAGCTCAAAGAAGAATTTAGCCCTGTTTCAGATTTCAGTATAACCAATATTTTGGAAATGAATATGTAGTCCACGCTTTGACAAATACAGCAAATGTAACTGCACAGTTGAATGCTTGTGTCTTTTCTTTAAAATGCTGATATATATATTTTTTTATTCCATTCATGGCCTTCTATCAAATAAAAGTGAATTGCATCCTTTCCAAATTGCCTTCCAACTCCTTGCTTGATATGGCTCATATACAAAGGAGAGCAATGTCCCGTCCTACAATACCCATACCATCTGTGCCGCTCAGCTTCAGAATGTCATTGGTTTGAGTGTGACAGTAAAACATAACTCTACCTTTTCTGTGGGTTGCATTGGAACATGGCTTCCAATTATTCAGCTCCAAATTCAATAGCAATTTTCTGCTCAATGAAATAGTGGTTTCAATCTCTAGAGTAATGTCACTTTAGAGAGATTTTCAAAATGGCATGTCTGTGAGTGAATAGATGGACGCGGGAAGCTTCATTTTGCTTGAGGAAATGATACTTGTCTGCTGAAGCTTGTCATTTATTGATGAAGAGGATACCTCTTCAGATACTATAGAATCTACAGTATCGGTATAGATATAGTGTTTTTTAAATGTGTCCAATTTTTAGCTTTTAGTCAGAATTTCTTAAAAGAGAAAAGATGCCAAACAGATGCATAACCTTATGATTGTGTTTGGTCAGATGGAGCCCATTTTGCTTCGGTACAGCATTAAAAGTAGCACTGAACAATAAAAAAAAAAAACGTAATTATAAGTGTGTTTGTGTGTAATGTATCAGTAGCCCATCCAGGGCCCCATAATGAATGCAATGCAACGTGCGATCACTGAGCCGTGTGCATGCCCCGCTCAATGCATCTCTGAAAATAAACAGAGCAATGGAAATGGTTCTCATTAGTGTTGTTTTCATATTAAGTCCCTCAGACAAGGTTGACAAACCCAGCTCCCTGTGCCAGGCTCCTCAGGGACCATCGCTTCAATACAGCTAGGGCAAACAACACCAGCCGATACCAACACCATTACCACCTCCTATAGTTACTTATCCTCCCCTCCCTCCCTGCGGAGTGCTCTGTCTACACAGACCAGAGGAAAATGCATTAAGATCTTCCAGCAGCACAGAGAAAGAGTCCTGCTTTCATTTATCACCATTGCTATTGGCCCTAAAAGGGACAAATGTCTGTTCTCCATCTCTTTGCTATTAGAATTGGAGAAATGTGTGCTGTGTGTGTGAGATGGAAGTTATTTTGTGCTCCAGAGACGATCCACTGCGAGGCTGTTTAGCAGGAAGGGAACAGGTGTGCTGAGCTTCTGGCTTCCACCATGTGTTCCAGTTGTTTCATCTGCACCTGTTTCCCAAGTCCTATATACGATGATCAAAACACTTTATTAACCATAAAGTGTTCTCGTTCGTGTGCTACACTATCTCTGCCTCTAAATGTTTCACAGTCACATATTCCCATGAAGTAATTAATTGATGCAACAGAGGTTATTGTGTCAAAAAATCATGGATATTAACCAGGAAAATATAGCCAAGTAAAAAGAAAAAGAACTTTAATTTGCTACTTTGCAAATGGATGAATTAAACTACAGTAAAACCAGCTCATGAAAGCACTGATGATTTCTTTAATGAACAAGCTGTCTTAAAATGTAAATGATGTGCTTCATGCATGTAATCAGAGATGTACATTTCTTCTTATTGAAGTGGGAGTGTATCATGACCAGAATCTGACAGTAACCACAACCAAAGAGCTTAAGTTGCCTAACCCAAAACAAAAGCTGACATTTTTCCACCTTACAGCAAAGACTCCCAAACATCTGGTGTAAAACTATAACTAATGATTATTTTCATTTTAACTTAATCTGTACTGTATTTCTTTGATTAATGATTAAATGCCTGGCCTACAGAAGGTCAGTAATGCCCATCAGAATTTCCTAAAGCCCAAAGTGATAGTCTTCAAAGTGCTTGTTTTGTCCAACTAACAGTCCAAAACCCAAATATATTCAATTTACTATCCTATCAATTAAAGAAAAGCAGCAAATCCTCACAGTTGTGTAGCTGGAACCAGATAATTGTTTACATTTTTGCTTAAAAACAAATGTCCAGCAATTAAAAACAATTAATCTACATTCAAAATGGTAGACCGGCCTTGTAACTTGAACACAACTTGATACTACACTATACTGATGATTAATTTAAAGAAATTATAGGGTTCAGCTTTGTCTTTATGACCAAAACTGGGTAACTTGCCTCTAATTGTGACCGTTCGCTAAAGTGAAAACGGTCAAGCTGTTGTCACTTACCCCTTTATTAAGGGGAAATATATTCTTTATTATTATTATTATTTGCATTCACAGGACCTTATCTGCATTTCAGTTTGTGGCAGTTTCACCAAATGTTTTGAGACTGCTTTGTTTGCTGCATTTGCTGTTTCAGCAGGTTCTTTCCTGGGAAAAGTAACCTCTCAACAGAATCTGACAGAATTAAAAGAACATAAGCAGTGTTTGTCACCATAGCTAAACTGAAAAACAAAAAACTGCCTGTACAGAAACTTGATTAACAGAAAACCCAAGAAAAAAAAATACGGTACAGGCCACACTGATCTCTGCAAAGGGCACTTAAACCATCACCACTAGTCGCTGATCTTTAGGTACAATTACGTGAATCACTCTTTTCAGAATGTATGTGAGTGTTCATGCTTGTAAATGCATCTTCACTGTGTGTCTCTGACACAGTCTCGTCCTCTTCCCAACATGGAGGAGCTCCTTGGCCCACCTGAGCTGTGATTTGGCAGGGCACATCACACTGCTGCAGGCTACAGTAAATATCACCTTTCTTGTTATCTCCAAGACCTGCTTTTCCAGTAAATAGGGGAACATGTAATTCAATATACTGTGTCGGGCCATTTGCTTTCTGAGGACATCTAGGTGACATGACTTAGTGGCCCCGGAATGAACATAAAGATTAATAAGTAATGGCCATATAAAGATGATATTTGCACTCAGATATCCCCTTTTTTTAGATTAATGCTTTTGATCACAGGGAAACTGGTAATACAAAACGATCAGCAGACAGCAGAAGGTATGACATCCCAACACAATCTGGCACATTAGGGTTCTGGAGTGCCTTGCATGGCTGACTCAAACCAAACTTGGGAGCTGTTGATTTTTTTCCCCCTTATAATCGGTAATTTTGCTGGTCTTGCATGATATTTCTGACAGTGTACAATTGTGAATTACCCAAGGTGATCATACAGCTAGCTCATGATTTGATATATGACGCTGGCGTTGATGACTCCAACTAGCTTGCATGTTAGAATTTATTGACAATAACAAGACAGCAGTATTAAAGTGCTTGTCCCACACTCTAAAATAAAATGGTATTTGGTCGTCCTCTGTAATACTGTTGTTGGTCCCCCTGGCATTTTGTAATTTGTTGCAGTGTTTGTGTTCTCTTTCACACTTTAATATCACGGTATTGCTTCAATTTGAGCTGCAAGATAAAGTTCTATTTCATTTTGTGGGATTAACTTACTGGGTAGCACAAGGTCTCAAGGTATTTGATGTGTTTTGTTTTATCTATGAATTATTTAGAAGCTTCAAAAATAGAGAATGGGTGTGCGTCCTGTCTCTCTCAGCAATCTCAGTCAGATGTTTAATTTGGTCTGCTAGCGTGGAATAGCACTCACCACGACTGGGATTAGGTGGTTGGCTATGTAATTTCCCTGAAGGAGGAGCATGTTGAATTTGATAATAATGATGAAGGAGGAATTGAACATTTGAAACAAGGAAATATGAACTCATGATTGCTACGTGTGCTTGAAGTTATCATGGATTTTAGCTTCAATATGGAATACTGTGCAAAAAATTAAGACAATGTTATAAAATAAAACCACACAATTCAACTTGTTAGTCAGTAGACGGTGCTTTGAAGTCAATTCTGTAGCAATGCTATAATGATCCCTTATCGGGTCATTTTTCATAATTTACCCAACATGCAAAAGTTCACTAGGTCTATTAATGAAAGATTCCCTGTTTTTCTTTACACTCCGTAGCACTTTTTAAAAATGCTAATGGACTCCAACGAGCACCTGAGCAAGGATGAAAGTGCCCTAATTCCTGCTCAAAAGGTCACCGAGATGAGTTATAGTGGTATAAGCACCTGAAAGCTATTCCCTTGTTAGATTTGACAAAGGGAGGCTGCCATTTCCCCCCTTAAAAATAGTGTTGGGTAATAAATGATCATTTGTGGAATGTGGTTGCTACCGGCAGTGACTTTTCCTCTGACATAACTTTACTGCTGGCTGATTTACATCCCTTAAGTTGTCCCCAAAATATTTAAAATGAGCGTTTTATTCATTATGCACAGCAGACGGCAGTGACACACACAAGAGCTCTTATTGTGCTTCTTAGGGGAAATAGCTAATTAGTTGGCCATGAAAAATGCAGGTGTGCGTGTTTTACTATCATCCTCTATTTGACTCAACAACACTTTCGGCTTTTGTAACAAATTTACAGTTATACACCCAGAATCAGCTCAATATGAAATATCTGCATGCCCACACTTTGCTTTCGCATCGTCAAGTTACTGACACATGCGTGCTTCTATCAATTATGAAACATATTGGTCTCTGGATAGGCGTGCCTTCTGTACAGTAGGTGCTGTGTGCACCTCAGCATATGTGATAGTCCTTCTCAGCAGCCCTTCACAGGTCCCTGAAAGGTGCTCCTGGTGTGGATCTGGGGCTGTAGAGCAGGGATCACAGTGACAGTTTCAGGTGGAGCAGTCTATTAATAGTTTACCTCTCAGCCAAAGCATTTCATCATTTTTGGTGTCTGAGGGCTTCCTGCTTCAAAAAAAGGGGGTGAAGTTATGCATCTCAATCTACCCCTTCATATTTCATGCTGTTGAGGATTATAAATAAAAGGACAGATTTTGACCTGGGCTATTAGTTACCCGGGATCCTGTGGGTGGATGGTGCTTTGTCTTCTGTCAGCTTCTGGTGTTTTTCCTTCAGAAAGCAACAGGATTACAATCAAAGTCTTTGGGATACAATATGAGATATGATCCCCACTGCCTACAAGTGAAAAGGAGGAAGACGGTAGGGCTGAGGAACAACAAAAGGCAAAACAAAACAAAACCAATCAGTCAAAATCAGCCAAAAGGTAGCATCAGAATGGAACAAGGTGGGGAATTTGACAGTAGGTCAGTCTAAAGTACCAGTTTGGTGATTGCTGTTTTTCCCCTTGTGTGACTCTCTTGTTTTGACCACACAAACTGGCCGAAAGTCTCCAGAGACGAGCCTCCCTGACAGAGTGATGAGGAAAACAGTAAGCTAGAAAGCTCTCACTCTCTCACCTTCCCCTTGGTCCAATACATGGGCCCAACATATGCCAAAGCAGCCTGTCAGTACTTCTTGTTGTTGGACAGACCTTTGATCTTGAACAAATAGAGAGAAGAGTCTCAGAGCGCCTGCCTCTGGGCATAAGGAAATATGGGCATCACAAAGGGTCAAATTCTGGAAGAAGGCAGTAAAATTAAAACCTTTATTGCCATCTTTATGGCTTCATTCCCTATGGCAATTACATTATCTATGGAAAATGACAGAGCTTTGTTCCCATTATCAGTAAAATCTTTAGCAAGGACTGTCTGATGTGCTGAAAATGAAAGTGATGTATGTCAGTCTGAATATATCACAGTGCATGTGGACCTATCGTACTGTGTCAAGGTGGCTACGTTCAGTTGATCACTTTTTGCAAATAAACACACGTGCTTAGATAACGGACTAATCAAAGAAATAATAAGAAAACTTTTTGCAGCTTTTGCAGTGTTTCTATCAAATCTAGATTGACAACTCTCACTTGAAATTAATGATTTTATTTTTCTGCGACTACTCAGTCACTAACCACCCGAAACCTCACACATTGACTTTTCTCCACAGATTGCAATTCATCCATTTTTTAATTGTGTTCATTTTTACCTGGGTCCCACCGGACCTGCAGCAGTGGTGGTCGTTGTCATCCGTCTGCTCTGACAGGAAAGGGAGAGTGGGAGAGTGGCGCCACGCCACTTTCCACCCCGAGCTGATGTGTCAGGCTTATCACACAGCCGAGCGATCCTGAGGTGACATCCTCCACTGAATCAGTGACATTTCACGGACGGTGCAAATCTATCCATCTTTGTCAAGCATCCGCCTCGATTTTAGCATTCTCCGAGTTAGCATATTGATCAGAAAGAAACGCATGAGTGAGGACTTCTTGTTTTCTGCTCCTTAAAATGGGCATTGTGAGTCCACTGGACTCCTCTGTCAAAGTCTACTGCTGTGGGCCTTAATCTGCCCTCTTCAAAGTGGCATAAAATATGGAGGGCTTTTGTCATTCAGGGCCAAGAGGCTCACCGAAGACTTTCTTTGCCACTTTACTTTGTGTCTAAAGTTTGAACAAAGTTTATTGCTGCTTTATTGTTTTCATGATATTAAACAGTATAACAGAAATCTCTCAAATAAAGTCTTCATGGTAATATTTTAGACTTTTGAAAGTAAGTATGTAGTTAACATGCTTTAAGAATTTGGTGTTATCTCCTTTTTTCCTGCTTTTTTCCTGCTTCCTAGCTTCATTATGAAACAAGCAGTTTACCGGCAACCGTCAAAGGATGGTTTACTAACTTGTCAAAATGGTGTAGGTGTTTTGGCACATATGTGTTCAATAAACCAACGAGCTATGCTTCCTTGAGCTGCTTAACTTAACAACAATGGAGCTTTGTTTCCATCAGTTAAATTGCTGTGATGCATTATGAAAAAACACACAGGGAAAGAACCCTGTTTATGATAGAGAAAGTCCTAACCACCTGGGTCCAGCAGTGTGTAAACTATAGCAGCTTCTGTTATTTGTGTTAGAGCGTGCAATGTAATAATTGATTAATAATGCAAAGCTTTAGGGAAAACTATAACCCCTAAAATGAGGGCGATGATTGTGCTTGTGCCGAAGCAAATCAACAGCGACAGAATAGCACCAGGGATTACAACATCTGCAGTCTGTGGTGTCGAGGTTAACTTGTCCTGTGATTACAAAACCCATTTCCCAGGAGCAGGTGTTACATTGACACCGTTGTGATCATGTATGTGCAAATGCTGGCAAACTGACACACACACACACACACACACACACACACACACAAACACCCAATCACACAAAGAGGGTGAGAGAGCAGAAAGAAAAGAATGGCTGCTTCCCCAACCTTATGCTTTTGGCCTCTCTGCCTGTGAGACCCGTGTGAAAACATGAATGAGCAGCCTGCAAATCGATAGGGACAAGAGATCTAGTGTCTAGCAAATCCAGTGCAGACTGACATGTTCTCCATGTAATCTCCTGCATTGTGCTGCGAGGGGAAAGATTATCCTTCTCTGACTGGCTGGTAAAAGGTTGCTTTGCTGTAGTTCATGTCTGTGTGAAGAGAGGGAGCATATGCCTCTCTGTAAACGATGCTGGCTCCCCCTCCTCCTCTGTCAGAGACTGGATTATGTCCAACATTATCCACCCCCCTCACACACACCCGACTCTCCAATAAAGGGCTTTCTCTCTCCCCTTCTCCTTTCAGAAATCATCGGATTTATGACAGTGGATTTTAGGAAAAGTTGTGCGCCAATTTTGATGCCTGCTAAGTACCCCGGCAGGATTAGAAGAGGCCTCTTGATGTGTGCACTCTAGTGTGCTGAGCAGTGCATTGTGGTCAGGGTTATCAACTGAGGAAAAAAGGCAGTATAGTGCATAATGATAAGGCTTGTTATACACATCAAATGCTGAAAGCAGAGTGAGAAAGAGCATGTGTGTTTGTTTAGAGTCCATAGAGAACACTATTGCATTTAATTTGTCTTGTGCTGCCTTTTCCACCTCTTTGCTTTACATTCATAAACAGCAGATCGGAGGAGATGGTTAGCTCCACTGTAGCGGCACCATTATGGCAGATGCTGGGGAAACGGCGTAGGACCTGAATGAAATGACCGCTTACACTGACTGTAAATTGAAACTTGACACTGCGGCACAATTTACAAAGTCATAATAAAAGGCAGCGACTAGCTCTCGATAGACTTGTAAAAAAGCAGTATACATGTTGTAAATTGTAATGAAATACAGCAATGACTTTGCCCTGATCTAGAAATAAACAGGAAAAAGTTGTGCGATATCTGATTCAAGATTTATTGTGTCACGCTTGTATTGGCATGTGTGTGTTCTTCAAGTCTAGACACAGGAGGCAGACAGTCACCTTCACAGCCAGCTATCCCTCCGAACAGCCCGCCTGCAGTTCTCTCTATGATGATGTTAGGTGGCCTGCATGTGCAGCCGTAAATTCAGAATCGCTGAAGCAGTTTTGACTGGCCGCCTGCAGTCTGACTGTCTGACAGAAGGTCTGGCTTTGGGCAGGTGTGAGACGAGAAAGAGCCAGGTTATACTCAGTTAATAAAGTCTCAACCAGTTCCTCAGTCTGCCCTTGGAGATCACTTACATCAAAGCACCAATCAAAAACTGGTGCAGATATAATTTGTCATCAGGGATTTCCTGCTAGAGAATTATAGAGAAGATACAGGCCGATCAATACTATGGATTTTCACTGCAGTGGCTGATTGTCCAATTGCCGTGAAACATGTACCGAGATAAAGGGCACGCCTGCCATTTTGTAACAGACTGCCGAGTCAGCATAGGGCTTGTCAGATACTTATAGGCTGCTGTGATAGAAAATTATCATGCTGCAGTGTCCAAGTACTATTTAACACATTTTTCCTCCATGGGACGTGATTCATCACAGATCCCCTCTCTCTCTGCTTTTGAGGGTGCATCACTCTGCGTCATTGTCAAGTGCGGCTCTGGCCACACATGGATGGTGTTTAAAAGGAGCAGACAGACGGATGCCAGTGCAATACAATCCCTCCGCTAGAAGATGTCAACCAGAATTAGGAAAGACGTTGGAGGAATATGTTAAATCCCCCAAACAGCCCTCAGCGCTGACCACTTAAAGCATTTACTAGACTTCAAAAAAGTCCTAATCATTTTAGCTTAACCTTCCAAAAAACATTTGTTATTAGTCCAGTATATTGTTATAGCCTGAACCTCTCAGTTAATTTTCGATTTCCAATGCCTCTGGACGCAGTTGAATAGACTTACATCCAATCAGAGCAACGAAACGTGTGACGTAGCGTAGTTGGTAAATTAAACTTACCAAATCCTGTCGGAAGTACGGCAAACACATCTTTCTTGTCAACAGTACAGTTGTTTGTTCTTCTTTTAGAGGAAATATACCATCCAGTTCGTTTAATACTGAGGTGATCAACCAAGTTTGTATCTCTGTAGACCGTAGACTTTGAGAGGGCTTGTAACCGTCAATAATTTTTTAATTTGGCCAATCAGTGGCGTACAATCCACTGTCAGTCAAAAACTAATTTCACCAATACACTGTCTAAACCAGTTGTCACTTTTTAATTCAGCGAATCACTTCACAGTATTATAAGGGGGGAGGTACACAAACAACTCACACTCCATTGTACCAGACAACTTTTCAACAATCTAACGCACTAGCTAGCTATGCTAGCTAATGCTGTCTGCTTATGGCTTATCAACTCCTTGGTCATAACAGAATATAGTAACTTTCACCACTACTCATTTTAGAAAGGCCACCGCAAGAAAATGTGTTCTTTGTTTAGATTATCAAACAAACAATGGATCATATATGTTTGTTTCTGGCTTCCAGCATTAGCTAGCGAGCCTTCATTTTCTTATCGTGGGCCAGTTCTGTGAGCCAATGGGGTTTGAGCATGCATTGTAGGGTTCCGTTGTATGAAGTAGGCTATGTAAACTTTCACTTATTTCACCTAAGCAGTCCACCAACATCTGTTTGTGAACAAATTTGAGATATAAGCAATCCAGTTGCTAAAACTTCACTCATATTAGATCTACAAGCCCTAATTTAAAAGTTTGTTCGAACTTTCATAAGGCAACGGCACTACTGCACTTCCAGTTTCCACTACTTTTCTAGCCTGTTAGCTTACTACTGTATACTCTCTTTCCCATAGAGGTTAGCGAGTTAGCTAACATTAGCTTCCAGTTTACTGCATACAGCACGTGGTAGCTCATTAGCCGCCAGCGTCTAGCTTTCCAACAAAACTTGCGATGTGTGATTTCTAAAATGAGCAGTGGTAAAAGTTACTATATTCTGTTATAATCCAAAGTTCTCTACTTCCACTTTGAAATGTTGATTTAAAAATGTTGCTGTCTATTGTTACTTTGATCCTTTGACTAGCTGAAAACTTAGGATCTAAACATTGAGAAACAAGGCTACTTTGCTTCTCCGTGTCGAACCTCCCCCTTCTCCCTATGAGAAAGATGATTAGCCGAATTAAAAACTGATTGAACTGGTTCAGGCTGCTTATTGGTGAAATTAGTTTTTGATTGACAGAGGATTGTAAGCCATATAAAAATGATTGACAGTTACTCCGCCCATTCAAAGTCTTTGGTCTGCAGTAGGGCTGGGCGATATGGCTTATAAATAATATCTCTATATTTTTAGGCTATGCCGCAATATGCGATACACAAACAGGGACTTTTTACTGGCTGACAGCCATCGACCACTGAACCCTCGACCACTGAGTTGCTAGCAACTCTACCAACCCCCCCTTCTGGCGAGTAAAATCTTGTTACTAAAAGTGGAATAAAAGATGATTAAAAAGCTAATAAGAGTAGTTTATCACTATGACTAGTATTTAAAATATTTTCTATAATCATATGATCTGCTTAATGAGGTAACCGTGGTCGGGAAGCACAGGGAAGACTTTGTTTTCCTCCAGGGCTGAAGTTGATGCTAACCACGGGGCTAACCACCTTTACTTTTACCCAGCAGCTGGGAATCAAGACACGGGAACGTCTTGGGTATAGGAGCTGCAGTGTTTATTCATGGGCAAACTGTAACCTACACTGTACATTTACTGCCACTAGACAACTTCAGTGTAACCTGTACTTCTGCTCCGATTGCTAACACCTGTCTGCTCTGCTCTGCTCTGACTCCAGTCCACTGTCACTGTGGCATCACTCCCTCTCTTGCTCGCCCACACACTCACTACGCACTGCCCTGTTCCTTAAAGGAGTCACGCTACTCTAAAGAAAGGCCAGGTGAGTAGGTGAGGATAAGCTGTGAATGGGCCCCGCCGACAACAATGATGTCATCATCCATCTCAGTGTTTCACTGTGGACATCGTCATATGCCAATTTGGTAGACATCGCCCAACCCTATCCCAAATATGTTTTGGGGCTGCGGAGCTGAAACAGCGGGTAGAGTAATCAGAGCGATCAGATGTTTGATCGTGTTTTCTCAAAATCGTGATTTTCATCGCTGTGGCACTCATGAAGTTAGCTGTTAACTAGCTGGAAAAGCAGGAAAGCAGGAAAATGAAGGCTGGCTTTTGCTGGCTAGCCTCAACTGCTACTACTAAGTTTTTTCATGTCATGCTAGTGGTCTGTCATTAGGTCCACTATTCCCGCCTACTTTGAAATATCTCAACAACTATTGGATGGATTGCTATGAAAATTGGTACACATATTCATGTCCTCCTCAGGATGACTTGTAATAACTTTGGTGAACTCTACTGTGTTTTGTACACCTCAGCCTGCTAATGTTGTTTATGTCTTTATAACAGTCTGCAGTGCAAACATTTTGTGAAAATTAGAGTGAGAAATGCACAGATTCGCTAAACTCCTACGCTAACAAATTTGTTATCTCTCCTCGCTCTTTTTCCCTGGCGGAGGGCAGTGTACAAAACATTCAGGTAGCAGCTTCTCATTTTTAGCCGGCGCTGACTATCACTCGTCGCTTAAAATGACAAATGTTGCCGGTGGCGGGTCATATCAGCTGTCACTAAATAACGTTAATTCCGAGAGTAACTTGACTCAAAACTCAAAATTTAACTTCTAACCCGGGCCGCTGCAGTAAGGACTCAGCCTTGTATATGGGTTGCGCGCTCTACCAGGTGAGCTACGGGGCCGCACCTGGCCACAAAAATTTGATCAGGACATCCCTACTAAAATGTAACATCTCTTGGAATGATTTTAGGATAGAAATATAGAAACTTGATGAACAGGTTAATTGGTCTCCTGGAAGAACATTTTTGGGGAAATTCCTGTCAGATGGACAATACCCTAGCTCATGTCATAGAATGAAAACAAGCATTTCAGAGTGGGTGGGCCTTGTACTATGGAGCCCTAAATGGAGCCCAGGCATGTCTGTCTTTGTTGTATATGCCAAGCCAGTCTCCGGACTGAGGGCAGCGACTTACAGGGCTGGATGCCAGGCAGAGAAAGTGACAGAAGCAATGACCCTCAACTCAACCATCTTTTATTGTTAACGGATGTACTGTTGCTATAATGACCCACTTTTAAAGCTGGTCTGCCAGTTAAGAACATTATATTATCATGCATTAAGGGATGGTTGGCAGTACTCCCCAGAGGGATGACCAAAAGGTTGAGGCCAATAGAGTCCATAGTCCAGAGTCACAGAGGTGTTTTATTTATTGTGCAGGTCCAGAGTGAGGCTAGAATTACAGTTTGACTTAAATTTCTTTATATTATTTTGAATAACATGTTTGACAAAATAGGCATTTTTGTTTGAGCACATAGTTTTCAGTGCAGCAGCTAAGTAGCCTTGACTTCTGACAAAACAAAGCTGTTGATCTAACTTTCTGTATTAGCCTACAAAGTTGGTGTTGATAGTGACAAGCTGAATTCACGCCATTTGTTTGCCTCCGATGTGGCTAAACTGAGGTTGTCTTCTTGCAGGACTCCAGACTAACGTTTTGCATTGGTGGCACTGGTGCGCCTAACTTTTTCATTTAGGTGCACCCAATAATACATTTTAAGCGTTACCTTTTTTTGGGGGAGTTAATATATATATGCTAATATTTGAAAGAATAGCCTACATTAATACTACCCTATTTCTAGTAAGTTATTCATTATTTAGTGTTTACTCACAAACTACTTTAATCTGCTCACCTTGCTTTTCCCTTCAGTTCTTTTTCCCCACACACTCACACACCTACTCCTCTGGTATCTGCACACACACGCCGGCTTGCCCCGCCTGCCTCTTTCTGTTTCTCTCTCACTGTATGTGTCTGCTTTGTTGACTTTCTTCATCAGCAGTATGTTTTATAAAGTCGCCCGAAAAACACAACCCCGCGATTCTGTTTTCACAACAGCAGGTGAGCCGCGTGTGGAGGAGGCTTGTTGTTAATGATGTCGAAATGATTGAAACCAACGTGGTACTGAATGACATCGGCACCAACAGGTGCACTTGCAAACTTTAACAAAACAACGGCACAGGTAGGCCTACATTAATCAGGAGACTCTCTCTCTCTCTGTGTTTCTCTGCAGAGCATGTGTGAATGTCAGTAGACCTCACAGGAGGGATAGAGCGAGGGGAGATTGTCCACTCCTTAACCGATCGCGGATGGTGTCCTTTATTTTATTTTTTTTAGACCTGCTAAATTTCAGGCTCACTAGTGCGACCAATGAAAAATTTTAGTCGCACTTATAAGTTTTTTGGTCGCATGTGCATCGCACCCTGGAGTCCTGTCTTGTTTAAATTAATTGAAGACTTTGTGGGGAAAATGAATGGGATCTTTCTTCTGGAACACTTGCCTTGATATAATCCCACTACAGTCCCTTGGACTCTAAAACACATGCTGCAGCACATAATCTAGGACTGTGCGATATGACCAAAATCTCACATCCCGATATAGTTCATTTCATATCCAGATAGCGATATATATCATGATATAGCACATTTTCTGTAAATTCAATGAATAAATTGTTTATATAAAGTAACCACAAGGAAATGCCTTTTTCTTATTACATTTTAAATTCTATACTTGATAAATGAATGGTACTTACTTAGGTTAGTGGTGTTTGAGTCTGTTGTGGGGACCGGTCTGTGGCATAGTTTGCAACGTACGGCTTTCTGGTCCGTGTTAGAGTTTTCATACCCAAACCACAGACGTAGCCCCTCTTTTAGGTATGAGCTCCTCGTTTTTTCCTCCAGTCCTTCTTCTGTTCGGAATTACCCCGTTCTGTGTCACGTTCACTCTCCTCCATGTTTGTTTGTGTTGCCTTCATGCAAATTTCCTGCCTGCATCTGGCACATGACAAAAAATATTGCCGTAAAGAATGTGATGTGACACAACGAAAGATACACGATAGAGTGTAACATGAAACGATAGACATTTTTCTATCAACACACAATATATATCGCACAGCCCTAATATAATCTGGAATGTTATGTGAAAAACGGTGCACATATTGTGTGTCAGTATGTGTAGATTCAAACCGCTCTGATCCTAAATCCATGCCACACCACCTGTGGAGCCTGAGAATGTTGCTGCTCATCTCTACGCGCATAAAGCTGCTATCGTTGGCAAGCTGCAGAGATGCTGAAAAAAAGACTTCTTTTATAATTAATTAAACAACAATAAGTTCTTCTCCACTAACTGGAGAAACAGGAGAAAGCCTTGATTTTGTCCTATTTTCTAAATCCATTATTTTTTCTGGATTGGCGAGCAACACCTAAAATGCTGAGGCCAAAAATCCAGAATGATTTCACGAGTAGCCAAAGCAAATCAGATGCTGGTCTGGCTGAATTGATTCTTCTCAAAGTCAGAGGTCAACCATAACAATGTTTACCATTTTGTTTTCCATTCTCTGTTGTCCTACCTGCTGTCTGTCTTAAATGATGGGCGTGGAGATGAGCGTTTTGGGAAATATGCACAGCAAAATGAATTCATACTGTAATGTAATGAGGACTTGCATGAGCTGTAATTGTTATTATTGCCAGGCACAAATTGAAAGGCATAACCTGTCTGACACCAGCTATCAGTTGTCATTATGTGGGAAAACATGCCGTCATTGCAGATAGCTGTCTGTTGACACCCAAAGTAATTGAGGAGGTAGTCGAGCTGTTGAAGGCTCTCAAAGGGGAGGACGAACACTTGATCAGAGCATTTTTATGTCTTCAGAGATGATTTGATTTCACATAATGTCTATTTTACAGCCAGATATGCCATTAATTTGCATGATAGTGAGCCAAAATGTGACATTTTTATTTAGACGTCCCCACAATGTTTGGAGAACAATTGGGTGGTGTTTTTTCTTCTGTCAGTCTTTCAGAGCAGTGGCGTCTCATTATATCATATCTAACAGAGCAGTGAATAGCTGCCTCTCTCCTCACATTGCTGTGTCAGGTCAATGTGCCATTTTTTAAGTGGTGACGGGAGGGAGGAGGTGGGGGTGTATTGTTGACAGCAAGATGATGATTACGCGTTTAACTCTTTGTTGTTGTTTACCAACAGCAGAAACTAATAGAAGAAACAAAGAAATTAGCCTGCGCATTATTCTACATCGTATATCGTCTGGCCAAAAAAATCAAATGGTTATTGCAGTTTGGCTGTGGACATCCAACCAGGAAGCACTTAAATGTGGTCCACTTTGAATGTGGTGACTGGTTATCTGGAAATGTATCTGTAGGTGCAATGTAAAGGCATAAAGTATTTTAGCCATACATCTACAGAACAGGCCAATGCTCTCTCTCCTCTTAGCTCAGGCTGGCAAACTGGGCAAGTCTTTGCTTGGTGCCTGAAGCGCTGAAGCGAGAACAAGGGGCTTCTTTCCCATGAACTGGAGCCAAGTGCCAGCACTTAAGGTGAAGGGCCGAGGCGCTGGAGAAGTAATTTAATCTGAGGCTCTGCCCAATTCCCTGGGCGGCCGAGTTTAAGAAAGGTCACATAGAGAAACAGGCACTGGTGACCCCTTCCCAATTACGGGCGCTACAGCAGAACATATCACAGCACCGTCCAAAGTGACAGTCATTTAGCAGCAACTTATCTGAGAGGAGGAAGTGGGAGATGGATGATAAGGAAATAAAAAATGATTTGCCAGGACCTGTTAGCCACTTCTCTACACAGGCCTGATGCTCCCCCAGCTCCTCCCTGTCTTATTCACACACACTCACATACTCCCTCTTTCTCTCTCTCTCTCTCTCTCTCTCTCTCTCTCTCTCTCTCTCTCTCTCCTCTCTCTCTGTCTCTTCCCACCCCCTGCCACCCCTGCTGCCCATCTCCCTCCTGCTCCACAGACACGTGACGACTCCGCATGATTATTGGCGCAATCACTCATGTAACAGCCTGCCCAGCTTTCCGTGGGGGCTCCAGTATTTGTCACTGTCACTTCCCCAAGTGCTCCGCCATTGTCTTGGAAATTGTATGTGTAAGGCAAGAGATGCCTGTGACCCACTTCGACAAGGGAGCCAGCGATGTGAGGGCGCTCATCACACAAAAAAAACAGCAGTTTGATGTGTCCTATTATGTGTCCCAGCAAGAGCCATAAATAATTGTGACAAGTTTTTTGTTGCGCGTGAAAGTCCTTGACTCTGCCTCCTGTTCCAGCACCTCCTCTCTCGTATGGAGACGCTGCCAAGCACCCCCGATGATAGATGGCACGGTGCAGCAAATGACAACGGGATAGATTTTTAGTTTGTGCTTTGGAAGGGATCAGTAATGGTGCTTTGCTGTACAAAGCAATAAAAGAGAAGGACAAGAGACAGAGGGGGGAGAAAGAGGGGAAAACAAAAAAAAAAAAAGATCCATCGATGCCGGAGAGGGAAGAATGATGGCCGGTGACGCATGATTTTTGGGCGTTTGAGCACTTAGATATATGAAATCAAGGTTTGTCAAAATGGAATTGTGGTGTGGTATTTGGCCACTCACTGCAAAAACATACATAAAAAATGCATGAAATACACTTCATGGTATTATATTGTCCACTATCGCTGAAAAGGAATAGTCTTCTCTTCTAACAATAAAAGAACAAATTGATATACCCCAATACAACTGCATTGCTTTTGTTGTTTGTCTTTACCTTGGACAAACAGAAGCTGTATGCAGTTGTTCAACTATTCATTTGAGTACATTGTTTTTGCTCTTTGTTCCTTGCCATCTGTGATTTCGGACTGCTAAGCCAAGGAAAATTTTCTGTGAAAAATCGACATGGACGTTAGATAAAATACCACCTGCAGGTCCTGGGTGCCAGGCGGGCAGGATACTGGTAGACAGTATGATCAGTCATGGTAATGAGCGCAAGGCTGACATACATGCTTTGAATTATATGACTTTGAGGCTTAGGCACCCTCAAACCCGGCGTCAGCCATTAGTTCAACAACTCTCTCCTTATCTCAGAGTCAAGCTGTGAAGTTTTAACAGCGCCATCATTCCCCTTTTTCCTCTCTAAATTGTTCCACCTCCACAGCAGTGCAGGGTAGGAAGGCTCACAGAGGTAAATTAAGATTGTTTGTGTACTTTGACAAAATGTGGTCTTTTAGTTAAGTAAACATGGGGAGGTTCTTTTATGATTCGTTGATATCAGCAGTTTAAGTGATACAACAGCATCTAAACATGTTTGTGTTCATGTTTGTCTTCTTTAGTTGACCGCAGATGCATTTGCTAATTGTATTCCGCTTCCTCTATCACAGTTATTAATTTATCTCTTAAGACCACTGCGGCAGTGATGATCATTCATGTCGCCCCATCCGATAGTTAAGAAGTGGGCTTCCGTAAAAATCCATCATGTACATCAATGCACATTACTGAGGTAATTAACCAGGAGGTAATACCGCCAGATATCGTAAAATATCAAGGGGTGATCATACGCCCCTTAACACTGTACAGCCTCAGCACATGGAAATGATGCAGTAGATGAGGGATCAGCTCCAAAAAATATAACACACAAATGTAAATGTAATTTGTCTATTTTAGAGTATCTGTACCTTACCCTATGAAAAATACTAATTATTTGAAATATACTGATTACAGCTAGCCGAGAAAGTGGCATTAAAATAATTACTTGTGAGCCCTCTCAGAGTTTGTACATTTAGCACTGTACCACCATTAGGAATAATCTGTCCAATTAAAGGTTGTGTAATTAATTAAGTGCACATTCTGTGAAGAGGAGAGGGGAGAAAATTTATCAACCTGCTGAAATATGACCTATCTTGTCCAAAAGACTAATATGTTTAAACAAAAGATGAAAATTGATGACAACATTATTTGTAACAAAATGCTCACCGTGCAACTATGATGCATCTGTACTTGGATTCGGCTTCGTAGCATTGTCCTCACAAAAGCTGTGATGTATTACCCCCGGCTGCCTGGCAATAACTTTCAATGAAGGGCGCTTTGCCTATCTAGTGAAACAGTCTGTTACTTTATCGCACTTCACATCTCAGGCTTTTACTATAAGCATCATCTGGTAGATTAAGACGCGTTTTCATATGTAGAATTGTAAACATGAATTCTACTGCGGCCTTCATAGAAATGTATATTAGTGGCATATGATGCTGTGAGGAACTGAGGCAGTGTTGGCACTGAGCGGACATCCTGATACCACCACCCAAAAGTGTAGTAGAGCAGAAAACATCTTGCTGCGCCAAACCTGTCGGGTCATTTCTGTTATAGCAAGAAAATTTGAGCCAATGTTGTCTGTGTGTGTGTGTGTACATTTGAGAGAGTGAGAAAGATGCCAACAGTTCGTACAGTTACAGTTTGTTGCCAACTCTACATATGGCCTAGATCAACACTTCAGGGAACAGGCATCATAGCCCAACATTTAGTAAAGTACTAGTACAAACACATGTCTAATACTACCATGACCATGACATGTATACACTGTGGGCATACTGCAATGACATTTATTTAAGTGCCACTTCTGACTCAGGAGGTACAGTGAGAGTCACTGCAAAATTATTTCAGTAGTAATACAATAATGTCATAATAATGTTCTAATAACAACAATAATTTAAACACTCAAATAGATACTGTCAGTACAATTAGGTCTGCATTAATAGACATTCACAATAAACATTTCCATACCCAGACTAATTGTGAAGAATCTGAGAGAACTATGTCTGACACTGACGTAGAGCTCCGGTGTTATCTGAAAAGTTGGACAAGGTGACTTTGAGAGCACCATGGGTGGTCTTCTGCAATAATGCAAAGCAACTGAAACCAGGCCCGTCTAATACTATCTAGTTGTGGAACTGCAGCACCAGCAATTTCAGTCCTGCAGTTCCAGACCAACCTGCGCCATCTATAGGCAAGAGAGGTAACAACAGCAGCAGTTTTGACTTGTGTCAAAACTATCTGTGTGGGATGTTCTTTAGATTTTGGATTTTAGATTTTAAACTTGTAAAAGTTAACTGGAGAATATTTTTGCTAAATGTGGGACAAGAGTTCACACTACTCTGTCATAGTGAGAAAATTAGCAATGTATATTGAGTAAGTTTTGCTTGATATTTGAAGTGTAAAACTTGAGTTTTATTAAAATAATTAGTTAAATTTTAGTTCATTAGTAGAACAGTTAGCTCCAGAAAAGTGACTATTTCTCCAGACAAGTAACACCGAAGTTGTGTTCAGACCAACGTTATTCCGGCATGAAAAAAATCTATAAACCGCTGTGCTGTGTTTTGGCGTCTGGTAAACCTTCAAACGCATGGACCTCCACCTGAACTTTGTGGATCGTATTTCATCACCTCACCGGTACCTCAAACAACATACCCCCAACAACGGCCACTTGCATTTTTTAATGCAGGGCTGTTTTTGGTCTGAACGCGCACTTAGTCTCACTGGTCCAATGATACAGCGGCTGGTTCATGTTTTTCTTCTTGATGTTTTGAAAAATGTATAATTTCATTCATTCATTCATTCATTCATTTACAAACTCTTCAAAAGCTAACATTTGGTGGTTTACTGATGAATTGCATTTCTAGCCACTGAATTAGGTTAAATATTCATTGGGTGTTAGTGTGACACAATGTTAGAATTGATTTCATATTTTTATTTATGTATTTTTATTAATTATTTATTAACTAACTAATATGTGACAAGTATTAAATTATATAACCTAAAAATGCACACACAAAGATCAGCTATAAAGAAATGTAGCTGCAAAGCACTTTGCCTTCAGGTGGCGCAAGTGATCAAATTGCAGCAGCTATTACAGATAATGTATAATGTTGCTCTTTACTCTTCACAGCCTAGAGTTGTTGATTTTTCAAGCTTTCAGAGATTTTAATGTCCAAATATATTTTTGTATTCTGTTACACTGATACAACATGATAATGGTTGAAGTTTGTTACAAACTTAAAAAGGTTTCATGAAGCACCAGGTGACACCTTCTTTAAAGAACACAGAGAGAAGAATAGGGCCATATTATGAACACATTTTCTGTTGTGTAAGTGATTTCAAAAAGGCAGGTTATACTTTGAGCTCTATGAGCCCTGTGGCCCCAGTGTGTGCTGGGTGGTGGAGTGGAGTGTACCACCGCACCTTCCCAAACTGCCATCCGGCTGACAGCTCCCAGCCAAGGGAGAGAGGAAGAGAAGCTGAGAGGAGCGGGAGACATAAATCCTATGTCCTATATAAAAAGAAATACTATCCGTGTCAAGGAAAGGTGGGATGCCCTAAAATGAATGATAACAGACTCATTAAAAATAACGGCCGCCTAAATGATAAATAGCTTGCCTCCTGAAAAGAGCTCAGGACAATGGCTTTAACAAATTAAGACTGCAGACTCTGCCTAAAGGTGTTTTTGGCCCTCTTCTCTTTCACCAAAATATACTGGTATATTAACATACTGTACATACTACCTACCAGTTCATTTTGTTGTACTTTAATTCCACAAAACTGCATTTTTTGAATAGGTGGTTGCAGTAAAACACACTTTAAGTAAGTTATTCAAGTGTGAAGTAAAAAACTATAAACCACTTAATTTATTCCACATCAGCTGGCATTTGCAAACGAAAGCCTAACAAGACGCTGCTGGGTTTGGCACTACAAACAGACCACTATTAAACATGTAAACCTGGCACCAGGCTTTAAACCCAATAGCTAGTGTCTGAGACAGATCTCACATTCCTAATGATGACAGTAAATTAAGCTAAACTATCTCCACACATTCAAAACTGTACACATCTTTTCGGACTGTAAAAACTCAGCCAGCGTTCATCAAGTATAAACATTTACATCTGTGTGACATAAACAGATTCCACTGCTGTAAATACTGCAGAGAAGAGACAGAGCCCAGGCCTGTCAGGGGGAATGAAAATGAGGAATGGATGACTCGTGCGAGTCGCTGACTTCTGAACTGATAGACGTCCACTCCAGAGCAGGCATGATGGGGGCAGACGTGTCCGTGAGTGCACCCTCTCCCTGTCTCTTCTGTAAACACTGGCATTCCACACGCATGAGAACATTATTTAGCAAAAGCTTCGTAAAGAATTCAAAGACCTGCAATGACAAGAGTTATGTGGCTCACCCAAAATGGTGTGTTTTATGCTGCTTCATGAATCATGAGAACTCCTCTGTTTAGAATAGAGATACATGTAGTCAGGTTTGGGGTGGGGGGTGGGGTGGGGGGGGGGGGGGGGTGGCAACATGGACAGCTATTAAGTGGGCTCTGAGCTCAGGTTGGGTGTTGTATGGTTGCAGGGAATGTGGTTGTGACAACTTTTTAAGTTCAGAATTTTTGCTTTTGGCGAGCCTCCAAATACATGGGATGACAGCTTAGTTCCTGGCATTTTAATTCCAGTCTCAGTTCTAGCAGTGCCCAATACAGCCAAGCTCTCATGTCTGTATGTAAGAACCTGCTCTAAGGACAGATACAGGAAACAAAGCTTTGATCCAGCTGACAGCATGTCCCAATACTATATCTGGTCTGGTAAAAACAAACCACACATACTCATGTGCTTGTGTTAATGTCAGCACAATCTTGATTTTAATTTTTAGCAAACTCGTGAAGAATTTCGACGCTGTTTTTCTGGTTCAGACGATCTGTTGTGGTCTCTTTGCTTTCATATTGAACTTTTATACATTTATATCTTGATACCCGAAAACAACTCTAATCTGTCCTTTAGGGATTCACGCAGTCTGTGTTCAGACAGAGGAGTGGACTGGGGGACTTTCCACAAAAGCAAACAACAAACAAAATCTAGCTGAAGTAGGTCATCGCCTGTGAGCTCTGAACAATTGTTAGGTGTAAAGGATACATACATACAGTACATGCATGTATTTGAAGTTGTAGTATGCGTCTGAGTAGTACTTTTTTAATGCCACAAAGTTTGGCTACTAATTCTTAACTGCTTCTTGGTGCGTGAAATACACCACATTGCTTTTAAATGTAGCTTCATTCATGTAGGTTTGCCAGTTTGCATCTTCAGTAAATTACTGCAGCATTTCATTTAGTGTGGTCATCTAAGACTGGAAATGTCACCTCTAAATGGACATTGCAAGGTTTTTATCTAAATCAGATATTATGTACTGTACTGTGCGCATTTAAATGTGCTTGCTTTGCTAACCAACAATGACCCTGTAATCTCTGCAATGATTTCAAACAAAAGTCGTTTGAAGAAAATGGTAGTTTGAGTGAAGTTGTGGACAAGAGTTGCAAGGGGAGGATGATGGGGGTTTCTAGGCAATTCAAGCTCTTGTACTGCTTGATTATACATAGCAACGCTGTGATAAGGCTTCATTGAAATTTACAACAAGCAATCTCTACCATATGGACTCACCAAATGGAGATCACAGACTGGCAAACGCAATCAGCTTTTTAATTAACAGAATTAACAGTGCGATGTTAAACCATAATGACAGCAATAAAAACAGTTGATGTGACAATCAAAGTGCACCAAAAACATTCATAACCATTATTTTCATTAGTCTGAGAGAAAGACAATAGCAGTGAGTGGGGTTATATTGGAGAGGGATCTCAGACCCCCCTGTAATCACACTTGAATTAGCTGCAGATACTGCAAATACTCCAATAGGCTATAAAGCATGGGGTCACAGAGAACACTCATTTGGGTTTATCTTGGACACTTCATTTGATGGTGGCCCATTGTCTGAAGGACTGAGTGTTGTCAGAAGCAATAAACATCCTGCATTTTGAAACATTTCTGAATGCGAGATGAGGCCTAAATCTACAAAGTTGGCTTATCTACTGAGATTCATCTTCCAAACTGCCATTGCAGCATTACAACCAGAGATCTGATCAGCAGCTGAAAGACATTGGCAGAAAATAGCTGTTTATTGACCATAAAACATGTGCGTGTACACATAAAAGCACAAACGCACGCCCACACACTTACACTCACACCAATACAAGTGTACACACACAAACACCTACACATAGAGAGATAAACCATAGCACCACTGCAAGGGCCATACCCCCGGCAACAGCACACAAAAGAAAGTCAAATTATTAGAAATAATGAAAAGCCATCAATAAGAATTCTGCAGAGACTCATTTCATTCTGTTTTCAACAGCGCTTTTCAGCCCATTATTTTCTGTAAATGTTAACATCGCCAAGCCTGCCTATTGATTCTATTATTTTTGACCTTGCATTAGTGTCGGCTAATCTCGCATGCTATAAAATTTCATTTCATAGTGAAAAATACTCCAAGGCCCTAAGGGTGAGTTATACACAGGTTGCGGCACCCCTGGGATTCATAAGTGCACATGCGGGTAAACAAACCGTACATTTAATGTTTCTTAGATGAGTGAGCAGCGCTGGGGGTTTCATTTCTTCCTAAACCTCAGGATTTTTCCTTTCTTTTCTGTGAGGTGGCTCGAAGTGAGGTTTAGGTAGAGAGGCTCATTCAAAGATGAATGCGAGCGTCTTCCAAAGTGATATTGTATTTTCACTCCCGTACTCAGGCCTGAGAGGAATGCTGATCCAGTGAAGCCAAATACCTTTTTTCCAATGCATGTATGAGGCATCGCTGAATATTGTTACATTTTTCATATCACATTCAGGAATGACCCAAGCTTGACCTGGAATGGAAGAACAATGAAGCAGCACCTATTCTACACCAGCTATTATTCAATTGACACATAGTAACACTCAGTAGTAGTCAAGAGATTTTAGAGAAATCACTAAATGTCTGATGAGAACTGGTACCTTGATAGATAAGCTTAGAAAAAATGCTGCCATCATTTTTTCAGAGGTACAGATGCCTGTAGTGATTACAGCAGTAGTCCACAGAGGTCCAGGCCAGTAATATTAAAAATAAACATACCTCATTCCAACTGATAAATGTAATTAAATTCATAGAAAACATGCCATCGTGTAGGCACTAAATTATAAAGCGTTTTCCAGTGCTTGTTTTTGCCTGTATTTCATCAAGTAAAGCAAAGAGGAGAGCATTATTTTAGTGTTATCCACAGTGTTTTGGAAATCACTTTGAAAGCCAAGTTTTACAAGCTTCCAGTTAATTTTATATTGAAACATATTAAATTACAGAAATGTTTAAAAAGTTAATAAAAATCTCCATTGTAAAAATGATCATATTTGTAATGTTATTACATGGGGACAGCATGGGTGCAAAAGTCCCTTTACAAAAACTGCATTACATTCTGTGTCATAACTGCCCCCCACTAGCTTTTTCTGGAAGTAATCAAAACCCAAATAGCCCAAACTATTCTATCAGTATTATCAAGAGGAGCTTCAAAGTGAAAGCCAGTGGTAGCCATAATAAAGTTTACCAGAGGACAATTTTAACAACAGCAAAGCAATATCAAAATGTCAGTAAGAACTTCTGAAAAACTCAGCATAATCCATGTTTCAGGTATTTGTCTGTATACCATGATGTGGGGAAGTTTTGATTATTTCAGTAAAACTTGGATGCACATCTTATATGGTGAAGGGATCCATCCATAGAGTTATGCTATACAAAGACCTTGTTTTCCTTTAATGTACTCCCCTTAGAGATAGCTGCAGTGCTACAGAAAGAGGGCGAAATGCAGAAATACAAGCAATTTCTCCTTATTTTAAAATCTCTACTAAAAAGTAGTGGAGTATATTCTAACAGTTTTTTGAATGACAGGTATGATGCCAAATGTGGGCAGAACTGCATGAGCTTGATGCAAGGGAGTTTAACTCCTGTATGTGGCACACTGAGGTGAAAAATGAGGGCTCCTCTTCCCTACACATCCTTAAAAAAATAATCAGTATTTAAATTTTGGACTAACTGTACTTACAAGCTTACAATGTTTTTACCGAATTTTATTCTTCTTCTTAAAACAGATCTCTGATCTTTCTACATTGCACATATTCCTTATTTCTTATACTTCATACTGTGAATTTTTGCACATTCCTTGGTCAATATTTTACACATTCCTGCACAGCTCTTTTATTCTAAAAACAGATGAATTGAACATACTTTTTATAATATTTTTATAGATTTTATTTATTAGTTTTCTATTTTATATTTATACTTCTTGACTTTTGTAATACTTTTTAAAAATCTTTTTTTTCTTTTTTTTCTCTTACTATGTTTATTGCTATGAACCAAAATACCAAAGCAAATTCCTTGGATGTGAAACCTGCTTGGCAATAAACCTGATTCTGATTCTGGTCATCTTCCTTGTGGCTAGTATTTGTGGAAACTGTTTCCATGAAGTATACATTTGTTCATCCAGTATTCCTGGAGGATGAGTAAGTGATGAAAATAGGTGAAGTATTACCTTTGTTTTGCAGATAATCACTCCAATATTTTTACTTCAGAGACTGCAGCCTCAACACTAACTCAAACCAAACAGTCTACTTGGAGCTCTTCACAGAATAAAGTGGAAGAAATATTAACTTTGTGTTAACTTATAAACATACAGGGTCAGTATGACATCTCATGAGAGTCTAAAACCATTTCACCATCCAGCCTATAACAAAGGTCTGAATGGCCAGCTGAACAATGTTCTTTTTCCAGAGACTCAAAATGCAGCTACCAGCTATACCAATAAGACAGCTACACTCAAAAACTATCCGCTCATCTTCCAGCAGTATGCAGCTGAATCAGGTGCTTCTCAGTTCAAGGACAGCAAACTTCCAATGGAAAAAAGGGGAGTGGAGCAAACTGATTGATTTGCAGCCTTTAATAGTTCAAACAGACTAATGTTTCGACACTACTGTGTCTTCATCAGAGTCAAAATGGACAAAGACATGAGGCAAACACATATATAGTCCACCTAGAACAGGTGTACAATTGTCACTGGATAATTGGTTGAAGAGGGTTTCAAATGTATGGATCCAAAGGTGGGAGTTACCATAGCCAATATCCAAGCGCCACATCCCATGCACTATAATCACATCAGAAACAAAAGAACACAGACACATTTTAAGGTTACCAGGATGCAAGCACAGAAAATACAAGTGCTGCATCCATCAGGTGTAATAAATTAGAGGAACATGACAAATTCAGTTCTTCATTTAGGCCAAAAGGCTCAACCGTGTTAAGAGTGTGAATCCAATATGCCTCTCTGCAGAGCGGTGAGTTGATAATGTCACCACCTCTAGGAGAGGGTGAAACTTTTCTTTTCCCAGAAATTTAATGATGCTGCAGAGCCATGGTTAGCTTGTGCATAATGTCGAGCAAAAGCATAATCCATGTTTTGTGTGCACATTGCAGTTTTGTGTTCAGATATGCAAATCTTAAAAGCGCTTTTAGTTTGTCCAACATGAACTAGACCTCAGGGACAGTTTATGTTGCAGTTTAAGGATTGATGCTGTATTTTTTTTACCTGTACGTGGATGTGTAAAGTGTTTGGTGTCCGACGAGTTAGAACATTGTGCACAGTGGCCACAGCGGAAAAAGCCTGTAGGTTGATTAGACAACCATGAGACGGTGTTAGGTGGGTTTCTAGTGTCAGAATGAGCCAGCCTGTCTCTCAGATTTTGAGAACTTCTGAGCATGATCAGGGGAGACACTGAGCTGATATTGTTCAGCGATGGATCACTTTTGAGGACATTCCAATGTTTAAGGATAATGTTTTTGACCCTGTCTGCCAGAGAAAGTAATCTGCGAGGATGTAGTGGTACTATAGCTCTTGTTTTCTTAACTAATAGGGATTCCCAATCTGTATGTAGGGCCTTCTGATAGGTCGCAGAGATATATGCTGTGGGGTTAATCCTTTGCTGGAAATGCTCTTTCATTTCAACAGCTTTAGACTGGAACTCTGTAACAGTACTGCAGCATCTACACAGTCTCAAGAATTGGCCACTCGGAATATTGCGGATGAGCTGTTTTGGCTGATTACTCTCAGCTTTTAGAAGAGTGTTTCTGCTTAAGGGTTTGTGATAGATTGTAGTCTCAATAGTACTGTTGTTTGCCTTGTAAAGTGTACAAGTAACACTACACTCAAAAACTGTTTAGAGTTGTAGTGAACGGTGCTTATAAACAGAAAGAAAAAGAAAAACACTATCCACATTTCAATTTTTATTTCAATTACCAAGATGTCATTATCAACTAAATACAATTAAATTATTAGTTTATTTGCAGATAGTGAACCTAATGCTCAGAACTGTCTGTTTATGGAGACCAGACTGGCCAAATGGTTTGGGTCTATGTTTCTGAATGATTCAGAAATAATTTCATGATATCAGTCTATCGGACCAATCACAGGTCTAATCTGTCTTTTTATTCTCGAATCATCTGATCCAGGGCCGTGATTATCATCCCACCTTTTTCACAGTTTTTTTTGTTTTTTTCCAGATTAGTCTACAGATGTGTGTTTATCTATTTTTAATGTTCCTCCTGTCTTATCACACTTCTCAATTTGGAACTTTTGACACAAACATGCTTGAGCACTTTGCTGCAGCTCCAAAATTAGAGCGCGAGAAAGAGAGCGGCAGAGGGAGAGAAAGAGAGAGACCCAGTGATTTTCCAACTGTGGATGCCTGTGTTCTGTGTGTCACTTTGGTTAATAATCTCCTACCAATCCTTCAACTTGGGTGCACGTTCAGGACGCTTCAAACCATGAAAACAGCTGGCTTTGTGCAGCCCAACTGTCAGAGTCTCCTTTGCTGTCGATGATGGAAATATCAAACCAGTGAGGCGTGAGTGGACATCTCAATCTGAATCTCTTCAGCTCAGCTAAACCACAGCCGTCCTCCCACTGATAATTCATGCAACATACACTCACATTAGGAACACACTGAACCGTCCCTATACAGTCCTCTCCTTCTTGCAGTAATACACAGGCAACATCGAGCTCACTAATTCTGTTAAACTTGAAATGAAATGGATTGTCATTTCTTAGACTTGGCTATCACTTTGATATACAATTGTCCAATAAGCATCAATTCAATCTTGAAAAAAAAGATCACTGGCTCTTTTTAAATATTGAACAAAATAGTGAATAGAATGAAAAAGCCTGAGTTCAGTGATGTACATAAGTGAAAGCATCTCACAAAGGACATAGTTCCAGAAATGATCTCCATTCAGGGAATGAGCAGTTTGCTGTTGATACCATCAAGTGAACACAACATCAGTCCATTTCATCTGTTTCTAGATTATGATGTTGCTCTCAGTTGCTTAGCCAGCATGCACTCAACCTCCCCATTTATTTTAATTATCACAGCAAACTAAAAAACAAGAGTAATAGGTGCGGTGTTCCATGGGAAGTGCAATCAACATACATGTCTAAACATTTCAGAGTAATTTGTCAAATAAAAACAAAGAATGTCTCACATCTATTTAGAGTGCTTGGATCTTAGATTTATTAACAGCTAGATAGGGTGGAAATTAAAACATATTAGTGGATTCATTTTCCACAGAGAACAGATTGCAGTCAATGTTCAAAGGAGAGGCAGAAGGAATGCCATGTTTATTTTCTTTTCCAGGCCACCATTATGTGTTTTCAATATGATGTGAGCTGGAGATAGAATTATAGAACTCCCTGGGGCTCATCCAAGTTTAACAAAGCACCAAGGACAGACAACCTTAAGCCCGCACAGCACTACAATGCTCCTCTCATGGAGAATGTAATAAATAAATGAGCAGATGAGTTTGGTTCTGACAAGTGAGGGACATGGCGCTCCCTGTGCATTTTTGATAGTGATCTAATTCATCTGGCAGGCGTGGATGTTGATTAAATCAGAATGTCAGCCACTTGACAAGACAAGACACAAGCCGGCGTGGAACCTGTTTGAACAGCGTGAGCTGTGCAAGATGGCCAGGGAGATTTGCAATGCTGCGTGGCCGCTGAACCCCACACACCGCCCTGTTATCATCGCTTCGTACATGTCCGCCATGTGAGCCTAAGAGACAGACAGACAGACGGAGAGAGACGTAGAGGAATCCACTGAGGCCCACCTCTTCTGTTCTCTCTCAGGGTGACATCAGCCCTCTGACACTCAGGGTAAACAGAAGGGTGTGATGGTGCCACCATGTTCCCCTTCACTCACATGTGGTTGATGCCTCCATCAAATCTCCTTGACAATCAGAGCTGGAGGCAAGACATACGTACGTGCCGAAATCACAGGCCCTGTAATTATGGGGAACAAAGCCTCTCTGAGCAGACTCACTATATGAAAGACCATCAATTGAAAATCAGAGCAAAGAATGCTTAGGGTTGGTCCGTCGGTAGTGGCACACAAAAGGAGTATGATAAAGGGGGAGTTTCAGAGACAGAAATTGTTGAGGCAGGTTGCTATATAACTGATGAGTGCCTCTCCAGAATCACTATATCTGTAGAAAACTATTGCTTTCCCCCAAATCCAACACAATACCCCAACCATCTGCCAAAATATGACAACAGACTGATGTAAACACACTCTGGGAAATGATACACATCTTTTGAGAGTCCTTACATACAAAAGACATACAATACTATATATATGCAATATCTTTTCCTCAACTCTATCCACAATTCTCATCATATTTCTCTTGATGTGTTGAATTATGATTTGGCACAAAATGAAACACAGAAGTGGGTCCTTGGGCGGCTCCTCTCCTGCCTCCCCTTCACCTTCCTGCATGCACAGCTCCAAGGAGGTCAAAGTTACATGTAGAAAGTCACGCTACTAATCTCCTTTGTCACTCATAAAATTTACACAACATCTCCCTCATGGAGGCCTGTCAGTTTGCTGCTGCCTGTGTGTGTCAGGGAACACAGATAATTACTCTGAGGGATCGGAGATGGCCTTGATTATTTATAGGGCTGGATGTCTGAAAAGAAAAAAAAAACACTATATGCGACTTTGAGTGATTTCTTGTTAGTAATAATACAACAATATTATCCTTTTAAAAAAATCTTCAATACAGTTAGCAGTTTTATAAGAAAAATACAAAGCTAAAAGTGGTAAACCCTGGAGTCATTTGCTTTTGTTTTAACAGTCTGAAAGTCTCATATATTACTCACAAAATGAAGATTTCTTTTTGTAAAAAGTCCAAAGTGTGAGATTAAACTTTTCTACAATCTCAGAAGAGCAAATTACCATAAAAAATTGACACTGAACAGTCAGATATATTACAAAGGTATTGCAACCTCTTGCATGACATGCTATCTCTCATACTGGGCCATGACACGTCATGTTGGACATATGAATGACGTGTGAATGTAACAGCTGCTGCTTCACTGAGTTTTTGTTCACCTTGTTGTTGTGACCTCACCTGCTGTTTGTGTGTAATTCTCTCCCATGATAACAGCATGAAAAGCCCATGAATTATACTAAGCCTTGTGTAAGAGAAAAGAGAAAAACAAGCAGCTCTCCACAAAGAAATGATGATCACGTTACAGTGATGTGTGCTTTTGATTCAGCTCCTTTTATTTTCCGTAGAAGATGATGCTGTAATGTACTGTAATGTTTTAGTCTCCCAGAAGTTTTCGTGAGCTAAAGCCCCTGAACACGGGGCTTCAAGTCTTAACTATCTCTCTATAAAATTTTATATTCATGACTTAATAAGCATCAATTAAAGTTACGAAAAAAAGTCAATGTTAATTACGTCAACCAAAACTGTGACACAAAACATTAGTTGATGACCTTCTTTCCAAAAACGATACTAAAACTAAATAAAAAGTAACCTTTGAAAACGTGACAAAATTTATTTGTGTACATTTTTCATCAATGGATAAAAACTTTGTCAAGTGCTGTGGATGCAGGTTTAACGTCAATGTTACTTTCAGTGGCTATCTTTCGTCTTGCAATCAGAAGGAATGTGAAATCTCTAAAATGAAATAACCAAAACTGTTCCAACATGGGCAGAAAATAGTGTGTTCATGTAGGATCCAATCACCTATAGTAAGAAGCTGATTGAGTTTTCAGAGGCTTTAAGCCTGGTAAACCTCTAAGAGTAGTAAAATAGAACGAGTGAACAGTATCCAAACCGTCTCACGGCTGATCATATCTCCAAATACATATGTCTGTTTAATTCTAATACGCTACTTAAATGCCAGCTTAATAAGAGATGGTAATTCCGTGTGCAAATCAATTTGATATCTGCGGGGACTGAAAAGTGCACATCACACATTACGAGCCAGGATCAAGCTGGGGGCAGGTGCCTCTCTTCTCAGAATTACAAGGAGAGTTTGCAGACAGATATGAATTTACAATTAGTCTCATCCTGGCGACTTCTTAAGGTTTGTGACAGTGTCTGGGGTTCCACTAAAGGCCATGTGTGTGAAGCCATGAATTTCTTGCGACAGGCTATGATACCAGAGAGGCTATATTTAGGGAGGATAACTAGTACTGCACGGTATAATCTGACATTTGTACCACAAGGGAGTCATACTGCATTGCTCACAAATGACAGTGTCACTGTTGGTTTGTGTCCCCGGTGGAATAGGTTAAAGAGAACAAAACATGTTTTTGCAGTGGAGCGCCGCTCTGCAAGACAGATCTAATAAAACTGTATTTGATTGTGGGGGTATGATCTGACTGTGGCTGTCAATGGTGAGTGAGCCCCCTGAGCGCGGAGACAGCAGCAGTCTGGTTGAAAAGGAACAAAGAGTCCCTGGGAGCGGTCTCAGTAGACTCTGAAACAGGAGTCTACATGACTGGCCTGCTTTTGATGGCTGACTTCAGTAGGGCATTTCAACTTCCCCTCTACTTGTCCGGCCCTCTAACCAGGGACAAAGAGAACAAGCAGAGGCCACCATTGTTCTAGTGTTACTAGCTGCCGATTTTCTTAAATTTTAAAATATATCAAGTAAAGCATCAATTTATAAGAGCTATTCATGAATAAACATCCTGCATGTCCTGGGCAACGTAACATTTTATTAATCTACAGATATATTTTCCATCTGTTCCTTCATGCGGTGTCGTAGTTTAAATTATAACATCAAGCAGCGTATTTGAGTACCTGTCAAATCCTTTTAAAGAAAACAAGCATGATGTAATTCTGTTCAACCAGGCAATTCATTAGCCCAAGTCAAACACTCGTCCTTCTGCAGTTGGCTGCTGTTGTCCTCCCTGCGGACGCGGTGAAGCCACTTAGGTCCACATTCACCAAGGTGATCAAACCTGCGTCAGCCTACACCTGCCTCCCCTCTCAGGAGGAACCAGGACAGGCTGCACAACAAAGCTCCGGCTGCACACTTGGGGAGTTCAGCTAACTGTGTCTTCAATCACCACATCTCAGAGCTATCCAAGGATTGCGGGCGTTTAGGGAAAAAAGCAGGAGTGTACATGGAGGAGTTTGCTTAGGATGCATACTGCATCAGCTGATTGATGTACGAGGAATATTCCAGCCACTCAGCCACTGTAGTGTTGTGCTCTATGACACCCTGCATTTTCCTATACAGCCTTTGCATACTCTTCCAAAGTACCCTGCAGAAGGAGAAATGGTATCGCTACTAAAGAGACATATGGAATGTTCAAGACATCTTTACTAGGAGACATTAAAACCATGTTAGCAGAGGCAATAGAATATTATACTAGCTAGATGCTCAGTGGAGATTTGGGGATCAGCAATGTGCAGGCTGTTTTTTTCAATGATATGTTTGAATTATTTCTTATGGGTGTGCATAATGGCAATATAAATCTTTCTGGGTGTGCAATTACAAAGACTGGCATGGTCTATTCCCCGCTGGGTGATCGCCTGCGAACAATGACATATTACCGGCTGGCCGGCAGTGGTCATTAAGAACTGATATGGGATTTATGGCCAGTCTTTAAACATGAGATGGCATTAGAGAGATTTGAATATAGTCAAAATGGCACAAAGAATCCTGCCTGAACAAGATGGAGCTAATGAACTGTGGTTGGAAAGCAGGGGCATATAAAGTTATTTTGGGTAAAGCCAATTTCTCATCAAGCAAAATGAGTCTGATTTTAATCACGGGTTGTCAGAGTCCATAACAAGCTCGCTGTGTTATTATGGTATTGTATTGGTGAGGTTTTATAGGGTTGTAATGAGCAAATTTTAACAATTAATATATTAACACACGGTTCTATTTGTAATAATGCATGTTGAAAAGCAGATGACAAAATATGAAATTTAATATGAAGTATGAGAAGCACAGTATGACTGTACTACAAGAATTCAAAATGATACAGACCTTGAGAGGCAGTACAGTATCATCTTTTCTGCATGACGACAAAAGCTCTCTATATAACCATCTTACTAATTTCCAGTGGCAATTAAGGAGTCTTACATTCCACATGATACCTGCTGAGAGAGTATAAGGAGCTTAAACATCAGATGTGTTCATTCGAAAGTGAGAAATAAAGACTTTGCCTCATCATATTAGTGCCAGCCCTTAAAGTGACTGTTTATCATGAGGTAGTGCTCAAGGTTTTAATGAGCTCCCTGCCTGTTCTAGTATAATTCCAATTAGTCCCTCCGTCTCATATAATGGCATGATTACCTTGTGAAGCCTCCATTGTTTTCTGTACAAGCCTTGAAAGGAACTCTGACTATTTTAATCTGTTTCCCAGTGGCAGCACACCTGCCAAGCCAGTTACACCTCCTGCAGAATGATCACAGGTATTGGTTCATTAATACAGAGAATGGCAGTGTATGAATCCCCCCTGGTCACACCTAGTGGATAGATGAGAAAATGAATGTTAAAATCAGATTTGGACCGCATTTCTCTTTCAATATTATATTCACACCATTCAAAATTACACTGAAGAAGGAGTAGGAGGAGTTTAGAAAAATGAGATTCACAAAACAGAAAACAATATTGTACATATCTATTTCTGTTCTGCTTATACTCAAACTACTTGTGTAATAAGTCAGTATTTCTTGAAAATCTCAGCTCACTTATAAAGTGTGACTGATCTCAGTCAAAGTGATAAAAAATCCTGCAGCTATGTCAGCCTCTAAAGTGAGGCCCATTACCTCAATTTTGGTCGCTACCATTTCAGAGGGAGAGACGAGAAGGAGCTATTTTTGATCAAAACCCAGGCAAGAGGAGAATCAGTCATTAGCAGCAGCCATTTGCACTGTCATCTTGTTTGGACAGCCTGTGGCTTCCACTTGGGAGACAGTTCTGGTTCTAAAGAGATGCACCCGCCTCGTTCCTCACAGCCTCAGCTCTCTCCACACAGGGCTGATTTACCAAGAAACTCGCCGCACAATCATTATGATGTATCACTGATATCAGTTTTCATAAGGGCATGTTGAGAAAATGCATAACAAGAATAAAAATGTGCAGTAACTTCATGCAAACGAATAATTGAGCTAATGTTGTTGATTCAATAACTTTCGCAACCGCAAGGGCAGCACGCTCTAACCACACCATATTGTTCCCAGTATCTCGGTAATTGATTCAGAGCTCTGAGGACACTGTCTTGCACAAGAAATGTTTCATTCAAATTATAATTTAACAGGGTATCAGCAACAACGAGCACAATAGGAGAGCATGGTAATAGCCAGAACCTAAAACTGAATTTAGATTTTCTCTCAGATTTGACACTCGTGCAGAGTAAGAGACAGGAGGGAAGAAATGGTAATCTGCAAGAAAACCCTTAAAAGAATCAATTTGGCAAGGTGTCTGAGAATGTGACTTTATCCGGTACTGTGATTCCGACTGTCTCCTGTAAGAGTGGGATGACTGTCTTTCTTCCGTGCTGACAGGCAGACCCAGGCCAAATTGACAGTTCTTTAAAGCGCCTGACAGAAAGCCGCATTAATTAAGTCATTGCTGGACTTTAATTGTGTTAAGAAGTTGAAAAAAAAAATCTAATATGAGAAAAGGTTACCAAGTCCTCCGTGGTGTCAGATTTTCTACTTTCTATGAATATTAATGTGCCTAATGAAGACAATCTTCGCTTCATCTCCCCATTGTTCTGTGTTCAGGTGCCAAGCTTTCACAGCCATTGATTTGTTGTTAAAGAACAAATATGTCATGGGAGAAAATGACTGCCACGTCTTTTATCTTAAATTTATCAAGAAAAACGCCTCTCTTTTCAGTTGAAGTGTGGATTTTTTTTTTGTTATTCTGAAAAGACTTTAGCTGTGTGAGTGTCATGCAAAGGTTGTCAAGGTGTGTTTGAGTGTTAATTAGATGTGGTAAGCCAATTTTGCTATTCTGCTGTGAACAGGGAACAAAAGGAAATTCAGATTTCATGAGGTGTGGTGGACAACAAATAAATACAAAGCCAGAAAAGCAAACCAAGTCTTTGTCTTTAGCCAGTGGTAAACAATTATTTAGCTTTTAGCGTTCAGTACTTGAGAATCCATTCAAAAATATGTTTGTTTGTAAAGACAAACCACGCTGAATGCTAGCAGGGTAGAAAAAAGTAAACACATTTGGAGGATCATGATTTCTCCAAGGTGGAGAGCTGCTGAGGTGCGACTGTCTGCCATTGCTGGCAGATAAAGTCATGTGATAAGATATTTGATGGCAAGTTACAAGTTCTTTGTGCCTGCCAAAGAGCCTGGGGGGAGAGCAACACCAAGCACTCCCCAAACTTCAATATTAACCAGGCATCATGATTGCCAGGCATATTGAAGAGACAGAAATTCAAATGAACCTTTCTCCCCGTGATAAGACGACCTGAGTCCTTGTGAAAGATGAGCTATGGCTATTTCTGGAGAACGAAGTGCTCGGTCTCGCCACAGGGCAAACCCTGAATAGCCAGGGTTGGAATTACTTGAAAAGAAGGACTGGCTGATGTACTTGGCACTTGTCATTGAAGGAGTGTCTTTTGTTCACAATGCCATAGATCTCCATCTAAGGAAACTGTACAAAAGGACTCATGTATTTGTGAATCCTTTTGTGAAAAATTAACAGACGCATGTTACCAGGGGGAAAGGATAGTGTCAGAAAATGTATTTTGCAATATCTCATCTGAATTTACTGTTTAAATTTTGGGGAAACCTGGCTTGCAACACCCCCTTGGTGCATCTTTTTCTCTCCAAATGTCCTTGTCTTGGATGGCCGTTGAAAAGAGAGTAGTCACCATAGCTAATTTATGTTGTGGTTGGGTGTACACAAAGTGTGAAGGATGGGGAACTATGCACATGTGGACGTCCCTTTATTGCATCTGACAACAAAGACGACTTCTTTCTGATGTCATCCCTCTGTGCATGTGGGAGTCAGTGAAGTTCACATTGTTTCCCACCAGAGGAGAAACACACACAGGAGGAATCAGTCAAAGCTGTACTAAGATCAAGTCTCAGACATCATCAATTTAATGCTTCCTTCAAGGGGAGCTGTGTTTTTATGTGTTGAAAGAGTATATGGTAATTCAGGCCAAGATAATCTTCTAATATTCAGTGAATGTGGTAAATTTGTTAGTATTCGCAAAACTTTTCAACTCAAGAATGCATATAATGTACTTTTTGTCACTTAAAGGCCCATTCTGTAATCTATAAGTAATAATGTGTGTTATTGTTTAGTTATTAATGCTTTTCGACGGTTTGTTTACATCAGTATTTTATTTTAATTATGATTAGCCGATTTTTAATCTCTAACTAAAACAAAGTTATTTATGTGAATATACTTAACGTTTATGTGGACCAAAAACATGACGGATTGTGGCTTTAACACCCCTCCCTGTAACAATTTATGTTGCATAAAGCTGATTTTTCAAAGGTAACTCTGCAGGGGGAAGTTCTTGCTCAGATTTACTTTGGTTCCCATGTGCTTTGAACCAGACTTACTTTTATTTATGGGGAAAGTTTAACTTCTGGATTTGTGCTGCAATGATTATAATTTTGACACTGAGCCATTATCCAGTTTTGAAATGAATCAGATATAATGGCTATGTAGCGCTACTCTTAAATCAACATCTTACATTTTCTTTTTATACATATATTTGTATGTATAAAACGTAAAAAGTAATGTATTAATTATTATTATGATTATTATTGCTTTTTTTGCCAACCTTAATTGTGACTAGACTGACCCAAAAAAGACACAGGAGAACAAATGAAGAGCTGCATCAGAGGGAAAGTAATGAAACGTCTTTCAACAACACTTTGTCTCCGTTCCTTTGGCCAAGTCTGGGATACCTATTAACATTCTCTTTAAATTATTCATTCTGATGGATAAAACACCTCCACAATTAATTGCATGTGAGCCACCCAACCCCCTTAAATCTGTGGAGGAGGCTGAAATTCACAGCACACACTCGTTAAATGTATAATTTCCTTACACTAGACTTTTAAATATGGAGCTAAGTCTAAAAAGTAATAACTGCTAGGTAAATAAAGTAAAATAGATGGCTGCTGATGAATGGGGATAGCATGAAATATTCTCTCTTCATCAGGCCCCCGTCTGTAATAATAAGTCTTGAGGAGAAAGAAAGAAGAAGAGAGACACCCTCCTGATATGAAACTTTCTTACCGTTTGTATATTCTGTTTCATGGACATCACTTCAGAGCAATTGAGTACCACATGTCTCTCACGCTCATGTAAATTATATCAGATTCCCAACCTTGCACCATCCACTGTGAAAACGACATTCAATGTTATATATTAATCATAAACATCATAGATGTATGCAGTATTAATTGTCATACTTACTACTACTGTCATACTTACATACTAAAAAAGAAGATTTGGAGATCATGTTCCGCTTTGGGAAGGTCTTCTCTGTCTGAGTTGTTAATTTGTAGATAATGTGCAACATGATTTAATTTACTAACTCCGCATTCATATTTGATTTTATAAGAAGTCCTGCTTTTCACTGTTAACTTGCTAAACTGTACTGTTGTTTCCACCTGGAGAGGAATGGATAGTACATTTGTGCCTCACATTCAAGGATTAAGTGGGCGGAAACTGCAGTATTGATGCAGGATACAAACATAAAGCCAGACTGATGGCTGCTACTAAACTGATGTTAGTGTCAGTATTGACGTTTTTGGACAATGCCATTTTTAAAAATGCAAACTTAGAGGCACAAAAAAGTTATATATATAAAAAAAGTCCTGCTGTAAGCAGAGATGGAAAATAAGCATTGTGTTTTTGTAGAAGTAAGCTGTGCAGAACCTCATCCAGGAAGAAGAGTGTGCTGCCCAGCTATTTATTGCTATGCTGCTGAATGCAACCCCAGCTCAAAAGGCTTCAAATCATTGGGGAGATTGTTAGGCTTCTGTGAAAATTACGGAAATGCAGGGGAAATGGATGAGCAACACTTCATAACAATTAATCAGGGGCTGCTGATTAATAAAGTTCATTTTTTATTCTCGATGATTCAGGGGATTATCAAAAGGACACTGTCCTTGTCATTTTGATTAACAAACCCATCCTCGCTCTGGAAGAGGACGCGCTGAAGGGAGACGCTTTCTTTCGCCCATAAAATAAATATTGAATGAGAATATTAACTCGTTAACCTTGACAAGTATTTGTAATTTTCATAAGGGGGTAAACTAGCAGATTCAGCACAAAAAATGCTGTGGGGGTTTGAGAAAAGGCACGGGAAGAGGGGCGGGGGCACGACAACACACAACAAATTAGAGAGAATGAAGAATGCTACTGCATGAATCCTGTCATTTTTATGGGCTGCAATGATTAATTTGTTTGTTCAAATTCTCAATTAAGCCAGGAGGAACTGGCAGAATTAGAAAAGGAGAGCAGTGCAGTGTTGTCTTGGCTTTGCAAGCGCCCTGGAGAGATATAGCCCTACCTGATCTCAGGTCATCAGGCTGCTCTGCAGACAGCTCACACAGCCCGGAGCAGGGGTGTGGTGTACGTCCTGGAGATTCATTTCAAACAGCACAGAAAAAATGTAAATCAAAATATTTCCTCAGCCCCCCTGATAAATCATTCTGCCTTTTCCTTTCATTTGTCCAGGTCGCCTTGTCAAGGGTAATGCCCTTAAAATGTCAATTGTCAGTGTGAGCATGCATTGCATTACACATAAAATACAGTTCACCACACACAAAAACAGCAGTCAGTCGCAGTGTTATACAGAAAGAAATAAAATATGGAGCTTGCACTTCCCTTTTCCCTGGAGGCCCCGTGCACTTATTATTTGTCAGAGTGACAGATGTTTTTCAAATGATGGTGTCTCATGTGTGCTGAACTTCTACCAAAGCCCTACTGTGAGAGACTGCCAGACGTTATACACCATCTGATGGTGGAAACCTCCACGGACTAAATCCCTGTGCTGTGAGGCTTTCTGCAGGGAAGTCTAACAACAGAGGAAGAGGTTGTCAGGGTGGTCTGCGGAGGTGATCGCAACACTTTACTGAGAAACAGCAGGCTCGGACCTGGACCTGACTAACAGTAGCACATATGCAGCAGCACAACACGCAGAATCCAAAGTTAGATTTGCTCATCAGAATTGAATTTGCAGAGTGCTGTGAATTTGTTTTGGTGGCTGCAACAAATATTATTTACAGCACAGACATAAATATTAATATAGACAGAAAACAAATTTGCAAGTAACTCTGCAAATGCTCAGTTCCACAAACTGAGCAGAAAGAAAGAGGTCATTTTGCAATGTGCATTTTTAACTGTGTGTGGGAGGAAAACACTCAGGTAGCATCATAGAACTAAAATAGTTTTAGCGGGTGGTTGTCGAAATATGCAGTGTCTACCAGCACAGAGAGGGTCAATTAGGTATTTTTGCTGCTTTCTTTCTCACCTTCAGCTCAAACCATAAAGGGTCAACCAGAAGCAGACTGCGCATGACTTTTATTACAGATATTTGTTAGATTTTTATTGATTAGTCAGAATCAGTAGAAGTGTTCATATGCATTGTGCACTACATGGTTGCTTTAACAATATGTAACCTCAGAAAAGCAGAACCACTCCTGTTTTAAAATACATGTACTTAACTGGAGGATATCCCAGAGCAAATGTACTATTTTTGTTCCACTACATTTATGTAACATCTGCAGCACGTTGTAAAGCTACATTTTCTAAATCTTTACTGTAAAACAGCCCACTTTAAGAGAGTGGAATCACAGCAGGTACAGCCGGATCACTGACTCTTAGCTGACCAGTGTTAAGCCTTTTCTTTCTGGCAGTGCATGCATTTAAAATTAAGTACAACTCTGTGTTTATTTTACATCTTTATTAGACTGCTTCCACTTTTGCTCAGTAAAGTATTTGTTTACCTCTATAACAGTTTTGTAATATTGAAATCAAACAAAAGGATACATCTTGCGCATTCAAGTGTAACTTGTCAAAAAAAATCATCTGGAGAGAGGGCTGTTTCTGTTCTACATACGCTGCAAATTCTCCAAGCGAAAGTGCAACTTTGTTATTGTGTTTACGACCATTATATGATTTTTGTAATGAAATCACAGTGTGTTTTCCGGACCAGTGGTTGCTTTTAATAGTGTTGGCTACCTTTCTTTTTCCAATTCAAGGTGTCCTCTATACAGTATGTATATCCAGAGCAGCAGCATTGACTAGAGACAGCGAAAATGCTTATTAGTCAAACAGACCCCATCGGAATAATGCCACGGTCAGCCAGTGGTGAGGGATAACTCTGTGTGGATGACACTCTGGAGCCTATTCTGTAGGGGATCTGCGAGTACAGCATGCACAAGCATGATGTATGGACACACAAGCAGAGAAGCATCATGGGACCACACAATGGAAGAGCTGCGGATGAGTTACTGTAGCAAGAGCACGGCTTGCATCGAACATGCTCTTCAAAACAATGACAGTATGTTCTAGATTCTGTGTAACGATCCATTTGCCCCGGCAACCTTGATCAAAACCTGTCTGCAAAAATAAACCAGTTAAAATGAATATGGAATTATTACAGGTAATGTTAAAGCCCCCGGCTTCCATAAATCACTTGAATCCTTGTGGTGGAAAAGACTATAAACCACAACAATATAAAAACAGACATCCAAAGTCATAAGGCTGCTTTTATTTATGTTACATAATGACTAAAGAACTTGTTATACAAGAAAGGGGCACAGCGAAATTTATCCGCACGTCTTCAGGAAACAGGTGGTGCTAGAAGCTTGGTGACTACTCGCAGGGCTTGTTGTTGAACTACAGTAGCTGCAGAGTTAACAGCTAACACACTAGCAGGCCGGGAACATGCTAGCGCTTGTCAATCACAACAGTTCTCTGAGCTTCTTTCTATTTTCTCTGTAGTGGACTGTTAACTCCCACCTGGCATTTTGTTCTCAGGATTGTTTAGTTTAGTTTTTTATCTGCACACACATACAACAGCAGAAAACCAGATAATAGAAATAAAACAGATGTGACAGGAGAGGTCAGGAAGGCATAGCCTTATACAACGGACCACCCCTCAAACAAAGGAAAAAATATACTTAAAGGCAGAATGAGTAGGATTTTCCTAAAAAAAACAATGTATAGACTCATACAAAAATAATCCCTCTCAATCATCACTAGAAGTGTGTGGCGGTGTCTGTATCTGCAGAGACCCTGCCCTCTGCCTGTATTTTCTTATTTTGCTGTGTTCCCAGTGGGTGTGCAGCCCCCAGCCAACAACAGGGTGTGAGGGCGGCCAGGTGCTAGATCATTTACACATCCTCGAGGAAGCTATGAAAATTGCGGACACAGCGTTGACAAAATGCAAATATAGTGAGGCGAAACGCCAAGCGCATAAAGCTTATTCCAAAACGAGAGTGAATCAGGGGTTGGCGTTCACCCACACTGGCGAGCACTGAAGGAGAGGATGGGGATGAAGAGCAAGGCGGGGTTGGCCTGTTTTCTGTTGGACACGTAGGTGCCTTTGATTAGCTTAGTTAGCTTGCTAACATATCAGCTTTTCCATTACAACACATGTAACGTTCCAAAAATAGTAGCTAGCAGTGTACGTACACACGAAGTCCTAGAGTCAACCAATGCAAATAACTTCACGTTTTGAGAAAATAAACCTCGAGGTCTGTAGTTCTGAGTTTGAGCTTAGAATCGTCTAACACGCAAGCCACTCCGGTTACCATGGTGGTCCCAAACATTATATACATTATGATAGCTAACATTACTGTTGGCAGTGTGTGTTTTTTTACCATTGAAGAACTGATACAGCAGCGTTGTCATATACAGCATTGGGAGGGGCCAACTTTGAATGTTGTGTTTACAAACCGCAACTCATTCTGCCTTTAACTAATAAATACAACATGATTTAGCAAAATACAAAGAAAATAAATGACAATAAGAAACACACAAAATGAAACAGAGTTCACCAACCCAGCAGACAATAATCATAAGCAGACAATTTCTTTTTAGAAGATAGTGATAATGACTTTTTTGTACTTTCGCATTCCAGATCTGTATACCAAAATATCTGAGGGAATACTGGCCATGTTTTGTTTTGTAAAAGTCAAAATGAAGATGTTCATGTATTATGGAAATGTACATCATTTCAATAAAGAGTCATTGAAGGGGGAAAAGCTCTCTGAGCTACCTAGCTTGCTTAACTAGCATTACCCGTCAGTTAGCAAGCTTGTTAGCTTGGTTGCTAACGAGGCAATAAGTTCACACAGTTTATTCAAAAGACGTATTTATACCATTGACTCCCGTCTCATAACTGTCTGTAAACCATGCCTCCTTTGTGGAGGAGTTTATACTCCGGCAGTTTAAATAGAAGTGGATGGAGCACAGCTAATAAGCTAAGATAGCTTCCTTCATTTCGGACTCAGCTACAAATATACGTGTCAAAATTCACCAAAACATTACACGGCTTCGCCTTACAAACAAATCCATCGATTGTGGTGATTCCAAAGAAATTAGCGGAGTTTGCTTGTTTTCAATGCGGGTGTGACTGGGCCTTAACAGAGTTATATTTAGTCTGACTTTCATTGCCAGGGCCCTTCAAGTTTAATACAAAGAGGTTTGTCAAAGCATCGTATATTTATGTGGAACATTTGCTGCGTATGGGGAAGAGGAAAATCAATTTCCCGCCCCTCTTGATAATTGATCGTTTTTTCTGAGTGTACTAGAACGATGACATGCCAGGTCTATCATATTTTGAATGGTAGTAAAGCAGCCAACTTATCTATCTATCTATCTATCTATCTATCTATCTATCTATCTATCTATCTATCTATCTATCTATCTATCTATCTATCTATCTATCTATCTATCTATCTATCTATCTATCTATCTATCTATCATAAGTAATTAAAAACATTTAACATATCTTTACACATAAAAATAAATAAAAAAATTCTGCTGCTTTTCTGTGCCCTGACAATGAAATATGGTAATGTGTAAAACAATAGAAAACATTAAGCAGGGACAGAGTTGTATACTTTACTGATGTAATTCCTCATCTCCACTTAACAGTCTCTAAGACACCTCGTCAGTAGCCAGTAAACCTTCTCAAAATAAATCCAATCCCATAAATCTACCTCTGAAGGAATCTGATACTTTTAAAAAGTGACAGTGACTGACCTTGAGATTTATTTTTGTCACACTAGAAACTGTCTCCCTCAGCAACGAGAGATGTGCCTGTCCAGATGGTTTTGTGTGGCATCGTCTTGCTAATTGTCAGTGATGCCATCAAAGGGATGTAGCAGACCTGACAACTTAGCTGATGAGCAATAAGATGAGCATGAGGGGGGAAATTAGAGCCAAAAACATGTGACAGTTATTTTGTGCAGCCTACCTATGCTTTTAAGCACTTTAAATCCTTTGGCTTCTTTTGTTTCCTGCATTTGTTGCAGACTTGAATAGAGTAGAAAGCAAAGCTGTTATTATTAAACTGGGGTTCAAAAATGTATTTCTGTGTAATTATTATGTCTAATTACATTATGCAAGCTATAAATATCTCAGAAAATATAATAATGCAGAAATAATTGGTCCACAATAGCATTCTGTATTAAATAGGCTTCTGTCTCTATGGTAATAATACGTTACATGTTTTTGAAGCTATCACCTGTCTAAGTTCAATTTAAAGTTGAACTGGCTGCAGCACAGAAGCAGCAGTACGTCCCTGGTGACTGTAAAACATGCAAGACAAAACATATGACACAGGGGATGATCCTGACCTGAGAATGACATGTGCTAAAGTACATTATAGTCATTGCCAGGATAAAGGTCACATTGACTCCTGTTATAAATTGGACAGGACAGCTCCAGCATTACATGGAGTGTCAAGTGTGAGGAGGTCTGAAAGAAAATCCCTCGGATGATTCAGGACACACACACACACAGAGGCGGATGGATAAGTGTCTACGTCTCACTCTCACTTGTGATTAGCACACTTAATCATCACATTAAAGGAGAAGTCCGTGCTAAGTTCATCATATAATGGAGATGCAGTGAGTGAGATGTGGGCTTAGGTTTTTCTGTCTTCACTTTAAACCCTGCTAGTGGTCATCAAAATAATGCAGAAAGGTAGGATACAAGTTAAAGTTTGGGGTTTATTATTGCTACTGTTTATACAGTTAATGAGTGAATTCACAGTTTCTTCTGTTGAAGAAACAAAAGTATATTTGCATGTTCATTTGAGGCATAACAGTCTTTTGACTAAGAATACCCTGCCTGGAACGACAGTAAGCACAAGAGCAGACTTTTGCTCTGAGATACAAAGGGAAGCAACTTGAAAGGAAATAAGCAAATGAATGCAATGCCTCATTAGGCGGGCTTTATTTGACCGTAGCCAATTAGAGAGCATCTGTAATTTAAAACAGTCAACCTAAAAAAAGACTCAACGAAGAACACATTTCTCTCATGGGACCGAATCCTTTGCCTTGTTTTCATTCAAATTATTTTTTACCAGTGACATTTTCTGTTTGACCGAACATAAATAATACACAGAGGAAACCCAAGTTCAGAAATATGCAGATAGCCAGCCTACAGTAGGAGTTTGTAAATTGAGATGAAAGAGCGGGGTCTGAGGGATTTCACAACTTCAAGGTTGTGTGCTTATGTGTTTGGCCTTGCTCTGGGCCGGCTGTGCTGACTTGTTTTGCCGTTGCTTTGTGATCAATATCTCTCCCTCCGTCTTAATCAACGACCCGCTGAGGTATTTGCAGGCTGTTACCAAAATGACACAAAGGTGCACTTTAAAAAACAGAGCTGCTGTCAGGGCAAGACTGACAGCTGTTGAGCCAAGAATCACACCTGAGTGTAGATTAATGTGGCACTCCTCACAAACTGAGAGAGCACTGAAATATTGATAGGAAGAAGTAGATTCTGAGGCTTGTGTGAGTGATCCGCATCAAAAGATATGCCCAAAACAAGATCCTGACTTCTTACTCGTGAAAAATAGTAACACCTGTATTGCTTATACTGGTTGTTAAGCATTGGAATAAAATTTTGTGCAATATGCATAACCAAATGCTGGAATAATGAGCCATCTGTATGTGTGGTCCCTTCCTTGGAGATGCCAAGAACGGCACCATCTGTGATGCAGCTACCAGCTGTTTTCCTTCTTATTACATGTTTATTAAAAGCTGAAGTTGTCCTCTTCAAGAAGAGTAAAAGAGAGCATGGGTGGCAATGTTGGTTATCTGATTGCCTCCATCTCTATTAGAAACAGACTTGAGCTCTGTTCCTGGTCCTATAAAAATACACTAACTGTTTCACCAGAACAGAGGGAGTGCTAATTAAAAAGGCCCACTCCTTCTTTTTCATCAGCGACTCGCAGGAAATTAAGAGAACAAACACAAGATTGACTGGCAGCAAAGCAACAAACATGAAAGAGGATGAATGAATCTAATCCACCAGGACTGGAAATAAATAAATAAATGTTGTCACTTACCCCACCTTCACTTAGCCCTTTGGGTTTGTATTTCAAAACCCTCAGCAGGGTTTACGCATCTTTTCTATTTGCATTGTTTTCAATTTTCAAAACCTATTAGCAAGATATCGATCGACCACAATTGAGCATTTATGCACAGCAGGCAACCTACATCCCTCAAGTCAGAATCAGATCACATCTCCCATAATTGAGGGTGGCAGAACTGCAGACCACCCTCTGCAACTGTCAACAAATTTCAGGAGCTCAAACTAAGATGCGTCAGGGATGCATCCTGCACCGAGTGATGGACACTGAGAAGGAGAACTGGAAATGTCCATCAGCATCCTCTGCCATGTGCTGAACAAGACAGGTCAGGTCTGAATAGACACTGACAAACCCAGGGTGGACACACTGTCGACGCAGACTAAAGCAATACCAAGGGACAAGTGACAGGCTGCTCTGATGCCTCACTTAACTGCAGCACATGCACGCGGGGAGGCAAAAATAGTGCGTGGCAGATCGGACACCCACGTCCACGCTTGTCCATAAGGCCAGACAGGCCTCACACCCTTCGAACTTCAGAGGTAGTGTTTAGCCTAATATGAAAAAGTCAAAATGCTGAAGACGGCACTGCATGTTAATATGTGTGATGAGAATTGCAAGTGCAGAATGTAGTCTAAAACAGCAAATTGATATTTCTGACAGTGCATCCATTTCTGAGGTTAGTGTGTTCACTCTGCTCAATGCTCAATAAAACAAACAAAATGCCATCTATTTCTGTATAAACAATTACCTGCCATAGATTGTAACCTTATTGGATCGAGTGAAATGTTTGAAATAAATCATTAAAGGCGCTGACAGGGCATTTATCTTCACTCTTGCTTTAATGCTCTGTGCACAACACAGTGGATGAAGTCAGTCAAGGGTGTGTGAGGGTTTTTTTTTTGTTTTGTTTTTTTTTGAGTAAGCCGGGCCCCAGTGTGCCTCAGTGTGTGTGCTTGTAAGAGCACTGTTGCGTGTGTCAATCCTCCTGTGGAGGCATGTTCTCAAAGCTCTTCATTTTGAAATCAAGCATGAATAATTAAGGCATTTCACAAGGCTGCTTTAACGATATATTACATGAGAGAAAATAGGTCAAGCAGCAATGTTAAAATGATTGTTTGCATGGGTGTTATTGGGTTAAAGAAGACGGTGAACAATACTCCCCTCCCTTCATGCCCCATATACTGTACTTACTCTGCAGAATGACTGACAGCTCCAGTTTCAGACTCATGAGTAGACATGGAACAACATTAACATTCATTTGGAGCTGCGTTTGTGTCTAGCTGATGAATGAAAGTCCAATATTCACTCTCTTTTAGCTCTGTTTTTGGTCTCCACCAACTCCTGAGGAAAATATCTGGCTCTTTAGCTGCTAAATGTTCCACTATGTTCACCAGCTAGTAGCTAACTTTGTCTGTCTGCCATTTTGTGCTGAGAAGGTAGTGTATGGTGGGTTTATCAGAACATTTTTGCCAAAAACAGCTGCCTGCTGTGTCTGCAGACAACAGTGATGAAATCAGTGAGAGTGAACCAAAACAGTAAAGCTGTGGGTCGTAAAACCAAAACAATGAGCTGAAAAACGCTAAAATGCTCTGTTTAACTGAAGGGAACTACAGAGCAGCTTTAATGAAATGATATTAAAATTATGTTCTTGTTAAGCACTCTAACATTTAGTTTGTGTTTGTTATTGGATATTTTATCGTCAAGAACTCATAAAAAAACCTCACTAAATGGCCTCTGCAGATGTTGGATGAACACATACGTACATACACTGAAATCGTGAAAGAAACACGGTGAAATCTTTGGTCGTAAATCCAAAATGAGAGACACACAGCCGCTGGCAGCCGATTTAGAGCTTCTGTTCTAGAGCTACAAACCAACCAATATGAATATGGCATGAAATGATGCAGAATACAACGGTCAGCGTGATATTGTGTATTGAATAAAATGTAAAAAAACAAGCAAACAACATTTTTTTCTTTTTACATCATAGCGCTACAATTCACCTGACAGTCATTGTACAGTCTGACATGCCTTAAAATGAATATCGTACACTCTGACACAGATTGTGACCGTGATTTTATTAGAACCAACTCGCACACTGTGACAAACAACAAAATGCAAGATCGCTGTTATTGCACCGTGTAGGTGCCCTTATACATATTATATACACATACTGTACATACCAACTATAGCCTTTATTTTTCAGCGTGTATAATTTTTGATGCACAAAACGCCTGTGGAAGTACCGAATCAAAGGTTGTCACCAAAATAATGGAATATTAGAAGAAGTGTGAGGTATTAACACCTGTCAAGAAGTGAACGACATATACCCACTTGTCAAATACCAGCATTAGGTACAAACAGTGCAACAATATCACAATGGTGTCTGTGTCTCTATAGTACACTATAAACTTGTGAAAAGGAGTAAGTTCTGACTGATGTGGAAAAAAAGCTCCAATGATCTCTGTCATCTGTTACATTCAGCCCTGAGGACAAACATGCTGAGTCCCACAAAGCTCCTTTAACTGTGCTTTCAACAACAACAACAACAACAAGACTCACATCAGCTTGTTCAACCTCACCTACTTTCAGCTAAACTGTGTTCTTCTTACACAGGATGGGACCACATGCTATTGTGTGTATAACCATGAATACCCTTTGCTTCTTTGTGTTGTTGAAGGAATTGTTACATGGCAAACATTTCTTTTAACACGTAAATGTTATGTTATTTAGTCTGTTTCTGGAAACTTCTTTATGCCGTCATCAACAATCTACAACCAAGGCATCATTTCAAGATGTGTTAAGTGATGTTTGTATCTGTTTGCATGATCACAGATTACAATCATCCTGTTTCATGTGATTTTTATATTCCCCATCCTTAAAACAATTTCATATTAGGCTTGCATCATTATATTGCTGCACTATAGTCCTGCTCTGGGAAATTTTATTTTTAACCGCTTGTCAATCATGCAACTGGAAACTTCTATTTTTTTAGACAGTCTCTGAATTAGTAATAGCTCTTTGTTTTTAGCTTTGGTAAGTTTTCACATGAATTACATCTTAAAATCAAGCAGCTGCTTTTGACTGTATGCATATGTTGTTGTGACGCTTTGAAAATTATGAAACCAGACTTCAATCACAGGCTGTCCATTGTACATGAAATATCATCTTTGGATTAAAGACAGGTTTGGATTTCCTAGACCGTCCTCCTTTTATCATGACTAGAGCATTATAATTAGACTGCCTATTGTCGAAAGACTGTGTAACTAAATAGTTCAACCGTATAATATGAATGAGGCCAGTGTTATGATATTGGAAACAGTCTCAGGTTGAGTTCAGATTTCGCTCAAATGGATAAATGACCAGTGTGGCTCCTCAGAAAGCTTTTGTGTTTTAAATGATGTGGAGTCACAGAGAGCTTGTAAATCTCATAATGTGAGCAGGTCTGTGAAGTCTGTAAGACTGCTTGTTTGTGATCAACTTGAACTCACTCTGCTCCTGGACATCGCTGTTTGTCAGATGTTTGCTGGAGTCTATTGCCTTGTCAGAAAAAGTTAAAATTTTGAGTTGAAAGATTTACCATTTCCCCCTGGATAATGTTTCTGTATGTAGAGTAATCATTTGGACATTGTTTCAAGAATTACAGTTGTGATTCGGAAAAAAGTGCCCATAAATCAGGTTGGAGAGTTAATGTTTACCAAACCACAGGGCTATAATGAACAACCAGGCAAGGCAGTCATTTCAAAATAGTAGAATTCCTGCAAAGATACATTTTAGACACTTCACATTCACCTGGATTTTCTAGAATGCAGTTTTAAATACTTGAACTGTGTGAGCTCAGATCCAACCAATTAGATATGTTTGAAACGTTACAAAGAGGGAGAAGACAGACACAGAGATGAGAAAAAAGAAATAAAATAGCTTTATTGCAGTATTGTCCTCCTTCTCATTGCACTGGCTAAAACCAGAGTAAGAGTCCAAGTTCCTTTTGTCTCAAGGCCGTTAGTTTCATAAGGAAACTCATCTGTAATACAGAAATCTGAAGCTAAAACTGCAGTCAGGAGATAATTCTTTGTGGGTTTGTCACTATGAGTGACTCCTTTCATGTTATACATAGTCATTTGATGAATTGTTTATATTAAAATATTGATTATAGCAACTTTAAGGTTATCATAGCATCATTATTTTGTGGGGGAAAAGAAATAATAATTTTTCAAAATAGAATGATCTGTATCTTATTGCTGGTCAGTTATGCCGGTCATTCATTTAAGAATTCATATTTTGCGTACTGCATACTTATAGAGGTATATGGATTTAATCAATGCAAAAAATTCAAAAAATGTCACTCGAAATAGCACTAGCTTTCTGATTCGTAAACTCGTGATAAACTAAAAAACCTGCCATTTCTTGGATGAGAAGTACCAGCAGTCCAGTCAGTGAATATGAACAATATTTCCAATTAGCATCAACAGAGGGTGTCATCTTTATTAGTATCTCTGCCATATCAATGAATATCGTAAATAAGTTATGATACTGTTTTTTAAATGTTGTTTATACTGATAGTGCTCTCTAGTGATTTGCCTTAAGCCTTTGAAATATCACTTGAACGTACAAGACAAAAATACAACCAATCATTTAAAATGTAATTCAGTCTGTATAGGCTTATATCAGCAGCCGTGATTCACATATTATGTACATTTTAGTTCCAGACAGTGACATTACACAATTTGAAATTCCTGACAACCGTCTGTTTTTTTTCTGTCCTGTACTTCATCCCATGCAGGTTGACTGTATGTGAGAGCTAACATTCAAGGTTAACCTGAATCTGCACTCCAAAAACAGTGTTTCTCCACCTCTGAACGGTCCAGAATAGACTGTGAAGATGAATCGTACTCTCGAAGATAAAATGATGAGAGGTCAAAACTCTGTCTGCCATAAAAAGACACTTTCTGGAGCCGCTTCGTTGATAATAAATAAAAGGCTGGTTTTGTCGACACTCCAGAAGTGCGATGGGTGACTTCTGAAGAATGTGGGCACATTTTCTGTTTCAGAGCTGACTGGAAATCAAGCTTATATGGGTGTAAAAGCTCAAAACAAACATTTAAAGAATGTACAAACTCTGCTTCCCGTTCTTTGTCAGGAGAGGCAGCTCCAGTTCTTGATAAGATCTGCGATAAAAGATCTGAAAGAATTCAGGTTTTGGGAAACATTTGCTTGTGTAACTGGGAAGATTTTCAAATTTTTTTAATCAAATATATGATTTCAGTTCTGCTTAAGGTTTATAAGCCTGTCACCAAGCAGAGGTCAAAGTTCACAGACATTAATTAAGTTTTGTTGTTTACTTTCTCTGTATGTGATCTGCATATTTGCTTCTTTACTGCAAAGAGAGCCACAGGTGGCTCCAAAAAAGCACTAACAAAACACGTGTTTGTCATATTTTGTTACAGTGGAGGATCACGCTTAAGTGAAATCTGTTGAAGTTGTATTCCAGAAAATCCTCAGGCAGCCAGGTATGAGAATTGCAACCATGTGAGGGAGGAAAAGCTCATCAAGACTTAAGGGATGACAAATTCCACCATCTGCATGTGGATCTGCCACTGACACTGATGCATGAATGGTAAGTAAAAAGTTTGAAATACAAGCGCAGTTCTTCGGAAGCAGTTTTGTGAAGAAAGGTGTGGGCGAGTCAGCGCGGCAATACAGATGACGGATACAGTAGACGTGAGGGGCAGTGGAGTGACGCCATTCTGGGAGGGATAAGGTGAGGTGGTGGGTGCGGGTGTAATGCCTGTCACCGCACACGCATGCTTTGTGTACGCACAGGGTGTTAAGAGCTGTCAGGCAGGTATGGCTCAGGCTTGATCCGAGCAGTGATTGATCGCACAGGTTCAGGTGGAGTTCACGGGAGGTCTCTGGTATCATTGGCAAAATGAGTGACAGACACAAAATAGGATGATGGAATATTATCAGGAAGCCATTTGTAATGCGGGGCGAGCCTGGATCTCTGAGGGGTGTTGTCTCTCTGAAATGAAGTCATCCATCACCTCCACTTCATATTTGATTAACTTTTAAAGAGAAAGAGAGAAGAATGATAACCAGAATGATAACCAAAGTAAGAGGTTGTAGCATTAAAAAAAAATACTGAAATACTGAGTATTGTAAAAATATTCCATTACAAGTAAAAATCCAGGGTTGAGTGTGAAGAATATACTTCAGGAACAAAAGCAAAAAGTTGAAATGTCAGCCTAGAAACATTTAACTACACTTGGGTAATTTCAACCCTAACAATTTATCATGTTTATGGATGGCAAAGTCCTATTCTATACACATAACTGTAGTAAAGTAAATAGTAAGTAAATACCTCAGTACCTGCTAGAACAGTAAAATACTTGTTACTTGTAGGGAATAATAAT